>NC_133617.1:136479983-137086650 GCF_048593235.1 Sminthopsis crassicaudata | reverse complement strand
GAAACTAGGAAGACCCCTATTTCTGACACGTACTGGATATCTGATTCTTTGTAAGTCACTATTAATTCTCTAAAACAAAGCTTATTAAACTGCGAATTGTAACCCCATATTGGGTCTTGTAACTGAATGTCAAGGTTGCCAAATTATGATTTATTATCAGCAAATGTTTGCTTTTGTATACTTATTTAATATACCTTTATACTCCGGGTCACATAAAAATTTCTCAGGCAAAAAGAGGTCTCAAGTGGAAGAAGCTTATAAATCTGTGGTCTAGGTTAAATTAGGCATCAAATTCCAATAGAAACAAGAGCCATTTAAATTTCCATGAGGATTCCTGACACAAAACATAACTTTAAAAACCTACAAAATAACTTCATGTTATATTGTATTTTTATTTTGTTAAATATTTCCCAATCATCGTTTAATCTGGTTCAGGCTACACTTGGGAATGTTGTAAGCTGCATGAATATTTGACACATCTAACTGTCTAAGACAGTAAATTGCAGAAAAGATGAGATGTTCATTTCATCCAAGTAAGGTCACATTGCATAGTACAGTCTTTAATTATGGAACTTGTCAAATCAAATATTTCAAATGCAAGAAAACTTCCCTACTCTTCTAATTCTCCAGTCCATTTTCTCCTTCCCTTCACACTGCCAAACCTCTCTTCTCCCCATCAAAGCCTATTACTATATTGATGAAAAAACAGATCTAGGGGGAAAAAGTAAAGGTCAAGGGGGAAAAAAATCACTTAAAAATGATAGTAGAGTCGTTACCCTATGCTAATGAAATCACAGATCCAAATCCTTATCCATGAATTTCAAGTTTTCAAACTTTCAACTCTAGAAGTCTCTTAATTTGTCTAGTGCTTACATTGGCTATATCTGATCAAAGCAAATCACTCAGTGATTTCTGGACAAAAGTCCAGAAGCTCAGCTACCTTGTCTGCGACATGTGGACCATAATACTTTTAATACTTTCCTCATTGGACTAGGATGAAGCTTAAATGAGAAGATGTATGATAAGTGGTGGTACATTATAAGATATTAAGCTTTGTACAAATGTCAGCTATCATTATTTAAGCCTCTGACATTTGATTTTCTCCAGCACTGATATGATTGAACTAGAGATTCTTTCTAATTTTAACATTTAGTTATTTTTAAAATCCTCTCCTAAGCACAGTCCTTTTGCCATAGTCACCAGGTTGAAAAAGTTATTGTACACACTCCAGCATACATTCTCTTTTTGTTATTTATTTATGTATTTTGTGAAGCAACTGAGGGTTAAGTGCCTTATCCAGGGTCACACAGCTAGTAAAGCGTTAAGGATCTTGAAGCTGGATTTGAGCTAAGATCCTAATGACTCCAGGACTAGTGGTCTTTTCACCTCACCATCTACCTGTCCCTAAGCTTTCTCTTTTTTAAAGAAGAAGATAATTTTGATTAAATTAAACTTAGTTCAACTAACATATACTTGTATTATTTCCTTTCCATGCCCCCTGTCATTGAAGCAAAACAGAAAAATTGAATTCTTGTAAAAAATATGTATAGTCAAGCAAATCAAATTCCTGATCAGCTATGTTTAGTGATGTATGTCTCATTCTGGATCTTGAATCCATCAGTTCTCTGTGAAGTGGCAAATAAAACGCTTCATCTTCAGTCATCTGGAATCATTGTTGGTCATTGTCTTGATTAAAATTCTCAAGTATGGGGCAGCTAGGTGGCGCAGTGGATAGAGCAGCAGCCCTGAATTCAGGAGGACCTGAGTTCAAATCTGTTCTCAGACACTTAACACCTCCTAGCTGTGTGACCCTGGGCAAGTCACTTAATCCCAGCCTCAGGGGGAAAAAAATTCTCAAGTATTTCAAAGTTGTTTTTCTTTATAATGTTAAATTCAAGATGGAGAAAGCATGAAAAAAAGCAGTAAAGTTTTGGCCAAGTAAGCTCTGAGTGGAATACCTCGGAAAGCCAAAGAAAATCTTAATGATGAAGAGGTCTAGAGAGTAAGGCAAAAGTTGATGTCCACAACTGGTGTCATAATTATGGAACCAGTTGATCCAGGAATAATTAATATCCCACCCACTGTCTCAAATGAGATTAATCACTTATTAAAGACAAAAAAGACTTGGAAGCACAGTGTTTGTGGCAAATCTGAATTACAAAGTTGGCTAGAATAAATTGAAGGAAGTATTCTGTGCAGCTGATGTATTTAGAGTAGACATTCTTGAAGATGAAAATAGGAAAAAATCATGCAATCAGCACTGTTTCTTTTGAACAGCTTAATTGAAATTTAATATACAACAATCAACTTTTGTTTTACAGAACAGAATTCATGAAAATGAATTAGAGGAACTTGCCAAGAGGGGGCTTTTCCACCCCCTGGAGTACCTTTAGTAACTCTTTCATAGACTTGATAGCATAGGACTAGAAGCAGAAGAAATTTCTCTTGATGCCAATCATTTAAAAAAAAGACATAAGAATGGCAAAATGTGACCTGCAGGAATGGAAATGAAAGGCATGGATTTGAAACAGACACTTGGAAGGTCCCTTTATTTGTAATGACATGAGAGTCAGTTTGGATCTATTCTGAACATGAACCAAATGAATAGGACGGACTGTGGAATGGCCAAAAGATTTGAGAGAAACTTTGTTTGAAATGAAATGGAAATGACTTACACTTTTTGAGAAACTCTTCTGAGAAGGGGGTGGGGGGATGGCAGAGCAATGATTCTGGAATCAAGGGAATGGATCCGGAAATTTACTGCATAAATGGTGCTGGTATGAAAAAAAAAAAATGGCTTCTAGCTTAGTCCATGAAAAGCACAGAATGGACAGAATAGGGTCTAAAATGGAGAGAATGGGTCTTGTCATGAATTGAATGGTATCCACTCTAGAAGGAACGGGATCAGGAATATAGCAAATTCCCTTGAAATAGGGTACATGAACACAAGTATTTAGAGAATGGGTAACCTAGAATTGATATAAAGGTAGATAGAGGAAATGAGGGCTATCATGGGTTTTGGTATTGAGAGAATGCCTGTTCCTCTAAGTTGGGTTGGTTCAACTATAGATTGAATGGGATCAAATGTAGATCTAAATATGGGAAGTGGTATAGTCTGCATGGTCCAAGTTGTGGATTAAATGTCTACTGGTCTGGGCCCTATGCACATCAGTAATATGGATTGCAAGGGATTGGACCACTTAAGGGCCAATAACATAAAGAGAATAAAAATCACTATGAGTCCAGTTCTAGAAAAATAGTACTTGAGAAATAACTTTGATAGAGATATGGAATTGAATTGAAAAAAATTTGGAGACAATTACACAAGGTGTTTTGGAGATGCTAGTGGCCATATGCTTATGGTTATTCAAAACCTCTACCAGATATTTATAAGAGACCTACCTTTTGACTTTTCGTGACAAATGCCAATAAACTCAAATTCAATTAATGTTGCCATTTCATGTGGTTATCACTTTGGAGGACTGGCAGGCCCAAAGGGTTATGATGTGGTCAAGTGAGAGTCATGATGGTTGTTAAAGAAAGCCAGCTAGATATTAAATAAAATAAAGATTAGAGGTAGAGATATTGATGAACTGATTGGTAAAAATACATAAAGACTGCCCTTTTAAAAATATTAATTCCAGACTTTTAAAATTTGTGTTATTTTCTTTATTAGCTATATTTGTTTATTGGTTACATAAGAATATTTCATTTGCTTTTTGAAGGAGGCTGGTTTCCATTACTTTTTAAAGGACTGCAACCTTATTTGATTGCTTTTATTATGAACAAGATGTGCATAATTGTTTTTGTAGTTGTGTTATTTTGTAGTTTGGTAATAAACATATTCTAAAAGCCACTTAAAAAAGAAAGAAAATCTCTTCTACATCTGAAATCAGCTACAGCACAAGAAAAAAAAGATTTACTTTAACTGAATCTTTTAAAATTTCTTGCATATATATTATCTTTCAAAATGTTCCTTTCACACTTTCAGCAAGGTCTGCCCCCTGGTGGTGTCGTTGTTTTGGAATCCAGAGAAAAACGACTACCCTTGCTTCATATAGAAACTAAAAAAGATAGCTTAAGTTAAGATTCAGATGTGGGAATGGGTAGTGTGGCTTGGATGGCGTTGAAGACAAATGACTAGCAGAGAATGAGGTGAATTGGGTTATTTGGGGACAGAAGTTTTTACTTGATTCCACAGGGACATTGAGAGACTATGAGTAAGAGATGTAGTTTGGTCACATGGCATTCCTGTTGTATTTTTTTTTCCCTCTAGGGGTCAGTGATCAGGAACAGATTTAGAAGAAGAGAAGCGCAGCTGAGGACCTTTATATTCCTAGGAAGAGTCCAGATGAAAATAAAAATAATATGGATGGAACTATAATGCAATGGCAGCTAGATGGTGCAATGGAAAGAACACTGGGCTTAGAGTCAGAAAAACTTTAATTCAAATCCGACCTAAGGCACTAGCAGAGTGACCTTGGGCAAAGCACTTAACCCTATTCACCTCAGGTTCCTTATCCATAAAATAAGCTGAAGAAGGAAATGGCAAGCCACTCCAGTATGTTTGCCAAGAAAACCCCCAATATGAATAGTCAGACATAATTGAAATGACTAGATGTTTCAGGAATGCTGATCTTAAAGGGAGGATGGTTGAAAACAAAATACTGAAGGAAGGAGATCTAATGCAGAAAAACAAAGTCTAATTGTTCAGAACTCTAACCTCATCATCAGTCAGTCAATAAGTATTTATTAAATAACTACAATGTGCCAAGTACATTGTACTAAATACTGGAATACAAAAAAAGGACAAAACATTATGTCTGCTGTCAAGTTCAATGGGGAAGAAAATGGCAAACAGCTAAATAAAAAGGTTATAAAATAAAACAAATGGTATATAAAAGATATGTAATCATATATCCATAATAAACATACACACACATATATAGCTATAAATGATAACAAATAGGATATAAAGAATATATAATTATATTAACTTTAAAGTTTAACAAAAAGGATAAATTATAATCAATAGAGGGAAGACACTAGAATTAAGGGAGATTGGGAGAGGATTCCTGTCAAAGATGGAATTTTAGCTGACACTTGAAGGTGGCCAGGTAAGTCAGGGGACTAAGATGAAGAAGGAAACTATTCCATGAATGAGTGACAGCCAGTAGAAATATTCTAAACTGGGAAGTGATGTGTCTTGTCTAAGAAATAGCAAGGAAGCTAATGTCATTGGGTTACATATATGGGGAAGAAGGGAGTAAGGTATAAGAAAACTGGAAAGGTTAGGGAGAACAACAAATGGAAGAGTTTATATTTGATCCTAGAAGTGATTAACCAATGGGATTTACTGAATAGGAGGATGACATTGGTCAGATCTGTGTTTTAGAAAGACCACTTAGACAGCCAAATGGAGTTAAGAAGATACTTGCCGCAAGCAGACCAACCAGCAAGCTATTGCAGTAGTCTAAATAAGAGTGCTTGCGCTAAAGTGGTAGTTTAAAAGAGAGAAGAGAACACATAGGAGAGTTGTTGCAGAAGTAAAATTGACAAATGTTGACAACAGATTGTATATAAAGAATGAGAGAAAGTGAAGACTGAAGATAATATTGAAGTTGTAAATCTGAGTGCCTGGGAAGATGGTGGTGCTATTACCAGTAATAGAGAAATTTGGGAGGGGGGAAAGTTTAGGGAGAAAGATAAAGAGTTCAATTTTAGACATGGTGCATTTAAGATGTCTATGAGTCACCCAGTTCAGCATGTCTAATAGAGAGTTGGAGATTTGAGACTGGAAGCCAGCAGAAAACATAGGACTGGATAAGAACATTTGTGATCATCAGTATAAAGATGATAATTAAATCCAAGAGAGCTGATGAAAACATCAAGTAAAACAGTTCAAAGAGAAAAGGCCCAGGATAGAGGCCTGGGGGACATTATTGACCTCCTAAAGATCAGTAAAGGAGGATTAAGAAAGGTCTTAGATTAGGCAGTTGTAAGAGAACAGTAACTTTGTAGAGAGCAATTTTGTTTGAATGATAAAGTTGGAAAATAAGAATGTGAGAGGAAGTGATAGCATCATTATAGATGACCTTCTCAAGGATCTTAGCCATAAAAAAAGGAGGAAAGGTGTGGTATGCAAGCTAGTGAGGATGGATGAATTAAATGAGATTTTTGGAGATGACAGATTTAGACATATTTGTAAGCAACAGGAAAATAAACAGGTAGAGATTGAAGATAAGTGAGAAACTGGGAGTGGTATAGGGGACAATATTCTGGGAAAGCAGGGATAGAATGGGATCATTTGTTCTCGAAGAAGAGTTTGCCTTGATAAAGAGAAGGGTGACCTCTTCATATGAGATAGGGTAAGGTAGGAAAAAGTGAAAGAAGGCAACTCACATTATCATGTGAAATGGAAGGAGGGAAGAGGAAGCTTTTGTTCAATGTCTTCAGTTTTTTATTCGAAATGTGGTAGGGGGGAAGCCTCTCTTGGTTTGAGGAAAGATTTTAAAAGATTTGGAAGAATTGTTATGGTCAGTGGGATAATGAATGAGTCGAGTTAGGGAGATTTAAAAGGATTGCCTTTCAGACACAAGAGCCTCATTGAGGTTCTATAATATACATTTTTAGTGGACTCAGTAAGTATGGTTTCATGATTTTCCCCAACTTTGTTTGCCTGAACATGTGTAGGAGCATTGACTTTGATCTGAGTGAGAGTGAAATGAGTCTGAGGCTTGGTAAGGCTAAAGCAGTGACAAAATAAAGAGTCAAGACATTCAAGAGATTTGAACTGTTTCACCAAGGACTGAGAAAGAAAGCATACATAGTGCTAGCATGATAGCCTGGGAAAGAACTAAAGGGTTGAGAGATTAGAATACATGGTGTGGATGAAGAATAGGAGAGATAAGATTTAGTGATGATAATAATACAAGAGAAAATACCAAAATATACCATGTTGATATCTCTATTTCTGTCCCACTTCAGAAGCAAACTCCAATAGTCTGTATATTTTCCAGTGAATATGAATAATATTTTAAAATGAAAATCAAATTTAAATAGATCTCAATCTTTTCATCCAAGTTCTCAAAACACCTTTTCATGTATTAACTCACATTCCTTAGATAATAAGTATGTATCTATCTCTACCCATTCATTTCTCTGTCTGTCTTTGTCTCTTTCTCTCCTAATCTACCTTTTCTGAGAAAATAGCATTGTTCCCAATCATGAGGAAATTCAGTTCTAGAGGAAGAAGATTCTTTCAATGTCAATGAAGCAGGCTGGAAAGATAACATTAAGCTTACTGCAGAACTTCATATGCATAATCATCTCTGGTCCTTGATGATCTTATTAAATCCTGTTTCTAAATAGTGAGATTTGAAGCATATTTAATATAATAAAAATGTATTAAGTAATTATTATTTGCAAGATTCATTTCTAAATGCTGGAGATACAAACAAAATTTAACAAATAAAAAGCAGTTCTTGCTTTCAACAAGTTTACATTTTACTGCAGTGGTACCAAACCATTTACAGGCCTATCACAAGCTTATTTGAGATAACAGAAAGGGAGAGAGAGGATTCTGGTACAGAGTGACATATAAAACTGATCCTTAGCAGAAGCTAGATTTCTATGAAGTGGAGATAAGGAAGGAAGGAATTCCTGGTCCAAGAGATTGTCTGACAAAGGCAGAGAGATGAAAGATAAGATCCCAAGCAAGGGATAACCAGTAGGTTAGTTAGACTGAAATATAAAGTACACAAAAATAGAGTATTGTGAACAGACCTGGGACCTCATGTAACAATAACATTGTGAAAGGCTTCAAATACCAAGCTGGTGAGATGGTTATTTTGTCTTTGAACTAGTAGGGAGCCACTGAAATTTCTTTAGCAGAGTTGATATGAACAAACATGTGCTTTATGAAACTTATTTTTGGCAACTCTGAGGAAGATTGGAAAGGGAAAAAAATTGGAGGCTGAAAGTCTTAATTAGAAGCTTGTCATACTAGTGCAGGGAGGAGATGATGGAGGTAGCAGTATTGAAAATGGAAAAGAGAATGTAGGTGATCTTTTGGAGGTAGATTTAGTGAGACTTGGTGTCCAATTGGATCTCTGATATGAAGGAGTAAGAAATCAAGAATTTTAGGTGTTGCAACCCAGATGACAGAAAGGCTGGTAGCTTTCATTGTTCATCATAATATATAAGGAAATATTTATTTTCTCTTTGATCATAGTGGTATACAGTGATGTAAAATGGTAGTACCCAATTTTTTAGTAATTTAGAAAATTATATTTTAAAAGTAATAATCTGAATTATTATTGGTCAGCATAAAGTAAATGCTACTTTTATTAATATCAGGTTATATTATTTCAAGAAAATTTTGTTAGTGTTTTCTTATATAGAGCTTTGTTGACAGAAGTGTCATATAAAAAATTCTCAAGTGCTGTTTTCCTAAGCAGAATATATTTTTACATAATAATTAAACTGTGCTGTGATGTTTCTTCCCCTTCTTGCTCTTTCTCTCCCTAGTATAATGGAATGTGTATTCAAGGACCTGCTGGGGTTCCTGGCAGAGATGGAAATCCTGGAGCCAATGGCATCCCAGGTACTCCTGGAATCCCAGGTCGAGATGGATTCAAAGGTGAAAAGGGTGAATGTCTGAGAGAAACTTTTGAAGAGACCTGGTCACCTAACTATAAACAGTGTTCATGGAGTGCACTTAACTATGGAATAGATCTTGGGAAAATTGCAGTAAGTAACTTTAAGAATTTTTCCAAGCTGAAATATCAAGATTGCTAAGTTTGAATGTTAAGTTTCTGGTTAGATTTCCCACATATGGCCCAAAGTCATCTCAAGACTTAAAATTCAAGAGCAGATACCCTGACAACTTTAATCTAAGTTAAAACAAACTTAGCTCCAGTTTCCAACTATAAAAAATAGGTCATAATTAAAAATCAATTTTATAAAAGAAATTATCAGACCAACATATCACCCTGCTATTTTACCTCTGGTGTTTAAAAATATTTAGGTTAAAGAATGACTTTATAACTTTTTGTATGTAGATGTTATATGTAGGGCAATCTCTGCATTTCAGTAGGGATAAATTACTATAAAAATTGATTCTAGATAGTTTTCCCTTCAATTTAAACATTTTGTTCTTTAAATAAACTTGTTTAAATTATAATAGTTAAAAGTATAATAGTGATGTAGAAGCTTCATTAAAAGTTTGTCAGTCACAGCAATGGACTTCATTTGAAATGGATTGTCACAAAAGCTTGACCAAATTTATAGAAGACAAGAGAAATAGTGTAAACTATTGAAATTACATTTATCATATTTGTATTTAAAATACATGCATTTTGATCAAAGATCCAGTCTAGCTAATTGATTAAATCTGCTTCAGAAATAGGCCATGTGAGTGTAGGGATAGAATAGAGTGTGGGGCTTATAATTCTGATTAATACTTTTCAGGGGAAAAAAATTTAATTTTAATCCCCACCCCCAGTATTTGATTACGAATAAGTTTCTGATTAGGTTTACATGGGTATCAGCCATAATTGATATGAATTTAACCCCTGGCAGAATTTTATTACCAAAGAATTGGAAGAAACTTTTGTATATTTTCTTAATTTGATATTTAGCTCCATATCTTTGCATTGTAAAGAATATAGGCCATTGCTTAATATGGAAATATAGCAGAATTTTAGGGTAGGATCAATTAGGTGATCATCTTATATGAGAAAAATTTTAACATGCTTCTTATACTTTTAGTAGCTAAAGATATGTTGACAACTTTAATCTAAGTTAAAAAACAAACTTAGCTCCAGTTTCCAACTATAAAAAATAGGTCATAATTCAATTTCCAGAAAAGTGTTCTATTAAAATAAATGCCCACATATTTAAATACTCAACACTAATGAATGAGTTGATTATTTGTAGCCTATCTAAAGCTTCTGGGTTTCTTTAGATTTAATTTACATTTATTTTTAGTATCTGCTATGTAAGGTGACCTATGTTAGGTTCTAAGGGTACAAAAATGCAAAACTTTTCCTGAAAAGATTTAAATTCTAGTCTAAATCTGACTTTGTTATATATTTGTACAATTGTATTTATTGCTCTCTTTCTATAGTATATTATTTATTATAATATAATGCAATTATATTATAATACAGAAATTATAATATATATTATATATGAAATTATTATCATACATTTATAATATATAAAATAATATAATATTCAAATATATTATAGATCTACATATTGATAAAATACACACAAACATGTATATACTATAGATGCACGCATGCACATATACATATACTTGCACATGTGTAGATACATGCATATTCAGGCATTATACATGCATATGCACACACATAGGCATATGCATGTATATGTATATATTCACATGTATATATGTATTATGTCTAGCTATTTGCATTTAAATATCTATTGTTACATATGTGGCAAATTCGAACTAATTTTTCTAATGTTTAAAATTCAGGTGTTGAATTAAATAATCTCTTAGGTCTTTTCTAGTTCTAGATTTATGATCTTATAACTAAGATTAACCTTTTCTCTTATTCATAATCAAGATGACAGATATTTATTGGCTTAGCTTCATCCAAATGTTAATAACTCAGTTGTTTTGTCCCATCGATGCCAAAGGCTTGAACAATTAGAGTGTGACTCAGATTTACTTTCTTATCATATACTATTCCTCTTAAGGGAATAAAAATATTTAGTTTGACTAATTATGCTTTTAAAATGTGGACCGGGGAGTTGAAGACAATTCACATTTTGAAAGCACATCTATATTTTGGAGTGGAAATAGAATGGGAAATGGAGTTGTAAATCAATGTCTGTGTTTTTGCATTAGGAATGCACATTCACAAAGATGCGCTCTAATAGTGCCCTCCGGGTGCTTTTTAGTGGATCCCTTCGACTAAAATGCAAAAGTGCCTGCTGTCAGCGGTGGTATTTTACATTCAACGGAGCTGAATGCTCTGGACCACTTCCCATTGAGGCCATAATTTATTTGGATCAAGGAAGCCCAGAGATGAATTCAACTATTAACATTCATCGAACTTCTTCAGGTAGGAGAACTATGACAAATGTGAGAATGTCCTGTGAGATCTTCCTTGGATTGTTTTGTTTTGTTGATATGGATGATTAACAAACTCCTTTTTAAGTTTTGTTCTCATGTTAGACAAATGGATTGTTATAATCTATTATAGCACAGGCCTCCAGACAATTTACAAATATTTCAATTTACTAAATATCTTTTTGTGCCTAATATGTACAAAATACTCTTCTAAGAGCTGAGACTACAAAAAAATGGAAAAAAAAAACCAAAACACCATAGCCCCTGCCCTCAAGAGGCTTACATTTGACTAGCATATAGTTAGTGCTTAATAAATGCTTACGTGACTGTTAACATAAATTATAATTTTTAGCATTCTACCAGGTATAATGCAATTAGAGCTGATCAATGGATTACCAGGGGCTAATATTGTACAGCAATAAGAACTTGCTGCTCTTGGAAGGGAAGAAACAATATAGCCAGCATGAAGGGAAAACACAATCCGTCCTATTCATGGATTCTTCTCTTGAATCAAGTTTAGGGTTAGATCCAGTTTGAAGGAAATGATAATTTTCCTAGAGGAAAGGCTTATATCAATTTTTTAGGTTTTCTGTACATGAAAGCAATATGAAAATCTTTGCTAGGTATATGGCAGACATACCTTTCTTGCTTTCTAAGATCTTTTCTAGCTGGGAACCTATGCTTCCATATGTTCCTTTGATCGAATTAGATAATGCACAGAAACTGAGGCTACATATTATTATTTGTATTTACAGATATAGTTCATGTTTATTAGATGACATGGTTTCTCCACTGTTTCTTATTTTTTAAAATAATTTTATTCTTTATTAATCAGTGCTGCCTAAAAGCAATTTTATGCCCAATCTTTAATGCGTTCTAGCTGTTTTCAATAGAAGCTATTTTTAAGTTCTTAAATTTATTTTAGACTTAAGTTAAAATAAGAAAAGAAAAATCATCACCTTGTGCACAGCAGAACATAAGAGAAGATTCAATAAAATTATGATTTATGCTTAGATTCATTGGCAGGTATACTTTCAGGCATTTTATACTGAATAGTTATTTAAAATAGTCTACGACATACAACATTGAATAGTATGGCTGACATACAATATAGCTTCACAGTTTTCTCTTTTAGTCAAACCTATTTCAATTCCATTATGTTTTTATATACAAGTTCTTTGGAACAAATAATCAGAAAGGTATAGTTTAAAATTTTTAATAGCTGACTTTTGCTTTGGACTTCAGATTGAAAAGAAACAAATCCTAAAAGTATTAGGAAAAAACTAAATAACTAATGTAACAAAACAACTTTAAAAATCCCTAATAACAATGGTTTCTTTTTTAGTATGTAAATTTTGATATATATAATGAACACTGTGCCTCTTTAGAGTGAGAGGGTACTGTGTAGTACATATAGTACTATATATTCTCTCCAGGGAGAGTCTAGTCTCTTGTGGATGCTCAGAAGTATTAATTTGTAGCAGCAGTACTATTATAAAGGGATAGAGTTATGAGAAACACTTCAGAAGGGCTAGGTTTTCATTACTAGGAGAATTTCCTTCTGCAATTCAGATTGCACTTTTCCCCAAAACCAGAAAAGGATTCTCTTTGAGATTCGATGGCAACCCTTGGTCATGAATTGCATTTAACCTTCCTGGAACTTCTGCTCCTTTCAAGAACCCATGTCACCTTCATGTCATAATGAGGTATTGCAGTAGAACTTAATGGAAATAAAAGGATGGTATCCTCCGCCAACTAGTTGTATTATCTTTTACAAATTGTTTAACTGCTCAAATTTACTCATCTGCAAAGCAAAGAGATTGGACTAAATTATGTCTAATATTTCTTTTAGCTTTAAGATCCTATTATGTGACAGAAAATAATAATGAGGTAGCAAAGTGTGGTGGTAGAGTGCTGGACTTGAAGTCAAGAAGACTTTAGTTTGAATTCTGTCTTAGTCACTTATTAGCTGTGGGACCCAGGACAAGTTGCTTAACCTCTCAACCTTAGTTTCCACATCTGTTAAATGGGAATAATAACCCCTACTTCATGTGATAATATATGTGAAGAGCTTCCAAAAATAAATATTAGATATTATTAGTAGTGAATCATATGATAGTTCAAGTTCACATATTTGAAATTTAGGCCTGAAATATTTGCTATTATCAACAGTGATGGTGAATTTCTGAACCAACTTCCAGATGATTTCAAGACAGTAGAAAAATTTGAATATTCTTGGATTCTCCAATAAGGGATCCAGGTCATTCCATAGTAACTCTGATATCATATTGAGAATCTTGAACCAGACTTGGTTAGATGAGTAATACCTACTAAACTAGTTAATAGTTTATATATCTGGGACTGATGCTACAAGTGGACAATAAGCTGCATGAAGAATCAATTGGGAGATCATCTTGATTCCCATTTGGGAAATTGTGTTATTTTCACTTATCACAAACTCCCCACTGTTGCAAAACAGCAATATTTTCTTAGGACATAGATTTAGAGTTAGAGGTGACCTTAGAGTCATATTGATTTATTGAGTTTGCCTGAAATCACACAGATAGTAAGTGGAAGAGTTGGGTATTTCTCATTTCAAACCAAGAACACTTTTAATTGCACCATACCTTGGAATGCCACAATATCAATAAAATTACAAGGGAAGGTCAACTAAAGATACATGATGGCTATACCTTGGTTGGATTGTCAATAATGACCAGTGTCCAAGATGTAGCATTAAAATGTGTCATCAAAGTGTGCTTTCAACTTAAGGATGGTTCATCATCATCAGAAAGGATGATGGGTCATCTTCTGAGAAAAAGTGAGAACAAATGAGTCACTTGAATCCTGACTTGATATCCATGGAAAGTTAAAATTAGAAAATCAAAGAAGGACCTTCAGCATCCCAGTTAACTTTTCTGTAATTTATGGAAATAAAATAGGATGAAAAGACATAGATACCAATTGCTGATAGAGGGAAGAACTACATAGATGATTTCAAATATGCATTAAAGCATTGCTTTAGAAAGGTAATGATGGGTTAAAAAAATGATGTTTCAAATCTATGACCATACTACCAGGAAGACTGGGGCTGGTGGATCGCTTGAATTCAGGAGTTCTGAACTATAGTAAGGAAAAGTCAATTAAGTAACTGAATTAGGTCTGGGACCAGACTAAGCTTCTAAGTCACTAAGCTGCCTAAGGAGAGGTGAACTGGCTCAGGTCAGAAATGAAACAGGGCAGATTTTCCAAGCTGATCAGCAGTGAAATCAGGCCTATTGGCTGCTGCACTTTCAGCCTGCATAAGATATTGGGAAGGGGTGGGAAAGGGTAGTGATAGGGGAGTTTGCAGAGCAAGTTTTTTTTTGTTTGTTTGTTTTTTGTTTTTAAAAGGAGGTACTAAGTTGAGTTAGAATGTCAGTTTTACCATGGTTCTTTTGTGTTCTAAAATTGTGACTGCCACAGATTTTCTTCAAAAAGCAGTTTTTGTAAACTACAAACGGAAAAGGAAAGCAATATATAAAACTTGTATCAGTGAGAAAATTATGAGATAAGTGAAGCACTAATAAAACCATTTTGCTTTAACCTAACCCCACCCAAACCCATGAAAGCTGTCTTCTGTTTCTCATGTATCAGTTATCAGAGAGTGTTCCAAGAGAATAAGTACAATTCAAATCAAGTTCTTCCACTTTGAAAAATAGAACGAATGTCTACTGGTTGGTTGGAATATTAATTTTTTTTTGGGGGGGGAGTGCTTTTCTGTTTCTCCTAGAATTTAACAATTTTACCATAAAAGTTTTTTTTTTTCTTTAATAGGCTGCTTCCAACAGTGGTGATAAGTTGGAAAATTTCCAAAAAAATTATTTATAAAATTAAGTTAAGAAAAAGATGGCCCGTTATTTATGGTAATTCATATTGATATGAAATTGTAATCAATAAATCCTGTATTAAGTAAAGTAGCATTAAGTTTGAAAGAACAAGAAAAGCTGATTGTTGTGAAATCTCTGGGAGGTTCTAACTGTGATTCTTGTTTCTCAGTGGAAGGGCTATGTGAAGGAATCAGTGCTGGTTTAGTGGACGTTGCTGTCTGGGTTGGAACCTGTGCAGATTACCCCAAAGGAGATGCCTCGACTGGATGGAATTCAGTGTCCCGAATCATCATTGAAGAGCTCCCAAAATGAATCCTGCAGGTCCTCATTCCCTACCTCCTTTTGAATACAATTTAAACAGTTTATTTTATGAAACATTTTGTACTTTGAAAAAATAAGTTAAACTTTTTTTTTAAACAGATGTAATCTAGTATTGTGTATTCAGACTTTCTTCTTTTTTTAATGTCATGTTTCAAATGTTTAAGACAATTTGAGGAATTTGCTGTTGGTACAAACACTCCTCCCCATTTCCCTGCCTTAAAAAAAACCCCTTTCCCAGGTCCCATTAGTAATAGCCTCATTTTTATCAGACAGACTTTCTCTTTTCTCCTCACCTACCTCTTCTCTATCAACATAACATCTAAACAAATTCATAATGAGAACCATTATAGAAGTTGGAGTTGTTTAAAATTGTTTTGTGTCTGTTAAATAAAGCCTACTATAAAAAAATTAAAGCCTCAAGTCTCTAAATGAGGAGCTATTGAAGATTTTAGAACAGAGACCAGACATAATTAAAATTGGTCTTTTCTTGATCAATTGAATTTTTTTAAAATTGAAAGAGGAGATGATCAGTTCCTCTTGTTCAGAATATTTTTCTCAGCTAATAACAAATGCCTTTCTCAATCAATTATTTTGTGGTATATCTATGTCTACAGTGGGAATAGAAAAACAACATTACATGTAAAACTCATGTATCCAAATGAGATATTTTCCTTTTTTCAAAAATTTAATATTTTACTTATCCCTAATCACATGCAAAAGTAATCTTCAACATCCATTTTCTATAATTTTTGAGTGCCAAATTCTCTCCTTTCCTCCTTCCCCATCCCTCACCTGGAAGGAAAGCAACTTGATATAGACCACACATGTGCAGTTATATAAAACCCATCTCCATGCCAGCAAATGAGATAATTTTTTGGAGCACTTTTTTTTTTTTAGTGGTGACCAAAGTCTCCTCCTGGTAAGCTGGCGATGCCGACATTGCAACTCTGCAAGTCAGATCAATTCACAGCAATTGGTGGGTAGTGGTATCCAGCTTCTCTTTTTATATAGGAAAGGTCCTTTATCAGAGGTGTTATTGATATTTCATCATTCCCCCCCCACCCCTCGCATCTCCATTTTCCAGGATTCTAGGGCAGTGGTTGGTGGGGAAGTAAGGATCTTTGAGCCTTGTGATTGGTTGATGGGTAAAAGTTCCACAATGAACATTTACCCAAGAAAACCCATTTATCCAAATCAGACAAAGTAAGTATCCAAAGGAAAATATATACCAGATGATGTAGAGTAAGATGTTCCTAGATCTTTGGGGAAACTCCCCAAAGTCTCTAATGTAGCAACTGGGGATAAAGATATAATTGAAATTGCTAGGTCCATTCATGTCTTCCCAGAATCTTTTCCTTCAGCAACCTGAAGCTGGATTGAGCTCTTCCATCTTCCCTCTTGAAGCAAAAAACTGGAAGCATTGATTGTAGACCTCAGAAGGCCATGAAGCTGTGTTGAAGAGTGCTGCCTTTTATAAAGGGAAGGGTATTTGTCTCCACCAATGAGGAGAGTCCCATGCCAATGGGTTTGAGGATTGAGGTTACACTGTGAAATATTCATCTGTAAATTTCCCAGCATCCAAGGACTCATCTCTCTTATGGCTGGCAGTTAGTTTATAAACAATTTCATGGCAAATAAAGAACAAAGGTGTTATTGTTTGTTCACAGCCTGAATTTATGACTTTACTCCTGAGACAATATCCAAAATCTAAAGTTTAATGTAAAAGGTGAAAGTTCATATAGGGATCTTTATTATTTCATGTTCTGAACTGTCTTGAATCTATAAAGTGATTCAGCTTTAAACTATTAAAATGTATGAATTTTATTAATAATAGATGAATTATGTACCAAGCAATGTAAACTCACTTATATTCACAAAGAAGGGTTGTAGTAAAAATCCTAAATGGTAAATATCCTTATAGGCCTTATGAGAAAAGTCATAGCATCCATAAACATTATAAAATGAATTAGAGCAGTTATGATGTAGCTAGCTATGCCACATATACTTTAGGAAGATTAATCTGGCCGCAGCATATGCTATAGCTTGGATGTTGGATAGAGGAAAGAGATTGAAGGCAGGCAGAACAGTGGAAGAGGTCATTGCAAAAGTCCTAGTGAGAACGGTGAGAGCTCAGACTAGGATAAGGGAGAGATCTGAGAGAAGTTTTAGAAGGAGAGTTAGTTGAACATGCCAACAAATTAGATGGTTAGTGATGAGGGACTTGAGGGAAAGGGAGGAATTAATGGTGATGATCTTGAAATTTCTAACTTGGATAACAGTGGGAATTCAATTGAAATTAAAAGTTTAGAGTGAATGAGAAAAATTGGAAGAGATTTATCATCTATAGGTAATAGTGGGAGTTGTGGAAAGGAATGGAAATGAGAGGGTTGTAACTACTGATTTCAATTCAATTAATATTTATTAAACAGGAGTCCCCCTTATGGGGAATCATGGGATAGAGGCAGCATAGCATAATAAATGAAAGAGTTAAGGATTTATAAATTCAAAGGTTCTAATGCACCAACTGAGGGGACAGACTATTAGAAAGGAAAGATAAAAACAGCTGATGACAGAATCTCTTGGTTCTATCTATAAAATGAGAGAGTGTGAATAAATGGCTTCTAATTCTAAATCTGGAAGCATTTAGATGGCACTGTGGATAAAGTGCCAGGTCTGGAGTGAGGAAGGCTCATCTCCCTAAATTCAAATCTAACAGACACTGTGTGGCCCTGGAGAAGTCATTTAATCCTGTTTGCCTCAGTTTCCTAACCTGAAAAATGAGGTGGAGAAAGAAATGGCAAGCCACTCTAATATCTTTGCCAAGAAAACTCCCAATGGGGTCACAAAGAGTCAAACAAAATTGATTAACAAAAGCTCTAAATCTAAAGTTATGATTTTATGATTCTTCTACAACATACCCAACAAATAGCTCCTGGAAGTTTGTGCTCTGTTTCATGTCAACTTTGACTTTCCTTGACTAAATCTGCCCTTGCTGGCAAAGATGCCTCTTGGATCTATATTTTAGAGCAGATATTAGACCCCATGGCTCTTCTATCGTGAAGTTTTATATCTCATTTTGTCCACCCTTTCTCCTTCTTCTAAAGTAGTGTTATCTCAGAGTTTTTACCAAGCATAAAGATTTCTTCTTTCATTTAGTCTATATCTGCCTATCCTTACATTATTTCTGATTTTTGCCCTCTAAAGAAAAGCAGAATAAATCTAATTTAATCAAGCTTCCTTATGGTGAGCCTTAAATTTTTTTTAAAATAATTTTTTAAAAAATTATTTTTAATAGCATTCCATTTTTCCAAATACATGCAAAGTTTCAACATTCTCCCTTTCAAAACCTTGTGTTCCAAATAAAAAATAATTTTTGATCAATGTTTTCTTTAAATTATTTTCATAAATCCTTCTCTATCCAACCAACTGAGCTGACAGATGTGCCCTAGAGTCAACAGCTACTGGAAACCTTTCTTTTTTAAAAAATTATTGTTTAATTATAGCTTTTTATTTACAAAACATGCATGGGTAATTTTTTTTTCAACATTGACCCTTGCAAAACCTTCTGTTCCAAATTTTCCCTTTCTTCCCTCCACCCCCTCCTCCAGATGGCAAGTAGTCCAATACATGTTAAATACTAAAATATATGTTAAATCCAATTTATGTATACATATTTATAAAGTTATCTTGCTACACAAGAAAAATTGAATCTAGAAAGAAAAATAAACATTGAGAAGGAAAACAAAAATGCAAGCAAACTATAACAGAAAGAGTGGAATTGTCTTGATCCAATTTAGATAGTTCTCAGTGAATAAAGGTAATAAAGTATACCTGATAAGCTAATTCTCTATATAAAAATCCCAAATAACTTGCAGTTCCCACAATACTAATTTCATGGCCATGACCCATTCTCTAATTAAAGACAAAGATGAAATTCTGTAAGGAAACTATCATTTATTTATGAAAGTATTGGAGACATTAACAAAAACTTATTTAATAAACAAGTGCCCAAAAAAAGTTAGCCTGAGACCAAAACTTTGATGAAATGAACTGGTAGTTTAGGTATATGGACTAATCTGGAAAGTTTTCGGGCAATTTAGTCATTTTATTAACAAGGTCCTTTCTCTGGGTGTAGCTGGCTCTCTTCATTATTGAACAACTGGAACTGGTTTGAATCATCTCATTGTTAAATAGAGAGCCACATCCATCAGAACTGATCATCATATAGTCTTGTAGCCGTGTATAATGATTTCCTGGTTCTGCTCATTTCACTTAACATCAGTTCATGTAAGTCTCTCTGGGCTTCTCTGAAATCATCCTGTTGGTCGTTTCTTACAGAACAATAATATTCCATAGCATTCATATACCATAATTTATTCAGCCATTCTCCAATTGATAGGCATTCCTCAGTTTCCAGTTTCTTGCCACCACAAAAAGGGCTGCCACAAACATTTTTGCACATGTGGGTCCCTTTCCTTCCTTTAAGATTTTTTGGGATATAAGCCCAGTGGAGACATTGCTGGATCAAAGGTTCTGCACAGTTTGATAACTTTTTTTAGTATAGTTCCAAATTGCTCTCCAGAATGGTTGGATCAGTTCACAGTTCCACCAACTATGTATCAGTGTCCCAGTTTTCCCACATCCCCTCCAACATTTGTCATTATCTTTTCCTGTCATTTTAGCCAATCTGAGAGGTATGTAGTGGTATCTCAGAGTTGTCTTAACTTGCATTCCTCTGTGATTTGGAGTACCTGGAAATCTTTCTTTCTTCTCAGCTAGTAATTCCAATTCTATTCCCTTAGGGTAGCAGTTTCCAAAGAGTAGTGAAGACATACTCTAGACATTTTAGGGGGTTTCTAAGGTCAATACTGTTTTTATAATAATACTAAGATTTGTTTTTTTTTTTTAACTCATTTTAAAATTGATATTTCAAACTTCTTTAAGAAACTATTATTTTTTTTTGGTGTAATATCAAGGTATGGCATCCACAATTACTTTAAAAGGCTGATGAATACAGCAAGATGAATACAGAGAAGCTTGAAGAGACTTACATGAACTGATGCTGAGTGAAATGAGCAGAACCAGGAGATCATTATACACTTCCACAACAATACTCTATGAGGATGTATTCTGATGGAACTGGATATCTTCAACAAAGAGAAGATCTAATTCAGTTCCAATTGATCAATGATGGACAGAATCAGCTACATCCAGAAAAGGAACACTGGGAAATAAGTGTGAACTATTTGCATTTTTGTTTTTCTTCCCAGGTTATTTTTACCTTCTGAATCCAATTCTTCCTGTGCAACAAAAATTCGGTTCTGCATACATATATTGTATCTAGGATATACTATAACATATTTAACATGTATGGGACTGCCTGCCATCTAGGGGAGGGAGGGGGTGTAGGGAAGGAGGGGAAAATTCGGAATAGAAGTGAGTGGAAGGGATAATGTTGTAAAAAATTACCCAGGCATATGTACTGTCAAAAATGTTATAATTATAAAATTTATTTTAAAAAAAGGAAAAAAACGCTCTTAAATACTTCTCTTTCCAACTATATATCTTTGTGATAATGGGTTTTCTTTAACCAAAACATATTGCAATTGAGTGAAAATAGAAACAAATATGAAAATGCAATTGTCTTCTAGTCAAGTGATTTACAAAAAAAAAGTAAAACAATGCCATTTTTCTTATTTTTTGGAAAATATTATTCATTATCATTTTTGGATGAATGAATCAATAAGTATTTAAACATTAATTAGTTTTAATGTCTAACATGGCATATATCAATAAATGTAATTCACATAAATAAAAGCTCTTTGGGATACTTAACTTTTAAGAATTTAAAATTGTCCTGGGACCAAAAGTTCGGGCATATAATAAGTGCTTATTGATTAATGATATATATTCCTTTCTTGGCCCTTTCCCTCCCCCCCAAAGTGTTTTCAAAGTATCTATAAACAAAAATGCATTAGCATCCAGAAATATCAATATACTTTAGAATGGATATAGACAAGCAGGAGAATTCTCAGAAACAAAGCTGGAAATCAGTGAGGGTCTGAAAACCACCATGTCACATGAGGATCAGCTGAAGGAATTGGAGATGATTAGCCTTCCAGAAGAGAAAATGAGGAGGAATGGGACAGTATATGATTCAGAGTCATGACTCCAAGTCAGTTCAAACTGGCTATCAAATTTTCAATATGCACATTTAACACTTCTGAAATTAGGGCTTGATTTACTGTTTTATTGTTTTTTAGATTTCTCGATGACAAAAAAATAGCAATAATAGTAGATTAAATAAAATGTCTTAATTTTTTTTGTGGGGGAGCCCATTGTTAAATACTTAGTGACATACCCTTGGACATGATATTTTAAAGTAGTTGAAGAATAAAGGCAACATTAAAGTCTAGGAATGTTTGATTATTCCAAATGCAGCTCAGTTTCATTATCCAGGACACTATATAAATACTTGTCTTTGATTCTAACACATTTTTGCCTCCCATTTCAAGTTCCCTGTTCTTTTCTACTTGTCACTGACGGAAAAAACATTCAGGTTACTCATGACCAAAAACGATGTTCAAGGTTCAATGAAGTCTGGCTGAGCCTTTTGTGGCCCTAAGCTCCATAAGGCTAATTATAAATGTCTTCTGGCTGCTTCACCAGCTTTCAATTTAAGCAAAGTTTATTTCCAATCTCTGAATTATAAAGCCTTGGCACACATCAGCAGTACTTTGGCTAAACCACAATTCTAGGTTTAAATAAAGTATAATTTTTTTTTTTTTTTTTTTTTTTTTTTTTTTTTTAGGTTTTAAAAATATTGGGTGTGGCTCAGTAATGGGTGAATTTAACACAGCCTCAGATCACCCCTTCCAGACCAACTTGAAATGCCACCCTACACAAGCTGAGGGATTGATTCTAGTTTTTGCATAGAACACTAATCTCCATTTCAAAGAAATGATGGTTAAGAGTAAAAGCCCATTCCTTGTATTTTTCATCTTAATGAGTACAGTATGAGACTTGTCAAATTTGATTCAGTTTCCTTATGGTTAGGAATTATGAACTAAGATTTTTTTTTTTAACTATTAGAGAACATTTCTGGGTTATGTGATTGACTACATGCCAAGAATTTCCCTCCCCCTCCCACATATTACTTTATCCTAACAAATTAAAAAAAAAATTAAAAGAAAAGAAGGGGGAAAAAAAAGATTATATACTACAAATCTAGAGTAAGGATGAATCCTCAGAATTCAAGTGGATTTTACTATAGAAAGGGAAATGAAAGGTTACCATTAAAGAATGTCACTATGATCAGAAATGCATATGGAACGAAATAGAGGTTTTATTACAATGATTTTTATCTGGAATGATGGCATAATAGAAGGCCACTTTCTCTGAGAAAGGGTTATAGAATGGATTGAAAACATTGTTATTTTCTATGTGTCAGGTACTCTGTTGGAGATATGAACAGAAAAAAACAAGCCCATCCCAATTTTTAAAGAACTTACATTCTTGTTAGGGAAGATAATACATGTAGGAAGGTGTTAGAATCAAAAGATGGAAAACCCTAGCAGTCTTTTAGGTACATCAGCAAGTCAAATAGCAGCTTACCCCCAGCTCCTCAGGGATATAGAACCAGAGACAGGATCAGCTCTCAGGTCCCTTCTGATGTAAGAATCCAAGTTACCAACATTCGTTGATTCACTGTTTCAAGATATGTCTGAAGTCAACAGACAGGCCATTAGAAATAGCTATATTTTCTAATGCAAGAAGTCTTTACATTGATTTCAGATACACTTTTGATAATAAACTAATAAAAACAGGTAATTTAATATCCTCAGATCTTACAGCAGGAAAGGTCCCTGTCCAGCTTCTCCTGGTCTACAATAATTGATAAATATAGTTAGTTAGTTATTATTAGTTATTATACATATAATAACTAGTAATTAACATTAGCTATTATAGTTAAATTAGAGTTTAAAAGGATCTAATCCCTACTTAAAAAGATACATTCACAGGAAAATTCATTTTATATAACTGAAAATTGCCTTTTAATAACTTCGATTCATCAGCCCTAAAAGACCAAAAAAAATTTTTTATACCTTTCAAAAATTTTCAGTTTTCCTTACCTAAACTAAAAATATCCAGTTTATTTAATTTATTCCCCACCAGTGGCTTCTATCTATCATCCTACTCATTTCATATTATGTGCTTGCCTTCGTGTAATATCTATTCCAATAGAACTAAGTCCTTGAGAAATTTAGAATTATATCCAAAAGGTTATCAAACTGTGCATATGCTTTGGCCCAGCAGTGTCTCTATTGGGTCTGTATCCCAAGGACATCATAAAAAAGAGGAAAGAACCCACATGTTAAGTGGGTAAACTGTTTGTGACAGCCCTTTTTGTAGTGGCAAAATAAGTTATGGTCTATGTATGTTATGGAATATTATTTTTCTATAAGAAATGATCAGCAGGATGATCTTTCAGGTCTTTCAGAAAGGCCTGGAGAGACATGAACTGATGCTAAGTGAAGTGAGTAGAACCAAGAGAACATATATTACAGCAGCAACAAGATTATATGATGATCATTTCTGATGAATGTGGCTCTTTTCAACAATGAGGTGATTCAAGCCAGTTCCAATGATCTTGTGATGAAAAGAGCCTTCACCTAGAGAGAGGGCTGTGGGAACTGAGTGTGGATCACAACATAGCATTTTCACTCTTTTTGTTGTTGTTTACTTGCATTTTATTTTCTTTCTCATTATTTTCCTTTTTTATCTGATTTTTCTTGGGCAGTAAGATAATTGTATAACTATGTATGCATATATTGGATTTAACATTATATTTTTACCATGTTAAACATATATTGGATTAATTGCCATCTGGGGGAGGGGCAAAAATTGGAACAAAGTTTTTCAAAGGTCAATGTTGAAAAATTGCCCATGCATATATTTTGAAAATAAAAAGCTTTAATAAAAAAAGAATTGCACATTCTAACTTATTTTTGATTACTTGCTGCCTAAGAGAGGGAAAGAGGGGGAGAGAGGGAGAAAATATGGAATACAAGATTTTACAAAAGTGAATGTCAAAAACCTATCTTTGCATATATTTTGAAAAATAAAAAGCTATTATAAAAGTATTCCTTTGTTTCTACTTGGTTTCTGTACTTGACAATCTATTTTCTACCTCTTTGCCTTTCCTGAATTTTCCTGTTGCTAGTGTTTTTTTCTTCTTTAAAGTATTTTGTAGATATTTTGTAATTTTTAAATGTACTTGTATCCCCAAATAGAAGGTAAGGTCCTTAAAGGGAAGGGCTATTTCTTTGTATCCCCCAAAGTACATAATGCTCATTAAATTGAATCATATCAATATGGCTTTGGATTCTCTATTTTTTATCTCCTTTTCTAAAAGGTATAATTTCTCAATGTCATTCCTGAATGGAACATAATATTAAAGATACAGTCTGATCAAGGCAGAATAGAGTGAGTATTAATTCCTTAATTTTAGAGAGCTATTTCTTTTTGTGCAATATAAGGTAACATTTGCTTTTTGGCTACCACTTGACATAGCTGACCCATGTTGAGCTCATAATCCACTAAAACTAATCTTTTTTAAAAAATGTTAATTGTTGTCTAGCTTTGTGTAATTCTGCAGTTTGTCCAAGATTATTTCATACTTACACATAGAAAATGCTATCACATTTGACCTATGATTCTAGCTACCGAGAACTTTTTGTATCTCATTGTTTTTTTATGCAAAATCTTAGCTTTGTTAACATTTGCAAATTTCATAATTATGTTCATTATGTTTTCAGCTAAATTATTAAAAAATGCTTATCAGAACAGAGCTCAGAGCAAAAGTAACATATCAACAGAAATAGAATTAAAGAATCTCAGAATTTGAAAATTAGGATCTCAGCAGAAATCTATACCAAATCATACTTATAAAGAAATCCTCACTATTAACATATCTGTTCTGGCATCTACTTGAAGACCTTGCTTAAAAAAAAAAGATGTTATGAAGCTTATTTTTCCCTTCTTCTTGATATTTGGGTCAAGAAGAAGAGGAAAATAAGCTTAATTTGTCTCTTTGCAAGTTCTACCCATTGCTCCTGGTCTTGCCCAACAAATATTTGAATAATTTTCATATTTTCCCCTGAATTTTCTTTTCTCCAGGTTAAACCCCAATTTCTTCAACTGATCCCACATGAAAAGAACTCAATATAAATGTTCCAAATGAAAGTTTGATAACTGGCTCTTCTGCATACCCCTGTATACCTAAAGTTGCCTTTACCACTCTCGGTCTCCTTCTGGATACTGTCCAGAGATGGTGCTCAGAACTAAACACAATACTTCAGATGGGGTCTTCTGAGGATTGACTGAGCACCAAGGAGCAATCATATAATTCCTGGAAGCTATTTCAATCTAAGATCACATTCATTTGTATGGTTGCCATACCATACTGCCATTTCATATTGAGTTTGTAGTTGCTAAAACCCTTGAAGTAGGAGGTTTAGCAATTTTTCTATTAATGGCACTTGGATATTTATTTTATCACTTCCTGAATTCTGTGATTTGGGTCATCTCCCCTGGCAGACTTGACTAAGTTCTTTGAAAGGAAGGTTCATATCTTGTTTTTTTTCCCCCATTTTTTGTTTTTAGCAGTGGGTATTGGGAGTAGGAGTAGGCTGAAGTCTCAGTAAGCAAAAACACTTGTAGCTATTGCTTTGATTAAAAAAAATATATATTTTTTCAAATAATCATTTTAACATAGAATAAAAGTTATTTCAACCTCAGAAGATGCCAATCAGACAAAGCTTGTAAGGATGTCAAAGGAGAATCCAAGTAGGTGGGGGCAAATAAAGTGGAGACACAGTCCATCCCAGATGGCAGAACCCAGCACTTCTCGAGTAAGAGCAAGACTACGGGATGGTTGGCAACTAGTAGTTCCAAGATATAGGCAAAGAACAGATGGAGTCAGTGGCCTCAGGTGCTGAGCATTAAAACACAATTCTCCTTTCTTGGGCTCAGCTTCCTCCTTCCAAATTCTAAATGTGAGCATTGCCTAGAGTTCTGTTCTTCCCTCCCTTTCTCTGTACTCTCCTTTGGGGGGATCATTTGCATTTCTATGCTTTCAATTCTCACCACTGTTATGATTCCAAATCTGTCTAGATCCATATTTTCTCCTGCCCATTAGATTCATCCGGATTGCCTAGACTTGAATAGTTCTCATTATCTTCCCATGAATTTTCTTTTCTCCAGGATAAATTCCAGCTTCTTGAATTGGTCCTCAGATGAAAAGAATTCAACGTAAATGTTCAAAATGGACAAACTTCCATCCTGATTTTTCTACTTCTTAGTGATACTACCAAGCATTCCCAGGATAGTAGCACAGATCATCTTTGACACTTTGATGCTTTTTTTTTTTTAACCCCCCCACCCCCAATCTTAAGAGTGCTGTGGATCTCAGACAGATGTCTCTAGCATACTCCTCATCCTTTTTACTATTAATGCCACTAACTTTGTTCAGGCTCAATGCCTGGTAAAGTCCTGGATTGGAGTAAATTCTGGCTTTGCTATTTATAATTCTGTACAGGTCATGCCACTTCCAAGCTCACTCACGTCCACAACTGTAGCTATAGGAGTTAACTGTAAAAATAGATATATATCAATTCTCAGGAGATTGATGAAAATCGTTGGTAAAAAAAATTCCTTAAAAACATTATTCTAGTGTAAATTATTGTTACTATGTTAGTATACTAACTGGCTCTCTCCATGCTCCAGTCCTTTCCTGTTCTTACCTACCAAATTTTCCTAAAGCATTGCTTAGATTAGCTTTGCTATCCCCAATCTCCTCTTCATTATTCATCTTATCTATTGGTCCAATTCCTAATCACCTTTCAAAGCTCAAATGTTTCTTCCTTCTCTCAATTCCCAAAATGATGTTTACCATAACAATAAGCATTTGTGAAATATTCTTTTGCATTAATTGGTATTTGGATATCCTTTTAATTCTTCAATTCTGCGATTTGGGCCACCTAACCAACTAGACTTGACTAAGTTCTTTGATGGGGGAGTTCATATCCTATTGTTATTTTTTTTTCCTACAGCCCCCTGCCCAATTCCTTTCACATAGCAGGCACTTGATAAATGATTATGGGATAAAAATTCATACTGTTAATGTGAAAGCAAAATATTAGCTTTATCGGTGTTATGCATGTAGAAATCACCATCAGGATCTCATGAACTTTTTGGTATAATCTATTAGTTCTTGAGAAGCATGAATGATAAGATTTTATTAGAACCTTAAAAACACATTTCCAGGTATAGTATCAATGCCTACATAGGAAATACACATAACATTATTTATTTCATCTTTATTTGAAAAACAATACCATTCAAAATGTAAAAATAGATCCATTTTCAAAGAACCATTTAAATATGGCTATGAAAATTGCAATATTTTATTTACAAGAAACAGATGGTAGTGCAATAGCAGTCATAGATATTTATGATAAATAAGAATAGAATTACTATTTCAACATTTTAGGGAAAAGGGAAAGGGGGACATCTTTTTATTTAAGCCACTCCTGCAATGCCTCATTAAAAATAAAATCAACAATAATGAGTACAGGTAAAATTTCTATTTCATGTAAAACATGAATTTGACCAACCAGTGGAATCCAGACTCAGATATTCCAAAGTTAGAAGCATAACTTGGAAGACTGTTTTCCATTTTATATATAATCAACCAGTTAAGTAACACAACCCTGAATCTGCAGAGGAATTCTGTAAGCATCTCTATTAAATGGTATGTAAATCAAGACAGAGATACTCAGTTTGGGAGCACGATGAGGTTTGAAAAATCAAAAGTATATTCAATGCCAGTTTTCAGAAAACTTGGATCTGAAAGTAAACTTTAAACTGGGGGGAGGGAGAGGGAAGAGAATTGTTATTACAATAGATACAAACTCCACTCACTCCTTAATCCTGAGAGGTATGGAATTTCAGCCGAGTACAAACTAACCTAAGACAAAAGTATATCACTAGTGAATGCTTGTTTCACTGTCCACTGATTCTGATATACTCTGAATTTGGGCACTTTTTTCAGCAAACCTTCTAAAGTTCGAAATCATTCCTTTTAAAGTCAACTATTACATATATGCCACCATGTATCCTTGTACAGAGGACACCTTCATATTACTGCACAAAAGCAGATTTTAAAAACTAACCTATACAATTCAGTTTAGCAATAAAGGCAAATCATTTAATCCACGAGACAATTGTTGCAAAATCAGCTTCTATTTGAACAACGAAATGGACAAATTCACGGAGCTATACACTTCATGTCAGTTTTAATATTGTTTTGATGGCAGCTATTCTAGGGAAAGACAGCCAAGTCATATAGATAAATGAGAGAAAACTCAGAAAACTTTTGAGGATTCATCAGTTTTTTGACTTCTTTCAACAGTTCAAGGTTGATCTGAATTGGATTAATGCTATTGTGCATTATTTCTTCCATTTTTTGAATACTGAGCACTAAGGAGTATGTTGTTTCTGTGGAAGATATTTTTGTGTTATTTTCTTTACACTTACTCTTTTTCTCCTCTAAGGCCAAGTAAAAAATGGCAGACATTTTCGTAAACTAGAAAGGTAATACAACAGGCTGGAGTCACTCTAATCAAATTAGGGACAATTCCTTTGTAAAATCCAAGGATGCCTTCTTTCCTATAGAAGGGAGAAAAACAAGTCAGTCTACAAAATAACTAGAGTGAGAATACTGAACAAAATTAAATCAAAACACAACAAAGGAGAAAGAATATCTAAAATTTCCACTTAATGTTCTTAAGATGAACAAGGAAATGATACTCATTGCTACTTAAAGCCTTTGAAGAGTGCCATTTAGTTATTTTGTTTGTATAAATTTGATACAACTGTTTACATACATTTAGTTATGGTTTGCCATCCTTTATTTGACCTGATTAAAATAAAGAACAGGAAAGAAAGCCCTAAGACTAAATTCAAAAACAATCTTTTTCAAAGGACTGCAAAGGATAATAAAATTATTTCATCTTAAATGTAGCTGCTAGAAAACTTTTTCTGTAAGACTGAAATTGTGTAAGCCTACAGACCCAATATCATACTTATTCACAATTGAATTTTATTGACACATAGCCTATGTGATATTGGTACAAAATTAAAAACTAGGTAAAGAGTAGGCTCTTCATAAATACATGTTAATTAGAACTAAAGAGGCAGTGTTCAGGAAGGAGAGGTCAAATCCTGGATCATCCCATCATTCTTAATCATGCTTTATTTTTTTTTGTTGCTGAGGGACTAGGGTTAAGTGACTTGCCCAGGGTCACACAGTGGGATGTGTTAAATGTTTGAGGTCAGATTTGAACTCAGGTCCTCCTGACTTCAGGGCTGGTGCTCTATCCAATTGGGCTACCTAGCTGCCCCAATCGTGCTTTATTTACTTTTATGACCAAGATTGTGACCTATTATTTCATCTCTTCCTTATCCTTACTGGATCCCAAACTATAACCTCTGCTGTCTTCACTGTTCTCTCTTTCCAATCTCAACTCTTGAAACAATCTGATCAACAGTAAACTTTCCTGTACTCTCCCACCACAGAATCCTCAGGCTTGGTGTTACTTAACCCTTCCTAACCCTAATTCTCCATTAATACATCCTCATCTACTTTTACTCATACATTGCTAAAGAGTCCAATAAAGTCAGGCAATGTTCTACAAAAGTGTTTTTCGCAAGTTGAGGTTAGCTGACTTGAACCGGAACCTTAATGCAGTAAAGCAATCCTTCCGTTCCTTGCTAATTAGCTACCCTACTCCCTGCAACAGTGATTTCTCCTACAACTTTAGAGCTGGGGATCTTACCTCATTACTAAGAAAACAATGGTCATCTTAAGCTCTTTAGATGCCCATCCTGCCTCCTTCCTTCCTTATACTTAAAAAAACACAACTCACTGTAAATGTATACATTGTCTCCTCCTGCTATATTGTAAGCTCTTTATGGGTAGGGATATTTCATTCTTGTTTTGTATTCATAATACCTAGCACACAGTAGGTGCTTAAAGCTTTAAAAAAAATGATTGAAGGAGGTAATGTTGGAGTTGGGAATCAGGAAAACCCAGATTCAAATCCTGTCTGGCACCTGCGTGTGGGACCATGCAAGAGTAAACTTATCTGTACCTGAGACAACTCTGAAGTCAATGGGAGATTGTACATATTGTCTTGGAAAACCACAAATTACCATTATTGATGTTCTACTACATTTTTATTTATTTTGTTAATCATTTCCCAATTACATTTTGGGTTATGTTTAATAGCTGTGTTTTATTACACTATCAACAAAGTTACAAATGAGGTGTGTTCAATGTTTCATGGAAGAAGTTTGCCCACCCACAAAGTCATAAGACCCTGAAGAACTGAATTGAATGGAAGTAAATTGATCATACTTTAATATTCAACTTTTGAAAAGGTCTAAAACAAAGTGTGGAGATCTCTATCACTTCCAATTCAGCTATATCTGTACAAAATAATGTATTTGTTTGTGTGGTTGAGCTACCCATCAGAAAACAACTTTGAGATAAAGTGTCTACAAAGAAATAGCTTTCTCAAAATGTTTTAGAGCATATATTTTACTCTATATAAAATCAAAAAAGCAAAATCCAAGGTCTTCCACAAGCTAGTCATTGCTACAGCATTATTACCAATTCTATACTATATGAGATATTTAGCAGCTGTTTCCTCACCTCCATGTCCTGTTGATTACATCAAGTACCCCATTGTAAAATATATGTTGATCTTGAAGTCGGGCTCTTACTACTTGATATGGGTATGTTGCTGCCACAGCAAATATTTTTGACATCGCTGCAACTGATATATATTCTATTGTGCTCTAAAACAATAAAACAATATAATTATGTCTTTTCTGGATTTCTTAAATTGTATAAATTTCCTATCTTGAGCTTATAAAGTTTACTTTTAAGTCCTCTTAAATGATGCAGTAAAGCTAAGCTAAAACAAAGCAATAAGTACTCAAAATGTGCTTAACTGCAAACTTTAAAATTTCTTAAATATATCCATGTTCTTATTAACTACATATGGCATTTTAAAAGATTTCTAAACACTAACTTTCCAATTAGAACACAATTTGTGGCATATTATAAATGACAAATGGGGAGGAAAAATCAATTTCTGAGTATTGAAAACTGACACCCCAAGGTTAATATGATTTGAATTTCTAGCACATTTGATGACTATCTTCAAAAAGCCGATTTTAATTTATACATTTTCTTTAAAAGTAAATTGGACCATCTTTTCAAGAATTTCTTACCAACTGTGCATCTGGTAATCTATTGGTGTGTGTGTTGTACTTCAATTTCAGCAATTCATATGCCATGAACTGAAGTGCTCCATGTGATGTTCCAATCAGCCCAGGCAGAAATCCCTAGATTAAAAAAAAAGTTATAATATCTAATTTGAAATAGTAAAACTTGACTTTTTTATTTAATATGTAAAGTTGTTATAGTAATAAAAATTCAACATAGAATCATCATTTAGAACTAAAAAAGATATTAGAGGATACCTGATCCAACCCCCTCATTTTATAAAGACTCTGAAGACTAAGGATAGGTAACACTGGTGACAATGGATGGGATTTGAACCCAGGCCCTCTGATTCAAAAAACCAGAGTTCATTATAATGTATTATTACCACTTTATGACTAAACTTCAGGTGATAAGTCATTCTACTTAGCTGGGTGAGTCTTTAGAAGGCAGAAATACCAGGTCCATAGTTATACTTAAAAGCATAATACTTCAATGTACATGCTTTTTCATCAATGTGAGACAGCATCCTTCCATACCCATATCTTCTGCTATATATTCCTGCTTATATCTTTTTGAAAATTATCCAAAGGACTTTCTCTGAGACTCCTGACATTATGTGGATACCACTGAGGAATGTAGACTGTCTATTATTCCTCATTCTTAGTGCATAAGTGGCCCGCTTTCCTTCTTACATATGTTAATGTTTCACAGATTTTTTTTTTTGTATTTAGTCTTTCCAAATATTCTCTCACCCTCATATCACCCACTTTTGCACAAAAACAATAAAGCAAAATACAGCAAATGTTTTTAAAAGCAAATGAAATATTCAGCCCCTGTAGTCCCCTATTCTTCTACTGAAAAGAGATGAAGTTCTATCACTAACCTTATGGAATCAAAATTGGGGTTTTTTTGCCTTTGAATTTTGCTGCCCTATAATGTTGTTTTCAGTCACATTACTGTAATTAATGTTCATATTATTCTCCTTGTTCTAATCTGCTCTGCATAAATTCATACAAGCCTTTGCTTACTTAGTCTCTTAATGTTTCCCATTTAAGGCATAATAACATTTTATTATATTTATACAAATCACAACTGTCTAAGACATTCTCCAACTCATGTATACCCATTTTTTGTCTCTCCCGCTCTCCCAAGAAACAAGGATACTAATTAATATTCAAATATTTACAAGGCATTTCTGCCTTTCACCTCCTTGGGGCACAGAAGTAGTAGTAGGACTGATACCTGAAAGGGTATAAATAGCTCTAAAATATGAAAAAAATTCTGTCTCAAAAAAAAAAAAAAAAAAACTAGTTCAATTCACTAGCTCCAGCAGTCATTCATCTTTGGTACTATTATTATGCTTCTTCTTGTGTGTAATTCTTCATTAAATGATATCCTGAAGTTTACTCCCACCAATTATATATTTCTTCACTGCTCTGAATCTGCAATTAAAATTCTTTAGAAATTGTAGTGTAAAAGAATGTAGCCATACAGTATCATTACAAAAATATCATGTTTGAAGTTGGAGCTTTGTTCCAATTTTGAGTCATTAAAAAGTACATTTCCCAAATGAGATTCAGCCCTCCTATTCAGTTATAGGCCCAGTCCAAATTGTTCTGTTTGTCCACACATATATGTGTGTATATATTTATGTATACATGCACACATACATGTATGTATATATATTTTGACAGACCAACTCTAGAGGTTGTTCATCCAACTTTCTATCAATTAAGACAATGATATATTAGCTTAAAAAGAAGAAAAAAGATGAATCTTTCTTTAAATAAGTTTAGGAGCCTGCTATTTAAAGGAATTAGACAATCTTAATCTTAGAAATGATTTTAGAAGACATTTAGTTTAATTTTATCTAAAAATTGTCTCCCTGAAACCAAATCCCAGTTGTTTAACATCGATATTCTTCTAATGCATTAAGCATTTTTGTGTGCCAGAGAAGAGGCACAGTGTAATGGATAGTAACCTAGACTTAGAGTTCAAAGATTTAGATTGCCATTTTGCTCCGATGTATACTAGGAATGTAAGCCCAGACAACTTCTAGACAATCTTCTGAGATCAGAAGGTGCCAACTTACATTAAGAGAGAATTTATTTATGAGGAGTTCCTTATACCAATGAAATTACAGGTCTAGTCCCTCTCTTTATTCTTCCAGTGAAGCTATATAGCTACAATTCATTATAATCTATTCTGCTGAATCAAAACTGTGGGTAACCTATGGTGGGTACAATTAGGCTAAAGCATAATAACAATTAAATGCATGTAAGATGCAGTATTCAAGATTCATTTAATACCAGAGTAGAAAAGGAAATAGGTCAGTTCATGAGAGTGGGTCTATGGTAATGTTAATGAACACATAAATAATGCTAAAAGATCATCAAGAAAGCCTAAAAGGATAGATTCTTCTCATGAAGGACATGGATAAGGTTCATATAAAATATATAAAGCATGAATGACTTTTGCTCTATTGACACTGTTGAATATTATATAATAATGAGATGAAATCATAGATCTATATATGCATGGTTTTTTTCTGTCACAGTTAAGGGAAAGGGTAGAGAGGAAGAGTAACAAACTACAGAGATGTTTACATTTTAAAATACAACAAATTTTATTTAAAGGTATAAACATCTTTATTTAGGTGGGGCTATATAAAAAATAATAAATAAGTACCAGGCCAAATTTGGCCAGTAGGCTGATAATGTCTGGGGTACAAAAAAAGGAAGACAGGAAAGAAATATAATGCATTAAATAATTTAAGACCCTAATCAATTTCTTGCACACACTGAGCAATCAAAACTCTCCTGTATTGACTAAAGCAGTGTTATAGGAAAATTTCAGGACTGGATTAAATCATAGGATCATCACTGGTTTACAGCTGATATATATATATATATATATATATATATATACATATACATATGAGCTTCAGAAGTCTTCTTTAAACTTAGATATAAGAAAACTGATGTCCAAGTTGTGAAGTGTCCTTTCCAAAGTTTCATAGTATTAATACCTATAATGTAAAATTATGAATGTTGTATCTTCTTTCATCCACAAATATAGAGAAGTCATTGTAATCATTTCTGAGTTTGTCTGTAGATATCTGGGAAGAAATTTTGCTTATTTTGTCCACAGCCTCAAAAAAATCTAAAGACCTCATTAAGTAAGGTTAGTTAAAATATATGTAATTAACCAAAAATACAGGCCACAGCATCTGCACTGAATTTGATGCTGACATTTTTTGCCATCATGTGCATTACTTATTTAACATGGGTATGTGTTGTGTAGCAAACCTTTTTAAACATTTATTTACAATTGTAAATTGTAACAATCTAAAAGCTCTTATTGACCTATAAAGCAAAATAAAATATTTTGCTAACTAGCAGAATTGTTCAAAGCATAAATGCATGCCATATTTTACCTAAATATTAAAATAAGATAACTACAAAATTTTGGACAATTTTGTTTCCCTTCCATCCACATCACAGTGATGGATCATATTGCAGTAAACAGAAATAGCCTAAAGAGAAAATACCCTTATGTGGATTATATTTATTTCTATTAAAATTATTACTTGCTCCTAGGCTTGTTTCTTTTTAGGACTGAGTACTGGAATCTTTCAGCACCAGAATCTAAAAGATCAATGCAAATTTATGTGGCAACTAACTGTGCAAGTAATAATATATGTAATTATCTATCATAATGATTTAAAACAACCAAATAAAAAGTACCTTGTATAATCCACGTACACCTTCATATTTATATATCTTTACAAGTGTATCCATCATTCCTTTGTACTGTCTCTGTGGAGTACTGACATCATCATATTGTAACATAAGTCGCGTCTTTGTTACCCATAATGGGTTGGTAATACAGAGTGTCATGGCCCCTAAAATAGAGAAGTTTAATTACATATACACTTTCTTGACTAATGAATGCTACAAATACTTAAAAGTATTATTGGGAGACAAAGATGAACTCTCCTTGGAAACCAGGAGGTAAAGAAGTGACCTAAATCACTGTGCGCTTGTCTTAAGGTAGACCCAGTGGCCTTAGCTGCAGAAGGATAGGAGAGAAAAGGCATTTTGGGAAGATGACAAGATTTTATTAGGACAATGGGGCCTATTGGTTACAGCACTCCTTGGAGTGGGGCTAAAAAAGGGGATCGTAACTCACTCCTTGGGTACATTTTCAAGAGCTTGACTTGGAGTGGGAATCTGGGTGTCCCAAAGTAGGTAAATAGTGAAGGTACTTAAGCTGGTTTCTTCATTGCTCTCTCCTTCCCATTGGTTCCTAGGACTTACTCTCCCAATTCCTTTCATCCTCTTGTTCAGATGCTTTGATGGTGGGGAAGAGGGAAGAGGTAAAGGGAGGGGAAAGAAGGGGAAGGGAGAGTTATATTTCCTGGGTTTCTACATTGCCTTTTCTGTTGCGAAGAGTGGGAACACTTTTCTCACAGAAATGTTTTAAATAATTAGGATGATATATTACCCATCAAAAAAAGCTATCTAACTTTTAAAAATATAATAGTAATGCTCACTAGGGTTAAAATAGGCTTTTGTGGTCTAGCAAGGGAATTTAATTTCCATATATCACATTGTTTCTATGGGAAACATAGGGGAAATACCTTTTGAGTTCTAAAGAAATGACTTATAAATTAATTTTGGAATATAATCTATTTGTAATTTGGGGGTCACCTGAATATATAATTTTATAAATTCATACTCAGAGCACTTTGCTCCTTTAAGCCAGTCATTTCAGCAATTCTATGAATCAACTCTACTACAAAAAGAATAAATGCCTTATTCTAAGTAGTAGTGTATTAAGCATTATACATAGCAAAGCAGACATAGATGGAAAAAGCAAAATATTTATACCATCACATATCCATGGTTTCCCCTTTTATTTAAATACTTCAATAAACTAAACGAAGTTCTCAATCATAGTTGATTCCACAAAAATGAGATAAATAGAAAGTAACAAAGTACCATGAAATAGTAAAGATTTTGCAAATATATAAAACTAAAAAAAAAAGATTTTATAATTTCTTTAATATCTGCATATTTTCTTGGCTTTTCTTAAAAGTTAATCAACATCTATTAAACCTGGACCATGTTAAATACAAAATCAGATGCCATAAGGGAATAAGTCACACTTCATATTTTTGTTCTATAAAACAATCAATTAAACCATGTCCTAAATTAAATAATTAGGAAACTAAAACACTTTTTGCCTCTCTTTCTGCAAATTATATCATTTGTTTCTTATTATAAATCTGCAACTTTGCTTAGATGTTAAAAGTAAATTATTTCAAATCTATCCAGAGTAAAATGCCTTCCCAAGAATTTGATGTAATATCCAGTTTCATCCAATTGATACAGCTGAATAGAAAATATAAAAAAAGGTGTGATAAAACACTGCAGTTTTTATAGATTAATGTGATGGGATTTTTATAAATTATACATTTCCTTACCAGCTTCAGCAGCTGAAACAAGGTATTCTGTTGCCTCCAGCCGTTCTGTTCTCCCCTCTGTCTTGTATGATTTAATGGCATTGTAGCTAAAAGAATTAAATGAGAGATTTAAATGAAAAAGAGGAAAGATAAATTACACATTTAGTATTTTGAGTTATTTTAAAATGTTTTAATATAAATGTTTAAAATGTTATAATATTTAAAGCTGAACTATAATACAGACGCCTTATTTTTCAAATATTGGGCTTAAGCAGAAGAATTTTCTCCAATGCATGGCAGCTGAGAAGCAATGTAAAAAGTAATTCTGAAGTATAATTTACTTCAGTATCTAGTAATATTAATACTTCTTTTCAAGGTGTGGGGGGATGAATTAGATTTTATTTGAGCACATATTTAATCAATTACCTGATGATGGGGAAGAAAAAAGACAAAAAGAGAAGAGAATTTTTAAAGGGAGAAATATTCATTTAACAAATGTTTCCTGAATACCAATATACTCGAGGCACAATGAAGAAGGATATGAGAGATAAAATGGAAAGTTTAAATAAACTCATGTTCTTGACCCTAAGGGATCAGCAACCTAAAAACAGAAATAAATTTCTTAACAACTAAAACCAGCACAAAACAAAATGGGCTGCTTCAGAAAGTTCTGAGTTCTTTCTAGAGATCTTTGGATAGATGGACTAAATAGCTGCAAAGATTGCTTTTAATTTTTAAAATCTGTGATTCTGGGAATGGGAGGGAAAGAAAGATAAAACAAAAGATATTATGAATAACCAAAAGTCCCTGAGAACCAATTGCTTACATAATATCTCATTATTTCACTGTGCTGTAAGATTTACAGAGCACATTCCTCACAACCCTGTGGAAATATTGTTATTCCCATTTTATAGATAAGGAAATAGACCCTCAGAGATGTGACTTGCTCACAATTATACCAGTTATCAAGTAGAAGATAGAACATCAACACTGATCTTCTGATTTCAAGTTGACTAAACTGTCTAAACTTAAAGATTTTGAATCAGCATGATTTGGAGAATTGTGTTAATATTAACAGAGATTAGGTGAATAAGAGGAGCTACTTAGAGTAGGGTCAAGAAAAGTCTGAATAGCTACTGTGGGGAATGTATTAAGGGGTCATCAAAAGATTTAACAAATTTTTTTTTAATTTTTATTTTATTTTATAATTATAACATTTTTTTGACAGTACATATGCATGGGTAATTTTTTACAACATTATCCCTTGCACTTACTTCTATTCAGATTTTTTCCCTTCCTCCCCCAACCCCCTCCCCCAGATGGCAAGCAGTCTTATATATGTTAAATATATTACAGTATATTCTAGATACAATATATGTGTGTAGAACCGAATTTTTTGTTGCACAGGAAGAATTGGATTCAGAAGGTAAAAATAACAGTTTATATTCATTTCCCAGTGTTCCTTTTCTGGATGTAGCTGGTTCTGTCCATCATTAATCAATTGGAATTGGATTAGCTCTTCTCTATGTTGAAGAAATCCACTTCCATCAGCATACATCCTCATACAGTATCATTGTTGAAGTGTATAATGATCTTCTGGTTCTGCTCGTTTCACTCAGCATCAGTTGATGTAAGTCTCTCCAAGCCTCTCTGTATTTCTCCTGTTGGTCATTTCTTATAGAACAATAATATTCCATAACATTCATATACCATAGTTTACCCAACCATTCTCCAATTGATGGATATCCATTCATCTTCCAGCTTCTAGCCACTATGAAAAGGGCTGCCACAAACATTTTGGCACATACAGGACCCTTTCCCTTCTTTAGTAGTTCCTTGGGGTATAAGCCCAGTAGTAGTATGGCTGGGTCAAAGGGTATGCACATTTTGATAACTTTTTGGGCATAATTCCAGATTGCTCTCCAGAATGGTTGGATTCTTTCACAATTCCACCAACAATGCATCAGTGTCCCAGTTTTCCCACAGCCCCTCCAACACTCATCGTTATTTGTTCCTGTCATCTTAGCCAATCTGACAGGTGTGTAATGATACCTCAGAGTTGTCTTAATTTGCATTTCTCTGATCAATAGTGATTTGAGATTTAACAATTTTTAAAAGATGGCAAATGCTATATATGTAGAAGCTAAGATATTGGTAATTAAAAGGAAGACATTAAGTAGAGATGAGGAGGGAAAGAATTCCAGATAAAGGAAACAGCCAGAGAAAAGTGAAGTGAAGAAATAGGATGTCTAAATGACTGACAGGAAAATGCTTTACATGATTAGAAATGATTAAACTATATCATACTTCTTACATTCTTCGACAGGAGGGAAAAGAAGGTAAAAAGGGATAGAATTTGAAACTCAAAAAAACCAAAACCCCAACAAATAATAAAAATTGTTTTTACATGTAATTGGGGGAAAATTAAACATTATTAAAAAGAGAGAGACAAAGTTCCTTGCCTGTGGAATAACAAGGTCACTGTACTGAAGAATACATGGTAAGGAGTGAGGTGTAAGAAAAGTAGAAAGATATGTTGGGGGGGGAAGGAAGAGGGAGTCTGGTTATAAAGGATTTTTTTTAAACATCAAATAGGATTTTGTATTTGATCTTGGAGGTGAAAGGGAATCAATAGGCTTTGTCAAATAAGAGTTGACATAATTGGATGTTCACTTTGTGGCTCAATGAGGGATGGATTGGAGTGGGAAGGGAGTTGAAGCAGGTATACCCATCAGAAGGATATTGTAATAGTCCAGCATGAGGTGATAAATGCCTGCATCAGAGTTATAGTAGTGGAGAGAAGGGGTCATAATTGAGGATGTTGCAAAGTTGAAATCAATAGGCCTCGGCAACAGATTAGATATGGCAGGTGAAGACAATGTGGATAAGCTGCTAAGTGTTGTACTTTACAAGTAATAGGAAAAGAGAGGGGAGGGAGAGTAGCTAGTGATGGTGATGATATAATGGTCTAGAATAGGAGTTCTTAATTGAGAAGGTCTATCAATTTGTTTTTAAAAGTATGTCAATATAATTGTTTTCCTTTGTAGTCCTATATGTTTTATTTTATGCATTTAAAAATAATATTCTGAAGTGTCTATAGAAATTTATGACACAAAAAAGTTAAGAAGGTTAAAAATCTCTGGTTTGAAAAGAGCTAGGGGTTTCGATTCAGGAAGACCTAAATTCATATCCAACCCAGATACTTCCTAGCTTTGTGTCCTGATTAAGCCCTTCTGTTTTGCCACAGTTCTCACAGCTAAAAAATATGAATAGCTCTTACCACCCAGGATTATTGTGAGGATCAAAGGAGATCATATTTGAAAAAAAAATTTGCTATAGTGCCCAGAACATTGTAGGTTCTATGTAAATGTTTATTCTCTTTCCTGACAAAAGTAAGAGACCTTTTATTTGGGAATCTAAATTTTCACAAGACTCCCAAATAGAAGGTATCTTATTGAAATATCTTTTTTAATAGCAAGATTTCTTAGAGGTCATTTAGTCCAACTGTTTCATTCTACACATAAGGAATGAGTTCCAGGGAAGTAAAGTGATTTGCCCAAAATAACACAGATTCAACAGATCAGAATAGAGAATGAAGTTTCTCAACTCAAGTCTAGTGTACTTATAAAAACAAAACAAAAAAATAACAAATCTGAGAAATAACATTTTCTTTATTGTAATAATACTTATCTAAAAAAGCTATGTTTCAACTATATGAAACAGCCAAAAAAGTAATCAAAAAAATGTTGCAAAAGTATATAAACTTTGCTCAATGGAGAGTCCCTCAGGAATTCACTTAAAATTTACCCTTCTTTTATTTAAAACTCTAAGAAGCCTGATAATCAATTATAAAGAGAAAAAGAGGAACTGGCATAGAAAAGAAGCAAATGGATGATAATAAGAAAGAAAAAATTTTAAGACAGACATCAATAATTGAAGAAGAAAAAAGGACACAAAAAGCATAGTAATCTGGGATGATGAACAAGTAGACAAAGAGTTCCACTCCACTCATCTCAACGGCCATGGAATCATTATATTAAAAGTCAACAGCCAGAGTTCATAATTATGACAGACATCTGGAAAAGCAACTTAACTGAATACAACTTTAAAAAGTCAAGGAAGAATATTATCTAAGAAGGAAGATATAGGTAATGCAGAATTCTCACTTTATCTAGTCTGGGCTTCAGAAAACTATTTTGTTTTTGTTGAAAGACTTAAAAAGAGGAAAAAATATTCATCATTTTCCCCTCATAGTTCTTTGGACCATTTGACAATGACCAAGACAACAACTGCTTTATGGATGCATTCTTAATTTAAATCAAGTACCAAGCAGGAAAAGATTGCCTTCATTTGACAAACATTCCTGAAAATCTATCTACTTTAACATAATTTCTTGACTAGCAAAAGAAATATAGAATTAAGGACAATAGATAAAAAATAACTGTAAACATGTTATTACATACTTGTTTCACCATCAAAATCTAAGGAACCACCATATACGCACTTTGATATCTCATACAGATGTGCTCTATGAGGACATGGAAATGACACTGAAGAAAACAATTGGAATAAACCAAGTATACATAAAGTATAATTAGCAGGTGACATTATTTTTAGGGTGCTGATGAATTCTCAAGAATTGTACCTTCAAGGAAAGAGTATAAACGGCATGGACTCTGTTACATAATTAACTACTAAATCATATACCCACTATTCTCTTTCTATAAAATTATTCATTTTAAAAATTATATTTAGCTTTTATATCATGTCCTCACAAAAAAGATTTCAAAAGTAAAAGGAAACGTAGTTCAGAAAACCCAATTATGTCAACTGAGGGATTCCATATCCATGAGCCCTCACTTCTACAATGAGAAAAGTATATTTTCTCAACTCTTCTCCCTAGTCAAATTGTTTCATTATAATTACACAGCACTGCGTTTTATTTTATTGTTTTTTCAGTTTAAATTGTTGTGTATACACACACACACACACACACACATACACACATACTCCTTGAATTATTAGCTTACTTCATTCTGCATCAAACCACATAAAATTTCCCATATTTTTCTGAATTTCTCATCTTTGTTTCTATAGAACGCAATTTCCTTGAAAGCAGAGGCTATTATCATTTTTGTCCTTTTTGCTCCATAGCATCTGACCCTATGGTATGCAATTAAAAATTCTTGGTCAGATTTGCTAAGATGTAATAATATTCTACTGTTTTCCTGCATTACAATTTATTTAGCCATTACCTAATTGTTCAGCACTTGTTAGCTTCTATTCATTCATTTGCTGCTATGAATATTTTGATGCAACACAGGATCTTTCTTTGTTTTTGACTTCCCTAAGTTATGTCTAGCAATGGGTCAAAGGAGTAACTGAACCAATCTACAATTCCACCAAATGTCTGTATCCATATATTTTCATCATTTTTTTTTGTTTACTATTTACTACATTTACTATTTCCATCTTTTTTCACCTTTGTTAAGGTGACAGAATGAAAGGCAATTGTTTTAATTTACATGCTGTTTATCAAAGTTTTATTTGATATTTATGATGAAGTTATGAGGAAAAAACATCCTTCTCCAAAAAAAAAATTCTCTATAGCAGATCATATATTTACAATCACATAAGAGACTAAAAGATGTAAACAAAACAAGATCTCATTTGTTTGCTGATTATAAAAAAGCATTTGCTTTAAAAAACTACTCCAAAAATGTTGTCCATGCAGATACTGAAACCATGTAAGATACCCTGAAAAAAAGTAATACAAATTTAACTTTGTTCAAATATTGTCACATAGACCAAGAATATGCATGTTTTCCAAAAGTGTTTATCACTGAGACAGAGTTCGCATAGGGAAGAATTTCCTATGGATGCTAAGGTGTTCTAAAAACTCCTGTTCTGCCGAACAATGCAAAGTCTTCTAAATAAAATATATAAGAATTCAATAGTTTAATAGAACTATCTGTCCTGGGGGAAAACAAACAAATCAACAAAATATTACTTGTCTAGACTATGACATAGAATTGAATAAAAATCATACCCATTCATCAATAAATATACTTTGGATAAATGGACAAATGGAGAAATTATGTACTTTTCAGAAATCATAAAATTATTTTATTGATTTAGCATCATTCTTTTAATGAGCCTAGACTTCTCTTTAAAGCAAAAGTTGATTTTTAAAATACCAAAATGGATGTTATATGACTATGAGTCATAAAATACAGTGCCTTGCACACAGTTGTTGCTCAATAAATGCTTATTGAGTAATTTACTGTAGTCCTTAGAGAAATGAACTTGAAAATCACCAAAAAGCAATGGAGAAGATAAATGGTAGTTATGAGAAGACTGAACACATTACAAATGAGAAATTATGTGGGCAAAACAGTATAAAATGTATCAGAGAAATACATAACTGGGTAAAAAAATGGACCAGTAAAATAGTGAGAATGAGAGAAAATTGATATACTTCATTAGTATTCATGCAATTTCAAAATATCTTGAAGATTTCTAGCACTGTGTGTTCCCCTTTCTACTCACAATAGATTTATAGGAATCAGAGACCAAAGTCACATAAGTGTGGGCATACATGGATGGTTTGCAATCTACAACTCAGGCTCTCTTCCCATAACATATATAGTTATGATAAAAAATTATGATACACTGTTTATATGTATGGCAAAAAACAACAGATTTGGAAAAGTGGATTTATAGCAGAACTCTGCTCCATGTATGACTCCAAGCAAGTTGCTTAAGTTTTCCTGGTCTCAGTTACATCTATCAAATGAACCAATCTGATTAGACTATTTGTAAGATACTTTCTGCTTCTGTATGAGAATATGACAATATTACAATCATATGTGTTTTGTTCTCTCTGTGTTCAAAAGAATTGCATTTGTTTCCAAATGGCAGAAATAGAATAGGTTTTGAAGAAGGACAAAAATAAGAAGTAGTAGAAGTTGATCAAATGTTAGAAAGCAAAGAAGATGCAGTGGGCCATCCCTTGAGGCATCTTCATTTTTGTCTTCTCATTCACTTGAGATTTCTCTTTTACCCATAGTTCTCATGTGACATAAATGTATGTTTTGTGTATGAAAGCCAACATTGACCTTGGACCTTTTTGCTTTTCCAGGTTCACAATGTGGAATTTTGTGTTCTTGGAGAACATTAGAATCAACACCTCTTTCCCAATAAATTATTGATAATCATGAACACATGTAACCGATCCACAGACAATAAAAATATTTTCTTAAGAGTTTGATTCAAGTTCCATTCTTTCCCACAAATGCTTACCCCAAACTGTTATAAGTAATTTTTACTTCTTTGAAATACCCATTGTCAGAAATAAATATGAACCATGAAAAGAGCAACATGTGGCCACTAGAAGTTTACTTCTGCTTAGACAATTAATTTTTATAAGGCAAAAGTGGGCAGAAAATCTACCTTAAAAGAGCCTTCTTTTAAAGCAAAGTTCTCTCCTCCTAAAGATATATTTATGACCAGAGACCACGAAGGGTGTTACATAGCACTTTCCAAGTCCTTTACACAAATCTCAACAAGTTAATAAGGCTGGCTATTTAGCTTGATCAACATCATGCAATAAAAGGAAGGGTAAATATTGCTTCAAAAAAAATACATCTTCTCTCATAGGATATAATAAAATCTCTTTTGATATACTTACAAGAAAAAGTAGAGTCCCCAAGATAAACCTGCACCCCATACATTTGGAGTTACTCCTTGATAAAGGCCTCGTAGTCCATCAACTTTCCAAATAGTGGTTAAACAATGCACTATTCCTTTATATTTCGGTCTCAGTTCCAGTCCGTCACTCACTACATATTAAAGAATATAAAAAATTAGTTAAAACTGATTTCTACCCATTCTGTCTCAAATAGGATACATAAAATGCTTAGTATAGTGCCTGGTGAATAGTAAGTTTATTCTTTTCCCTTTTTACCTTACCCCTACAATCAAGGATCTGGGAAGAACATCAAAATCATCTAAACCAAAACTTTCATTTTATAAATTAGAAAACTGGGGCAGCTAGGTGGCGCAGTGGATGAATTGAATTGAATTCCTTCTTGAATTCAGGAGGACCCGAGTTCAAATCTGATCTCAGACACTTAACACTTCCTAGTTGTGTGACCCTGGGTAAGTCATTTAACCCCAGCCTGAGGGGGGGGGGGGCAAATAAGAAAACTGAGGCTTCAACATTAAGATTTTCATGATGGTAATAGGATACATAACAGCTGATATTTTATAAATCTATTTTCACATGTGAAAAAAAATTATGAAGATAAAATCTTTATATGTATGAAGCAAAATTTTTTGTGTAAGCAAAAATTTTATTTCTAAGGTCCACATAGTACTTTTTCTTGAAGTATTCAAAATGTTATAGAAATGACTTGTTTATATGATCATACAGTTATTTATTTATTTATTTATTTTTGCTGAGGCAATTGGGGTTAAGTGATTTTCCCAGGGTCACACAGCTAGGAAGTATTAAGTGTCCGACACCATATTTGAACTCAGGTCCTCTTGACTTCAGGGCTGGTGCTCTATCCACTGAGCCACCCAGCTGCCCTTGATCATACAGTTATTATTTTCCTTTAACTGATGACTAGACTATGAGTAGACAATCTACTTGATAAACTCCAATGGCTCCTCACCACCTCTAGAAACAAAACAAAATAAAACATCAGTTTAGTTTTTAAAACTTTTTACAACCTGGTCCCAAATTATTTTGCTGGCCTGGAAAAATATTCTTATGTTTTTAAAAATTTGTATTTCAAAGGCTTAACAAAATGTTTGGCACATTGTTGGTACTTAATAAATAGTTGCTGATATATTTGATATTGGATTTGAACCCACAGGTCTTCCTGATTCCAAGGCGACTCTCTAGACACTATATCATGTTGTTGAAGTAATGAATAGACATTTTAAATGGCAAATTTAGACTTCATGTAAGGAATGTTTTTTTTCTTTTTAAAAAAATATATATTTTATTTTTTCCCCAACATATCTTTTTTTTTTTTTTTTTTAAGTTTTGAGTTCCAAATTCTTTCCTTCCCTCCCCCTTCTCTCTCCTCTCCCAGTAAGCAATCAGATACAGATTATACATGTATAAGAATGTAAAGCATTGTAAGGAAAATTTATTAAGTTAGTTATTCAAAACATAATGTGTCTATTAATGGAGGAAATGGATTTTCCCTCAGTGGGGAATGTTTTTGATGTATGATGGGGATGTATATTGTAAAAAGCATTCTTTCAGGTGGGCTGGATTAATTGGTCTCAGACCCATTTTAATTCTAAAATCATGTAAAAATTATTCTGTAATGCAAAATAAAACAAAACAATGAATGAGAAAATGTAGAATGCTAAATGTGTGTGTGTGTGTGGGGGGAAATAAGATTTCTTGACAAATTTATTTTAATAAGTGCTTTATTTACAAAAATCCAAAAGTTTTTTTTAACCTACAAGTCCAAATTTTCTCAAAATTTTGCCTCTCAAAATTGTTTTAGTAAATAAAGTAGATTTTTTCTCTCCAATGTAGAGAGGAAAGATTAATAGCTGAAAGGGAAAGTCAATTCCTTTTATAACTAATCTGCTCAATAGTGCAGTTTAGCTATTCTTTTAAATGAATTATTCAATTTCTCTCTCACTCAGCTTTTTGATGCTCTCCTTGGGCTTTAGGTTTCTCTTTCCCTTTCAAAAGTCTTTTGATACAGTAAACTACTTTTCTATTTTCCTCTCCTTCATTTCTTTCAACATGAAGCTCATATCCACCCCTGTAATACTGCCCAGGTGGAGGTCAGAAGTACTCGTCTTGTCAAAGACCAACTGATTATGGCTTTAGTCCCAAGATCTCTACATTTGCTTTTTTGAAAAGTTATATGAAATTTGGAACAAAAGGTTTTGCAAGGGTCAATGTTGGAAAAATTACCCATGCATATGCTTTGTAAATAAATAAAAAAAGGAAAGGTATGTGTCTGTGGTTTCTTAATTGTGGGTGGAGGTAAAGGAGAGAACCTAGAACTCAAAAATCTGAAAAAATAAATGAAGTTTTGAATGTTTGAAAAATAGTAACTAATTAATTTTAAAAAAACTATGTGCCAAAATTCTCATAATAATAGATACTACCCTCTTTCTTTTCAGACACTTTTATTCCCTACTATAATATTTTACTCTATAGTATATTCAAAGTCATGTTTGGTCATTTCAGTTGTGTCTAACTCTTTTTGACCCTTTTTGGTTACTGAATACTGGATGGTTTATTGGATACTGGATATGGTTTGCCATTTTTTTTCTTCTGCTCATTTTACAGATGAGGAACTGAGGCAAAATGAATTAAGGGTCACACAGCAAGTGAGGCCAAATTTGAACTCAAGTCTTTCTAACTTGTTCAAGCCCACTGGAGTCAGATTACACATAATAATTGTAACTATCATTTATATTGTGCTTACTACATATTAACTGCCCTGGTACTATTCCATACAGAGCTTTAAAAAGAAATATAAATAAATCATTTTATCAAATGGGTATATCACTGGAGCATAAAAATTTATATTACTAGAAAGACATTACACAAGATAAAAACTATTAAATGAAGATCTAATTCTGCACGACCCCATTCCTCTCCAACTATCCTTGCTAGTTTTAAAATTCTCTTAAAATCTTTAGCTGCTGAGAAGTTGGCTAAATAAAAAATGAGCACTTGAGAGGTAAGACAATATCTTAGGTGCTAAGGAAGTGCTACAGAAAATGTCATCTGGGTGACATAGCTAATTAGTACTGTGCTGAAAGGAAATCTTATGACTTCAAAAGTGGCTTGTGACTACCTAGTCTTGGATATTTAAAGCATTACAAAACAACAACAATAATCAAAAAATGAAAACCAATCTCTTTTTTGTGAAGCTAAGAAGAGCAAGAAGAGGTAACACAAAGAAGTATAGTCCAAAATATTTTTTAAGACTAATAGAAGTCTACTTACTGGGAATCACTTTGAAAATTTCAGATAACACGGTAAATGAATCGAAAAAAATTCAATTTAAAGTGTAAATTCATTAAGTATCTACTATGTACAAGGGATTAGATAAAAAAAATAAATCTGAAAAACTATCTGGCCCTTGAGAAACCTGCATGACAATAGGGGATAAAACACACAGATAATTTGAGAAGGAAAAGGACACTAATAACTATGAATATCAAAGGTTTTTAATCTTTTTTTTGTGTCATGGAATCCTTTTCAAAATGTTTTTAAAGGTACAGAATTATGAAGCAAAGCAATTATATATAAAGTTATCAAAATATATTTTTTTTAAATTCAGTTTAAGAACTCTTGCTCTATTATACCTTGCTTGATGAACATATCAACTTTCAAGGTTTCAATTATCAAAGCTATGCAGCTAATTCTAAGATCTAAATCTCCAGTCCTAACTGATCTTCATTTACTGGCTATATTACGGTGCAAACTTTACCTCAAGCCTGAAAAAACATACACACACACACACATATATGTATGGGTATAACTGTAAATATAGTAATAGATTGGAGTTCTTCAATCTCTAAATATAAAATGCTCAATTTTGCATTTAAAGTCTTTTACTACTTGGTCCAGTTCTCTTAAACTATAAAATCCAGTAACACTTGCCTTCTGGCAGTACCTCACACGCTACATTGTATTTCTTTGTTCCTCCATTCTGTGCATTTTCACTGGCTATTAATCATGCTTGCAGTGTTCTCATTCCTCATAGTCAGCTACTGGCTTCAAAACTCAGCTCAAGTCTCACCTTGTGCCTTTTCTGGTCCCTGAACTGCCTGCTTCCATGGCTACCTTCTGAGATAACCTTTTTACTCTGTATGCTTTCTTGTATGTTTCATGTTTTTAAATATGCTTTCTTTCTATAATGTGATCTTCTTGAAAGGCATTTTTCCCCCCTTTGGTCTTTGAATCCCTAGCACTTACAAGTAATTAGTACAGAGCATAAGTTTAATAAGTGCTTGCTGACTATTAACTAACTGTTCTTAATCTGGTCATCACTCCTATTTCTTCTTCCACCTTTTTCACCCAAAGAATCAGCCAATAGGATGCCAGGCTCTATTAAGTCTGTTTTAGACTTATCTTTATAGAAACAAGGCTTTCATGCTACTACTAGGTCATCTTCACACCACACTCCTATCCCTTTATGTACTGTTATCCCATATTAGAAAGGAGTTCTTTGAAAGAATAAAGTATGTCTTTTTGCTTATATTTGTATCTCCAATCCAGCATAGTGTTTGGCACAGTGCTTTTAAATACTAAGAATATTTAACAATCTCATTCTCTCTCTCTGTCTTTCTCTCCTCCCTTTGTCTCTCCCTCTCCAGATTGTCCTTCAGTCCTCAAATGAATATTTCCAACAACAATTACTACCTCACAAGATAGTTCAGTGTATTTTTGGACTCAGCTAAATCTTAGGAAAATCTGTCTAATTCTGAGCTGAAATATGATTCCTTAACTTTCACATTTAATATTCCACGATTTAATATGGGCTGTACTACAGAGCTACAATGATTTAAGTTTAGCACTCCTTGTCTAAATGACATTTTGATTAGTTTGAATCCACCTGAGGGAATAACAAATATTTATAAAACCTATTACAGTATTCAAAGTGGTTTACATAGTTTCATTTGATCCTGAGGTTAAGTATTCTAGGTATTATTATCTCTACTTCATAGATGATAAAACTGAAGCTCACCAAGTCAGTAAAACATCAGGGATGAGATCTGAATTCCAATCTACCTTATTTCACAATTCCTCATAATTCATTGCCTAGTGCTTTAAGGTTTGAATTTTCTTCACAACAATTATTAGAGGTAGGTGTATAATGATATCCCCATTTTACAGATGAGGTTCTGAGATATATAACTTCTAGTCACACAGATAGTAATATCCTGAAAAAAATATTTGCAACAGTCTAGAATGCTATTTGTACTATGCTTCCCCACATCATTGGTAAAATCACAGATTTATATCTTAGATTTTAGTCAAACTACCATATTTTACAAATGGGATCACAGAGGCAGATTGACTTGTTCCCATAAATAGCAGAACCAGGATTTGAACCCAAGACATCTGACTCAAAATCTGGCCCTCTCCCAATGCACTGTACTGAATACTATGCATAGAATCTTTCAATTACCCCCCAAGGAAATAAATGAAATTCTCTAAATAATCACATGGCCCACTTTCCAGATCTAACACTTAAGACAAAACCTAATCTGTAAACAATTTTATACAACAATAAAATTAACAATTTTAAAGCTCAGCTGTCTAACCAGCCTTTTCAGAACTTGCAAAAAAAATTTGCTATTTTTATTTTGTATGTTTTTCTTCTTACTTTTGTTTCCACAAAACATTTCATTTGATCCTAACTTAGAGATTAAAGATATCATTTCTTTTATTTGCCAGATGAGGAAGCCTGAAAAGGTTAAATGCTCATCCAGTGAGCAAATATCAAATCAAATATTAAATGTCTTATGTGCTAAACAGGGAAAATGTGTTTGCTGTCTCCCCCAATAGATTCTGAGCTCCTTGGGGCAAGACCCTCACTTAGCAGGCACTTAAATTATTAAAGATTGGTGTATTGGGATCTAGATAGAAGATACATAGAGGAATAATTGGAGATAATATCAAGGGGATCAGGAAAGGCTGATTCATCAGGGAATGGGATTTGAACTTGCCTACCTCCCTAGACCATAATAGCTCAGAATATCGTAAACATAGCATGCTAACATGACACTCAGACGTTCCAACAATGTACTGCGACCACGCACTTCTTCATGAAAAGGGGTTAAGGCGTCGAGCTCCTTGAAAGGTTTGTTTTTGTTTTTTGTAATTCCATCGTTCAAAGTGCTCGGCTTTCAGTAGGCGCTTAATAAATGCTTGCTGTCAGTCTCCCCAAACCAGGGTTTAAATTCCGCCACGGCTAGCGGAAGTTACTAAATCTCTCCACGCTTCAGTAACTCAGGTGGCTGTAATTTGGGTATTTTAAGAAGAGCTGCTCCGAGGCAAAGGTGAGGCCCGCAGAAAGAGAAAGACCAGTTGCTCCCATTCACCTCCAAAGCTCCCGCCAGCATGCCAGGTGTCCTCTCCCCGCCCCCAGACCGCAGTCGTTGGGTGGGTGCCCTGTCATGTGCTTATCTCCTCCTAACAGTCCTCGTGGCAGCCACTCCAGGGTCCCCACGCGTGGTGCAAGGGAGGACTTCCGCACTTAGCGACCGTCCGAAAGCAGTCCCCTCTTGGCACCCCAAGGCAGGGTCCCGCGGAGGGGAGGCCAGCCGGGGCAGGCTCTCTGCCCCCCTCCCCCCGCCCACTCTGACCCGGAGTACCCGCATGGCTGAGCAGCAGCGCGAGCCGCCTCCGCCTCCCCGGCCCGGGCGGCCTCTTACCGGCGAAGCGGATCTTCACCAGGTCAAGCGGATGCAGCGCCAGGTTGGAAAGGACGCCGCCGCTGATGCCCGCCACCAGGTTCTCGTACCGCACATGACGGAACACGGTGGACAGAGGCGACGACCCTGCTGTCGACTGGCCCTGGGCCGTCATGATGTCGGGAGCCGCGGACACCACGGCGTCCAGAGCCGCGGAACTGGGACGGGACGCCGTCGCCGCCACTGTAGCGACCGTCGCCGCCTGGATCGGCGGAACAGCGCGGGCCGCGAGCCGGGGTCGGTGAGTCCGGCGCGCGGAGACCCAGAGACTCCAGGGGGAGCTGAGGACGGGGGGCGTGTCCACAGGGAGCAGAGGGCGGGGGGCGTGGCGGGGGCGGGGGCAGGGGCGCGGCGGAAGCTGCCTAGCGAGCGTACTTGCCGGAGGCGCGAGATGGAAGGCGGTGCCTGTTATGCAGCCGCCGTAGGAAGACTCACAAATGAGCCCACCTCCTTTCAAATCCCCGCCTCCGCTTTCGGAAGAGGAGAAACTACAAACCGCCCGGTCTTGTGCTGGGGGAACAGGGTAGGAAGGCGATTGAAAGACGGCTTCCGCCGGGCTTAGGTCACGTGAGCGGAAGTGGTGGGGACGATCGTAGGGAAGGCGGAAGTCGCATGTGCCAGAGAAGTTGCTGGTGCCAGAGAAGTTGCTGGTGTGGAGGGGGATCCGGCCTACAGGATGAAGGTGAAAATGTTGAGCCGGAACCCGGACAACTATGTCCGAGAAACCAAGCTGGACCTGCAGAGAGGTGAGCGGGTTCTTGGGAGTGGGAGAGATGGGATGGAACAGCCCCACGACCCCCTCTCATGACAGGGACTCCGGCTGGCCTCCTCGGACTGGGGTTAGAGAGAAGGGTTGGCTGGACTCGAGCCGGGTCTTGTTCTTATCCTCAGTTTCCAAGTTCTTCGCTCCAATTCGTTGTCCTCAGGTGGGAAAACACGTGAGGCGCGCCCTCTATGGGGGGGAGGACTTTTAAAGGCCATAAATCACTTTAAGAAACTTGTTGAAGAAAGTAGTACGCGTCTTAAATTAGAAGCACCGAACGTTCCAGTGGGAAGAGCAATTAGCGATAGTAATCCTAACATTTTTATAAAACTTCGAGGCTTGCTAAGCGCATTATAAATATCCTGTTTGGTTGTTACATCTACTTTGGGAGGTGGATGCTGTCATTACCCCATTTTACAGATGAAGAAACTAAGGCAGAGACCAGGTGACTTTTTAGAGACAAAAAACAAAAACAAAAACAAAAAGCAACTGAAGCTGGATTTGAATTCGGTTCTTCCTGACTCCAGGTCCAACATAGATGACTTAGACACCTGTCAACTAGCTTCTTCATTTTTCTGTCAAAGAGGCTGAGGTCCCTTTTTTGAGCACGCATATTAAGATCTTGCTGTGCTAGGTACAGTGTCAGGTGATGGAGCATGCCAAGATAAAAATTACTGTCCCTGCCCTCAGGAAATTTATAGTTTCCAGGGGTTCTCAAACTACTGGCCTGTGAGGACGTTTAATGCAGCCTGCCTGGTTATGGCAAATGGGCTGAGGGGCGGAGACAGAGTGTGAGCTTTTGTGTTTACTACATACAGTCCGGCCCTCCCACAGTCTGAGGGACAGTGAACTGGCCCCTATTTAAAAAGTCTGAGGATCCCTAGCATCCCCAGAGAAAGAAAAACTTTGCCTCAGGACTAATAATGGCCTTTACACTGGGTATTCAGACTTCATATCCTCTACTATTTACATTTAATCATCTGGGGCATTGTCATTGTGTTTGATTGTCCTCAAGTTGAACAAAAGTTAATACGTTTGTATGGTTGAGGAGTGGAATAGTACTTTAAAACTAAAGTAGTTTCTTTAGGGACCCATCCAGTTTAATAACTGTATAGGGCCCCATCCAGTTTAATAACTGTATAGGGCCCTTACTTATCCCTATTTTTTCTCTTCTGCCTTCACGCGTGACTAAGCTATTTGTTTTGCTGACCAGTCTATTTTGCTGTCAGCTCAGGACAATGTGGTGGAAAGAGTTTTGAAACTAATGTTTAAAATTCAAATTGTCCTTTAGTCACATTTTTCTTTTCACTTATTGACAAGTATATTTGAAAATTGCAAAGGATCAACAAATGTTAAGGCTAAGAATGCACTACGTATATAGCACTTGCAGAGAATGTTCACTTTCCTGGAATACTTTTTCTTCTTCACTTTTCCTTGTAAAAAACATTTGTTTTTAATTAGTTGTGTCTTTCTTCATGACCCCTTTTGGAGTTAATGTATACAAAGTATACACATAGTATGTACACCTTGTGCCTAATATGTGTGTGTTTATCTTGTATAAATGTAGATAGTTATATATTTGTATGCACACACACATAGATATACAAAAATATAAATATGAAGTAGAGAACACTGGTTTCTAAAGCTGAAAGAGGAGGCAAGTAGTTGGGGGAATCAGGAAAGGGTTTATGAAGATGGTGCTTGTATTCATTCCCTTTTAAAAAGAGGAGAACTCTTGAAGCAGAAGTCAAGGTAGAGTGCAGTTCAGGACTGAGGCTAGCATAAACACAGGGAGGTAGTTGGTGTAAAAAGTGAAAGGAACAGACAGCTGAGCTGTTTAGATAGTTTGAAGAGATTAGGAAAGGAGGTAATGTCCAATGCGACTGAAAAGATAGGTAAATAGTAATTAGGGGACCTTTCCTCCTCATTTTTTCTCCACTAAATTATTTGGTAGTTATTCTGAATATGTTTTATATTAATCATATGGGTGCGTGAGAATAAAAACTCTTTCAAGTTGGGGACTTTCTTTTCCTTACTATTTTGAGTTTTGTGTACTCAAGACCTAGTACTATGATTGCCCACATAGTAGATCTTATATGCTTATTGATTTAAATTGAATAAAGTCTTTGGAGTAGCAATATAGATCTTATGAGCTAGAAACAGTTTAGATAAGGTAGTCCCTGCTTAAATAGAATTTATCATCTAGTGCGGTATAAATATCTAATTGCAAATGATTATATTCTTTAAGGGAGGCAACCATCTTCTTGTTAGGTTTTGTTTTAACTATTCTTGACCCATTTGGGGTTTTCTTGTCAGATAATGGAGTGGTTTGCCATTTTACAGATGAGGAAACTGAGATAAATAGGGCTAAGTGATTAACCAATTTAGACAGATGACTCATTGAGAAGGATTAAAAGATAGGTGCCTTAGGCTCAGGTGAGAGAGATTATTTGAGGCTAGGATGATTTCATGAAATAAAATGCTTAAATTGCTAAGACATTAAAGGATGGGTTGAATTTGAATTTGATAGAGGGTGTACCCAGGTCACACAGCTGCTAAATATCTGAGGCTAGTATTATTAAGTTTAGGTCTTCCTAATTCCAGGCTCAGAGCCTAATCCACTTTGATACCTGCCTGCCTTAATCTACCTTACATATCCTAATAATAGTTAACATTTATATAGTGCTTACTATGTACTGGGCACTAAGTGTTTTACAGTTATTATCTCATTTGTTCCCTATAATTTTAAGAGTTATCCCTGTTTTACAAATGAGGAAACTGGGGCAAATGGGTTAAGTGATTTGCCCAGAGTTATATAGCTGGTACATGTCTGAGGTCAGAATTGAACTCAGATTTTCCTGACTCTAGGCCTAGCACTCTACACACAGTTCACTGAGCTAATGTTTAGAGTTATTAACATGACTTAGACAAAAGAGAACCACTGAAGATTTTTGAGTCATAAAGTGTAGATGGTAGAGGGAAGGTAATAAAAACGCACTAGAGACTCTTTTTATCTTTCTGTCTTAGAGCCTGGCATGCTGCTTGGCACAAAAAGGAGCCTTAGTAAATGTGTTTTGAATGGAAATAGTAGACGCAGAGGTTCTCAAATTAGGGCCCTCCAGCCAGATGCAGTCCACTGGGTTATGGCAAATGGGCTGAGGGGCGGAGACAGTGTAAAGTTTTGTTTTTACTATTGTCTGGCCCTCCAACAGTCTGAGGGACAGTGAACTGGCCCCCCATTTAAAAAGTTTGAGGACCACAGTAGAGGAAAGACCTGTTAGGTTGTAGTCCAGGTGAGTGGTAATGAGGATTTGTAGTTAATTGGTACCTTTTGTGATTAATAGCTTTTTCAGAAGGAAGTTTCTAGGTTGTTCTTATTTCTCTTTATTTGTGGGAAGTTTAGAATTTGTGTGGATAATTTAAATCCTATAATAATCTTCCAAATTTCATTTTGGTAATGAATTTTCACCTCTATTCTCAGCTTTTGTGCATCTTGTAAAGGAAGTGCTGATAAATAGATGGCAGAATAGGAATGTGGTAGTTCAGGAAATGACAATATGAAAAACATTCTGTCACTATATTTTAAGTATATGGTGTTTCTGCAAGGAATAAATTTTCTTGACCAAATAAGTGCCAATGGCACTTCGTTAAGAATATGATATAGTATTCAAATCTTATGCTTTTTTTTCAAGATCTAATTTGAGACTTGTCTTCTTTATAAAACCATTTGTAATTCTCATATGACAATGATTTTTTTCTCTTATTTAGACTTTTAGTCTTTTTTGTATAGTAAAATCATTTACAAATAATTATTATTAAAGTCCTATTATATACTAAGTATGGTTAGGCTTTATGGAGTGGACAAAGAATAGTTACTTATACTTGCCTACAAGTAATTGGAGAGCCAACTTATTTATTTATTTATTTTTTTAAATAGGCTGGGGTTAAGTGACTTGCCCAGGGTCACACAGCTAGGAAGTGTTAAGGGTCTGAGACCAAATTTGAACTCAGGATCTCCTGAATTCAAGGCTGGTGCTCTATCCACTGCGCCACCTAGCTGCCCCTGGAGAGCCAACTTATAAACGCAGAGAACATTAAAGGTAGAAACCATTATTAGTTCTGTGTACCAAAATAGGTATCCCAAATTGGCTGCTGGCTACATTTAGCCATTAGTCTGTAGTTTGTTCCACAGGCCTCTGTTTTTAAACATCCCTGAAATGATTCAGTTGAAGAGAAGATGCCAACCTGCACTGGGAGAAAAGCTTCCTAATTGGGAACTCTGTATACCAATTAAATCTCAGATCCAGTCCTTTTCTTTCTGTGAAGAAGGAAATGGGCTAAATGTTGGGGAAGCAGAAGCTTAAGAAGACCTCTGTTGTCAAGGAACTTAGAATCATTGATTGGAGAGCTAGAATGGAACTCATAGAAACCATATTATAACTAAGAAAACAGATCACAGAAATTGGGTCTTGCTCAGATCTTATTAATTTATAGCAGGGTATAGACAAGCACTTGTACTTCCAACTCCTGGTTGTGTACCTTTTTAAAATTTTTTTAACTACACATGGCACATCTGTCTTGGGCTTGTGGTAGAGTTGTAGAGAAATTTTTTGCAACATGAGAATTAACAACAATACAAAGTGACTTATTTCACATATCTTTATTAAACATTTTATTTTATAGTAAATTCCTTAAGGACAAATACCATGTTTGATAGCACTTTCCTTTTTTTTTTTTTTTTTTGCCCCCCCATAGTGTTTAGCATAGTACTGGGTATATAGTAGACCCTTAAAAAGAATTTATTGTTAAGTAAATGAGTGGATGGGAGCATCACAAGAAATAGTAGATGTTATTTTCTCTATAAAAGAATGTAATGAACTATTAATGGTCATTATTCTTACTTCAGTTCCAAGAAACTATGATCCTGCATTGCATCCTTTTGAAGTTCCACGAGAATATACAAGAGCTCTAAATGCTGTCAAATTGGAACGAGTATTTGCAAAACCATTTCTTGCTTCCCTGGATGGCCATCGAGATGGAGTAAATTGCATGGCAAAACATCCAAAGAGCTTGTCTACTGTGCTTTCTGGAGCTTGTGATGGAGAGGCAAGTGTGACTTTGAAAATTAATAAAAATATTATTCTAAAAATAATTTTCTTTAGAAGATCCTCTTTGTACAAGCTATGCCTTTTGTTCATATGTTTTTAATGCCCTATTTTTGTAATTGAAAGATGCATTCAACTTGTCAGAGTGAAATAATTATCTCCTCTGTTAAGCTATAAAAAAGTTGCAAATACACTTTGTAAGACCTTCCAGCTGCACAGTGTAGTAGTAGTAAGTGGTAAGTTAAAATATTGCTATTTAAGTATTATGATAGAAGACGATATTTATTTGTATGTTATTACTATCTATAGTAAGAAGAATGCCTTGAAATGCTGTAAACAAACTATTTCACAAACTGAATCTTTTTTGCTTGATTTAAAATCATATTCCTCTGTAAAGGACTTTATTTCTATAGATTTAATAGTGATACATTGCACTTGCAATTTATTTTTTTTCATGAAATGTAGTTCTTTTCTTGAATATTTTATATTTAATAGGACTATCTTGATGTGGTTTGTCATAGGTTAGAATTTGGAACTTAACTAAACGAGAATGTATCCGTACATTGCAAGCACATGAAGGTTTTGTACGAGGAATGTGTACCCACTTCTCTGGAACTTCTTTCTTTACGGTAAGGTACTAATGCTTTTTTCACCTGTGTTCTATACCATGCCAGTATGGAACTACCTAGGATGGATGTGTATTCTTGGTCAATGTTTCCATTTATTGTTGCTCATAATAATTTAGCCTTCCTCAGAGTTTTCAGAAAATGAAGGAGAAAAACCATATATAAATAAATGATAATCATTTTTGTAACTATTGGCTGTTTCTTAAAAAAAAAAAAATTTAGAGAGAAAAACATTTATTTATTTACAACATGATTTCTCTCTATTCATTATCAATTGAGAGAATCCATGTCTCTTATGAGACTTCTTTCAATGGGGTTAACAATAATATCTGCCCTGTCTGTTTTGCAGGGTTGATGGGATTGAAAACACTGAAAACTTTAAAGCACAGTAACAGCAACAGCTTGATTTAGTATATTAGGCAAGGACAGAAAAACAGAAGATGGAGGCAATCTAAATGCTTAGCAGTAGGGTGATGACTAAAGAACTTGTGGGATATTATAATAGAATATTATAATGCAATTAAAATAAGGTGTGAGCATATGAAAAAATCTGTAAAAATATTTAGGAAATAATGCGAAACAACTAGAACAGCAGAGTACATAGAAATGAACACTACATATTAATTGTAATCATATGAGGGGTACTGTGAATTGCTTTTTATGGTTTCAAGACACATTCACTGAACATATTTTTAGCTTTTGGATAGATAGTTGCAAATGAGATTCTCAACCCTTTAAAACCTTATATTCTAAAAGAGAAGATAATATATAAAACAAAGCTAGAGGTAGGAGTTGAGCTGGTTTGTGAAATGGTTCATGACTGGGTCCTGATGAAATAGTGGTGTGGGTTTGGGATTCATGTCCTATATACCAGGTACTCTTTCAAGAGCTAGTAGGATATAAAGACAAAAATGAAATGATTCCTGCTATCTAGAAGCTTATTGTCTTTCTAGGCAAAATAATATTTACAAAGTAATTTCCCATCAAGGGAAAATATTTACTTTTTGTATATTTGAAGACACACAAGCTGTTAATTCTCTGAGCATAATTTTAATTGCTAATAATAGCTTGCGATAACTTTTACAATAACTCTTTGAAGTAGGTTTTATGATTATTCTCTTCATTTAATTAGACTCTAAGAATTTGTGGCTTATTGAGGGTCACAAAGCTACTAAAGATCTGAGATGAGATTCAAATTCAAGTCTCTCAAAGGCCCTCAATTTATCAGTTATGCCATGCTTTAGACATTCAGAATTTGTGCTTAGTATTTATTGTTTTGTCTATTCTCCATTTCTCTAAAGGAGAGCCTTGTGCACCCTGATGTCTGAGAAGCAGGAGAGAGTTAGGGGTATAGAATTCTAGGTACTTATAATTCCTAATACATAGGTTATCTCATTACATCTGCTATGTCCCTTCTCATCTTAGCCTGCTTAATCTTTATTCTCCTTCATGCAAGTTCCTTAGCAGCTATGGATCTGAGCTCCTTTCTGTCTGCTTTGAGTCTTCAAGGTTGTACTTTTGTTATTTAATGTATACTGGTTCCTCCAAAAAAAAAAAATCAATGCAAGTTTTCAAGGAACCCTAATTTACTGTAGGAATTTAGAATCACAGTTAATGTTGAAGATTTGAAGGCCTCCCCAATATATTTTTTCTCTTTGATCCAAGTTTGTCATTTTATCAATATAGAGAATTCCTGGTATTGAAATTAACTACACTAATGTATATCAACAAGTTCTGTGTAACTTAGAAAGCTGTCTAGGGGTGTTGAGAGTAGACTTTAAGTGATTTATCTAGCAGACTTTAAGTGAATTATCTATGGTCATGCAGCTAAGATGTGTCTAAAAAGACTTGAACCACAGGTCTACCCAACTTCCAAATCAGTTTTCTGTTCACTATGTCAAACTAACTCTCTGGAAAATCTCTTGACAGAGATTTCAGTTAAATTTGAGACATATGCTCTATTTTTTAAAATTCAAGATACAAATAATTTGAAGTATACCAAGTCTTTTTAACTTAGAATATTCCAAATCATTTATAGATTGGTGATGACAAGACTGTGAAGCAGTGGAAAATGGATGGGCCAGAATATGGAGAAGAGGAAGAACCTTTACATACGATACTAGGAAAGGTACCAAAATAAATCTTTCATTTATACAATTTTTACTGTTTGATATTTTAGATTAACACTAGAAGCTCCAAGTATATCAATTTGTTAGATTCTTACTAAGTGCTAAGTCGGTACTTGGCAATTCTCTAGTTCACACCTTTGGTTCAGGCCTTTGAGGGGAGTTCCCCTTTGAACTTCTGAGGAGGACCTTCACATCGATTGACAAACAATAATAGGATTTTGCTTTGAAATAAACATTTTCATTCTGCTATTACTATTTTCTGTGCTTTATGAATAAAAAAAAAAATGCACTCTGCCAATTGAAACAGCTTGATCCTTCTAAATCCTTTTAAATTCTAGTTCTTCTAGTATTAAATGTTATTATAGTAGATACCATTAAAACAAAAACTATTTTTTTTAAGTAATAATAGTGTAATAGGTCTTTAGACTATATCTTTTTATCACATGGTGTTTTTTTTACTATCCTTGTATGAGTTCTACAATATTTTGAGAAAGAATGAGTAGTCTTGATAGAGAAAATATAGGGATAATATTTATTGGTGGTAAAACATAGCTTTCACAAAATAACTTACTTGATTTTCAAATGTTCTATAAATATTTAGTATTATTATATAAGTATCAGTTATTTTTATAGTTGTCAAGATGGAAAACATACCTTAATGAATAGTACAGATTGTGACTTTGTTATTATGTACATATGAGTAGCAAAACAATATTGTGCTTTAAAGGTGACTAAATATTTCCTCTGAAGTTTGGTTACATTATATAGCTTAAACCATTTCTTCATGTATTGTAAAAGTAAATTTGAGCCTGACCTTTGTCTAAATTCAATTTCCCAATTAACATCCTCTACTATTTGAGCTTACTGGTCTAAAGGAACAAAATAAAGTAGTGTCCCTTCTTCCTCCGCCATTTCGATATAGATTAGAGAACACTGATTAAGAGTAACTCAACACCAAAAATCATTATTTTTGTTAGGTAAATGTGGAGTAATGGTACTTTTTTCTTCATGTCAGTGCTTCATTAAGCATTTCTATTTTAGTAATGGGACTTTTTTATAAATGTAGAAGACTAGGGAAATATACTGAAAGTAAAAATATTTGAAGCCATTAAGATTATTTCTATAACAGCCTATTTGCTTTTAAAGACAGTGTATACAGGAATCGATCATCATTGGAAAAAAGATATTTTTGCTACATGTGGGCAACAGGTGGACATCTGGGATGAACAAAGAACCAGTCCTATTTGTTCAATGACTTGGGGCCTTGACAGTATAAGCAGTGTTAAATTTAACCCAATTGAGGTAATGTTCTTTTTAAATTTTTTGCTCTAAATAGTTTGTTTTCAAATATAGATGGTTATTTTATACTGTGTGGTTGAGACCTTTTTCTAAAGTTGTTTTTGGGAGGGGAGTGTGTTGGTGAGGCAATTGGGATTAAGTGACTTGCCCAGAGTCATACAGCTAGTAAGTGTTAAGTGTCTAAGGCTGGATTTGAACTCCAAGTCCTCCTGACTTCAGACTGGTACTCTATCCACTGCACCATCCAGCTGTCTTTTTTTCTTTCTTTCTTTCTTTTTTTTTTTTTTTTTTTTTTTTTTTTTTGTAAAGTTTTGATGTCATCTATCTGAGTCTTGATGTTCTTAAATTTCTAATTCAAATTAAGTTATTTTTATCTTTGAATGATGATAACTATTTTACCTACCTCAAGAATTATTATGAGAATAATATATATGCTAATATTTCAGAATAAATTGATGTAAAAATTAAGGTGACTAGAATTACTACTATAATATACAGTAATAATATATAATCATACAATAAAGTGCAATCATACATTACTATAATGTACAGTAACTTACAGTTACTATAGCATATAAAACTATAGTATAATACAGTATGCTGTAGTATAAAATGATATAATCTATTTCTCAATGTCCTAAGAAGTAGACATACGTGTGTGCGTGTATTTTTCCCCCCCTTCTCCCTGGTGAATTTGTATGGCAAATCCACTGGCCAGTTCTGAAGCAGCAGTTAGCAAACATGAGCTTGAAAACCTATTATTCAAGGTTTGTGCTTATCAACAAAATTTCTTTTTGTTCAGTGGTAGATTTATTAATCCTTAAAAATTAATTAGCAGCATTGAAAGCAAATAGTGTGCATTTTTTCCCATCTTGAAGAAATAGTTTGTCAACCTGAAAGATCCTTGGTTTCTTCTGTGTTTTTTTTCTTCTGTCAATGTGGACTACAACCTTTCCCATTCTTTTATGTTTAGCAACTAGGAAAATAATGATCCTATGTTTAAAAAATTCTGGAGTCTATATTAAGCATTAGACCTTGTATATGTTGTTAGTAGTAAATAGAAGTCAAGAGTTGTGAGATCTTAGACAACAAAAGTAAGGAAGAATGGCACTAGGAGATGTTGGCATTAGGGGAGTATTGGACCTAATTCTTCTTCATGGAGTGAGCATTATAAAGAATACACTAAATTTATGATATCTATCATCTAGAAGCATGTATGAAGTGTTCCAAAAGTCTTAGTGCTGTCTTAAACTTTAATGGATTGGCTATCCAACCTTAAAATGGCACTAAGATTTTTGGGAAAATGTGTGGACATTCTTTGGGTAAATAATTCATAATAAAAAGTAAATTAAAAGTAATTAATAGAATTATCTAACATTTAGAGTTTGCTACTAAATTAATTTTGAACATGTTATTGTACTTATTTTTAGATCAATATCTTGGGAAGTTGTGCTTCTGACAGAAATATAGTGTTATATGATATGAGGCAAGCAACTCCTTTGAAAAAGGTGAGTTTCTATTTTCTCTCCTCCTTTGCATTTGTTAATGTGTTTCTGTATTTAGGTCACAAGGTTAAAAAAAAAAAAAAAAAAGAATTAAGTTTGTGGGGGGTTTCCCCCCCAGAATTTAAAGTTTAAATAATTCTACAAAAAAAGAACTTCATCAGAACTGTTTGTACTTAGCTTTTTCACCATATCTAAAGCATTTGTAATCAGATGCATATATGTTTGAAATTGTTGCCAAACCTACATTTTGACACATGCTAAAGTTAGGAGAAGGTAGGATGGAAGAGAATGTTCACTTGTTTAAGTACTTTATTGGTCTGGAACAAATACATGGTATTATAGATTTATATTTAGTACTCTAATTTCTGTAAGATTCCTCATATTGCTTATTAATTGCTAGATAAATGGACTTTTTTTTTTTTTTTTTTTTTAATTCATTTTTCCAAATTATCCCCTCCCTCCCTCCACTCCCTCCCCCCTATGGCAGGTAATCCCATACATTTTACATGTGTTACAATATAACCTAGATACAATATATGTGTGTAAATACCATTTTCTTGTTGCACATTAATTATTAGCTTCCGAAGGTATAAGTAACCTGGGTAGATAGACAATAGTGCTAACAATTTACATTCGCTTCCCAGTGTTCCTTCTCTGGGTATAGTTATTTCTGTCCATCATTGATCAACTGGAAGTGAGTTGGATCTTCTTTATGTTGAAGATTTCCACTTCCATCAGAATACATCCTCATACAGTATTGTTGTTGAAGTGTATAGTGATCTTCTGGTTCTGCTCATTTCACTCAGCAACAGTTGATTTAAGTCTCTCCAAGCCTCTCTGTATTCCTCCTGCTGGTCATTTCTTACAGAGCAATAATATTCCATAACCTTCATATATCACAATTTACCCAACCACTCTCCAATTGATGGACATCCATTCAACTTCCAGTTTCTAGCTACAACAAAAAGAGCTGCCACAAACATTTTGGCACATACAGGTCCCTTTCCCCTCTTTAGTATTTCTTTGGGATATAATCCCAATAACAGCAATGCTGGGTCAAAGGGTATGCACAGTTTGACAACTTTTTGGGCATAGTTCCAAATTGCTCTCCAGAATGGCTGGATTCTTTCACAACTCCACCAACAATGTATCAGTGTCCCAGTTTTCCCACATCCCCTCCAACATTCATCATTATTTGTTCCTGTCATTTTAGCCAATCTGACAGGTGTGTAATGATATCTCAAAGTTGTCTTAATTTGCATTTCTCTGATCACTAGTGATTTGGAACACTCTTTCATATGAGTGGAAATAGTTTCAATTTCATCATCTGAGAATTGTCTGTTCATATCCCTTGACCATGATAAATGGACTTCTTGTGAAGTTGGAATGTGGGCATTGGACAGCTATATGGCAAAGTGGTTAGAGTGCTGGGCCTAGAGTCAAGAAGACTTATCTTTGTGAGTTCAAATGTGGCTTTAAGCATTTACTAGCTTTGTGACTCTGGGCATCCTATTTGCCTCAGTTTCCTCATCTGTTATATGAACTAGAGAAAGAAATAGCCAACCCCTCCAGTATCCTTGTCAAGAAAACCCTAAATGGGTTGTGTGTCAGACTTGACTAAAACAACTAAATAATAGCAAGATTGATCAGGTACTTCTTTTTTCTTATTAGATCCTTTTAAAATGCTTTCAGTTTTTAGTTACATTCACAACTCTAATCCTAATATTTTAAAATATTTGATATTGAACTGTATCAGTAACTAAAACCCTAAAGCTCTATGATTTTTGAGGAGCCAAATTAGTCAGCCCTTGGTCTGGCTGCAGAGGTGTTTTGTATTTTCTCATTTTGGTGCTAGATGTTCAATGTTTAAAACTAGTTATAAGTCTGCAGAGACCCTGGATACTATGGAGAAATTAGCATGTATCTTTTTCATATCCTCCAGCGTTGCTTAGTTTAACTTTAGAACCACCTTAGAAAATTACAGGGCCTAAATTGTGTTGAGGTGCTTTCTGATAAATCCAATGTATCTTTGCCTCATTTCCATTGCTGAAGTCTTACTCTGAAGTTTTTGGAGTGAATATGCTTGATCTGACACTGCATTATAGGATCATTGACCCCAGAAATGAAAGGGACCGCAGAAGCTGTCTAGTCTAGTCTCCTCATGTGTTACATGAGGAATAAACCCATAGATCTTATGATTTGGCCAAGGTCAAGCAGGTAGTCAGTGGAAAAGCTGGGATTAAAATTTGTCTCATGACTCAATGCTTTTTCTAAACTCCCTCCATAGTGATAATCACTTGATCCCATATAGAGTACAGGATTCTTTCTTTTATTGAAGTTTTTTATTTTCAAAACATATACAAGGATAAGTTTTCAACATTGATCCTTGCAAAATCTTGTATTCCCATTTTCCCCTCCTTCCCCCCACTGCCTCTCCTAGGGAGCATGTAATCCAATGTATGTTATACATGGTAAAATATGTGTTAAATCCCAATATAGGCATACATTATCTTGTTGCACAAGAATAATCAGATCAAAAAGGTTTAAAAAATAAATAAATAAAATTCAAGCAAACATAATAAAAAGGATGAAAATGCTATGTATTGATTCACAGTTCCCACAACCTCTCTGTGAGTGTAGATGGCTCTCCATCACAAGTCCATTAAAACTGGCCAGAGTCATTTCATTGTTGAAAAGAGCCGCATCCATCAGAATTGATCCTTATATAATCTTGTTATCGTGTATAATGATCTCCTAGTTCTGCTTATTTCACTTACCATCAGTTCATATAAGTCTCTCCAAGCCTCCCTGAAATCATCCATACAGGATTATTTCAGTACTATGGGTATGTGAATTAAGTAGTAATAAAACTTTTTTAAAAAATGTTTTTATTTTCTGGAACTGCTTCGAGTCCAATCCTCTGATTAAGATTTGTGGTTTACAGGGGGCAGCTAGGTGGCATAATGGATAGAGCACTAGCCTTGAATTCAGGAGGACCCGAGTTCAAATGTGATCTCAGACACTTAACACTTCCTAGCTGTGTGACCCTGGGCAAGTCACTTAACCCCAGCCTCAAAAAAAAAAAAAAAATTTGTGATTTACAGAGCTTGACAATTACTAAAGTATATAATGATAACTTCAGGCACTTACATGATTAATCCTGTTGTATTCTAAATGGGTATATTTATTTTCCTTTCTCAGAATCTTTCAGGGACTCCATTGCTTACAGGATCAAATTCTAGCTCTGTAACTTAGCATTCAGGTTTTTTTTTTTTTTCTTATTAGGTTGAACTTTCCTCAGTATTCCTTGCCTCATTCTCCTTACAACACACACTCCTTTCAAGGGAAGAAAGTAAGCATTTGTTAAATACCTCTTGTGTGTGAAATACAATGCCAAGTGTTAGAGCTACAAGTAAAGGCAAATCCAATCCCTATTCTCAAGAGGTTCACAATTTAGTAGGAGCGGCAACATGCAAATAACTCCTTAAAAATGAAATATTTTCAAGATAAATATGGGATAAATAACAGATAAATAACTTTCTTATAGAAGGTGAAATTTTAGCTGGGTTTTGGAAAAAACCAGGGAAGTAAGGATATGGAGATGAGGGAATTGCAGGCTAGGTGGACAGCTGCTGAAAGTGTATGGAGTTAGGATATGGAGTATCTTATACAAGGAACAAAAAGGAAACCAGTGTCACTGGATCAAAGATTATATAAAGGTAAGTAAAGTGTAAGAAGACTGGAAAAGTAGGAGAGTGCCAGGTTATGATAGATTTTAAAAGTAAAATAGGACTTTTTATTTGATATTAGGTGTTAAGGAGCCACAAAGTTTATTGAATGAAGGTGACATGATCTGACTTTTGCCTTTAGAAGCATCATTCTGATAGCTAAGTGGGGGAAGACTTGAAGTAAAAGAGACCAACCAAAAAGTGTTTAAAGTTAGTCTTCATGTGAGGTGATAAAGGCTTGGAAAAGAATATTGGCAGTATCAAAAGAAAGAAGGGGCAGTATAATAGAGGTGTGAGAAGAATTGACAGGACATAACAGTAGACTAGATATGGGGGATAAAGAAAGTGAGGTGTAGAGGAGCATTGTGGATTTGGATGTGACTAGAGGATAGGATGGCGATACCTAAGGGAACTTGAAAGGAAGAAAAGCAATGAATTTAGTTTAGGGCATGTTCATATGTCTCTAGGGTATCTGAGTTATTTAAAAGCCTGTTGGAGTTGGGAGACTGCAAGTCAGGAGAAAGGTCAAGGCTGCATAAGGTAAATCTGAGAATCATCTGCATAGAGGTAATTGAATATATGGGAAGCTGAGGAGGTTACCAAATAAAGTCATTTAAAGGAAGAAAAAGAAGAGGGCTAACAACAGAGTCTAATGGGACACCCAAAGTTAATGGGTATGATCTGGGTAAAGATTGAACAAATCATAGAAGGGGCAGTCAAATGTGGAAGGAAAATTGAGAAAGAACTATTAAATTTAGAGAAAAGAGTGTCAAAGAGAAGAATATTTCCAGGAGATGAGTGATTCAAAGTATCATCAACTACAGCCCATGAGTAAAAGGATTAAGAGGAGGACATTCCATTGGACAATTAAGAGATCATTGTTTTGTTGATTTCTCATGTATTGATATATTAGCTTACCTTCTCAATGGGCAGAGGAGGGGATGGAGAAAGGGAGAGAATTTGGAACTCAAAATATATATTTTTTTAATTTAAATAAATTTAAGAAAAAAAAGGGAAAAAAATTTATTGGTAACTTTAGACAAAGCAGTTTCAGTTGAATAATGAAGTCAGAAGCCAAATTGTAGATAGCTAAAAAAAAATGTTCCTGACTGTTGAATAGCTCCACAGTAAGGTCAAATGCTGCATTAATGGATAAAAAAAAAAAGATGCCTAACAATTTATTTTTACAGCCATATTTCTCCATTACAATAAGGTTCTATAGCTCTTCTTTTTTTTCCCCTAGTATTGCAAAGGCAATCTTTTATTTGCTTTTACACATTAATAGTTGAGGCCATGATTCTCTATGCTCAAATATGTTGGGTGAAACATTTCTGATACGAACAGAGATCTTTTGTATTACTTTGATTACTTGGTTGCTGCTGTTACATTTCCTGCTCCTGCATCCCAGTTGTTCCCTTGACCTTCTTCCTAATTCAGTATAGTATTAAGGCACAAGTGCTAAGGCTAAATTAACAGCCTGAGAAAGATTTTTTGAATAGGCAATATGTTTATTTTAGAAATAATTACTTGCTATTCCTGGTAACAGATTAGTATGTGTATTTTCTTCTTAGGTCATCTTGGATATGAGGACAAATACAATTTGTTGGAATCCAATGGAAGCTTTTGTTTTCACTGCAGCAAATGAAGATTATAAGTGAGTAGTTTTTTATTCTTAAATATTGTTTATTCCTATCATTTAATTTTTCTTAAAATGCTTTTATAGTCTATATGACCCTGGACAAGTCACTTAATCCCACTTGCCTTGTAGCTTAAAAAAAAAAAAAGCTTTTATAATAATAGTAATTCTACTTAAATTTTTAAAATGTGGGCTTATTAAAAATATATTTTATCATTCATTGAGAATGTTTTCTTTTAAATTGTTACTGCTATCTTTTTGTTTCCTATGTCATGATTTCTCCCAATATCTCTCTTCCTCCCCCCCCATTTTAATATTTTACTTTTCCCAAATACATGTAAAGATAATTTTCAACATTCATCTTCCCAAATTCTAATATTCCAAATTTGTCATGCTGCACCCCCCCCCAAAAAAAAAAAACAGATCAAAAGGGGAAAAAAATAAGAAAAAAATCCAACACAATATCAAACAAAAAAACAACAAAAAGGTGAAAATACTATGTTTTGATTCACATTTAGTCTTCATTATTCTCTTTCTGGATGTGAATGGCACTTTCCATTATAATTCTATTGAAATTTCCTTGAATCATCTCATTGTTGAAAAGAGCCAAGTCTATCACAGTTGATCATCACATAATCTTGTTACTGTGTGCAATGTTTTCTTGGTTTTGCTCACTTTACTTAGCATCAATTCATGTAAATCTTTCCAGGTTTTTCTGAAATCAGTCCACTCATCATTTCTTATAGAACAATAATATTCCATTACATTCATATATTATAATTTATTTAGCCATTCCTCAACTGAGGAGCATCTGCTTAATTTCCAATTTCTTGCCATTAAAAAGAGGACTGCTTTTTTTCCACATGTGGGTCCTTTTCCCTCTTTGATGATCTTTTTGAGATACAGACTCAGTAGTGAGACAGCTAGATCAAAGGGTAGTAGTTTTATAGCCTTTTGAGCATAATTCCAAATTGCTCTCTAGAATGGTTGGACCCATTTCACAACTCCACCAGCAATGTGTTAATGTCCTTGTTTTTCCACATCCCCTCCAACATTCATCATCATCTTTTCTTGTCATCTTGGTCAATCTGAAGTGTGAAATGGTATTTCATAGTTACCTTAATTTGCATTTCTCTAATCAGTATGACTTAGAGAATTTTTTTCATGACTAGAAATGGATTTAATTTCTTTATTTGAAAATTGTTCATATTCTTTGACCATTTATCAATTGGGGAATGGTTACAAAAAAAATTTTAAGGGGGAAAAAAAAAGAGTAAAAAAATCAGCAAATGGTATCAATCTGAAAACAATGCAGTATGGCTTTAGCACTGCCTCTCTCACTTATGCAGTGGTATGGGGTGAAGGTATCTTCATATCTCTTTGGGGCCATTCTTCATCTTTGTAATTTTTCAGCACTTTTGATTGTTCTGAGGCTGTTCTTTCAATTTACATTGCTTTCATTGTATACATCTTCTAGTCTCTGTTTTACTCTGTATCAAATTGTGTCTGTCTATCTTTTGTATCATATTTGTTATTTTCTATTTTACATTCATGTACCACAAATTTATTTAGCCTTTTTCCAATTGATACTTGTTGATTGAAGATGTTAGGTTTTATAGACCCTTATACATAAAGAAGGTGACCCCATTTCAAAACAAACATATCATTGAGCTGGCTAAGCCCTAGTTTATTTGGAAGAACATATTAAATGCTCATTTTTCATGATGCTTCTTGTTAGGAATTGATTATATAAACATGAAGGGATATAATTACTGCTCTCCAAGCATTTACCATCAAGTAGGGAATCATACACACACACACACACACACACACACACACACACACACACACACACACACACACATATATGAATATGTATGATACAATAGGATATCTGAAGTTCATAGGTTTGTACTCTTATTTACATATAGACAGATATTATGGCTCATCAGGGAGGATTCTCCTTAGCTAGGAATATAAGTAAATGAAAAAGCATTTGTTGAGCACTTTACTATGTGCCAAGCAGTTTGTTAAGCACTGGGGACAAATACAAAAGCAAAAACAGTGCTTCAATGAAAGAGCTTATATTATTATAGTGATCACAGTACAGTCCATATAAGGTTAGTGGCTTGAGAAGGGGCACTTATTCTGAAAGAATAGCAGGTTTTTTTTTTTTTGTTTTTTTTTTTATCATAGTTATAGAAATTGGTGGAGGACATGAAGTAAAGCACAGCCTTGGATTTCCAGAGATAGTGGTCTAGAATAGTTACCAAGCAGAGAAAGGACCTGAGAAAATCCCTCCAAGGCATGGTTTTGGTGTGGGCCACAAGGTGTAGAGGCTGGGGAGAAGGGAGATCAGAAAAATCAGAATAAGGTCTAATGAATAGGTGATACATAAGTTGGATTTTGTTGGAGGTATGTTAGATAAAGAAGTGGTAAATAGTACCTTCGAAATGGTAAAGGGTAGAAGGGCAGTTATATGGAGTCAGGATAGGATTAGGGATCTGTTAGTAGTCCATTTTGACTGGATATGAGGAAAAAAGCTTACTAGAAAAGTGGATGTCGTTTCATCACTTTGTTTTGTCCATTAGAAATTTGCAATCCTAAAAGTTATTAATTTGAGATTTTTTGTAAATATAGATCCTAGTTGCATTAACTTAACTAACTATAGAGAGATGGGAGTTAAAATATGTATTCTTCTAAAGCTTGAGAAAGACTAGATCAAGGTTCTAGTTTAGCTAAATACTATAAAATTGTCAGAATGTTTTGAATGTCTTCTGAGTTTCAGCCAAATGGAACAATTTCAGAATGAATGGGGTTAACTCAACAATAAGAAACCAAATTCATTAAGCAATTGTAATCTGAATTGATGCTTGAAATTAAACACCATTGATCCCATCAAAAGCAATAAAAGAAGTAATTGCTGGCCAAATTTCTTAAATACTATAGAGTGTTGTTACTGATCTGTTTCTTTGGCAAGAATTTTTGTTTTTCAAGGCACCATGTTTATTTTCCTATTGGGAGGAAAGGAAGGAGTAATAGTTGAATCACTTAGTAAGCATTCATTAAGCCATTTCTATATACCAGGCACTCAACTAAAAATCATTGGGAGGCAAAGGAAATTAAAAAAAAAAAAAAAAGTTGTCCTTAAGATGCTTGAAGGAAGTAACATGCAAATAACTGTATACATACAAGAGATATAAGGTATAAATGGAAGATAATATAAGAAGGGCTTTGGGAGTAGAACAATGGGGGACTAAGAGGAAAGGCCTTTGGAAGAAGGAATTATTTGATCTGAATCTTGAAGAAAGCCAGAGATAGGTGAGAAGGGAGAGTCATAGTAAATAGATGGAGTATTATATGTAAAGAATAGCAAAACAAACAAAAAAAACCAAACCTTAGTATCTGGTTTGGAGGATATATAGAAGAGGGTGAAGTATGAAGTATAACAAGACTGATAGGGTTGGAAGGAGATAGATTATAAAGGGCTTTAAATGCCAAACAAGACTTAAACCTTGATCCTGGAGATAATAGGGAGTCACTAAAATTTATTGAGTAGAGGGACGACATAGACTTGTCCTTTAAGAAAAGTACTTTGCAATTCTCAGTATTCAAAGAGTTTTCAGGATAAAAATCTGAACCTAGTGGCAACTGAGCATGTATAAAGAATGACCAACTTGTTCTATTCTAAATGAGTTCTGTACTTAAAAAAACATCAATTTATTGCTTTTTTTTTTTTTTTTTTTTTTTTTTCCCAGGGGCAGCACAGGTTAGGGGCAAGAGCATTTTCATCCAGGTTCTAGAGGCAACTCTGATAGGGGTTAAAAGAATAGGATGGAGAAATTTGAATGCCATAGGATGGAGCCAGTTTACTGTGATTCCTAATTCCTAGACGTCTTAGGGATAATGGATGTAAAGTGCTCTACAAAGAAATCTGTATATATCTTTGTGTCTGTTAACACACACATACCCCCATATCCACATACATAAATGTATATTAGCAGTGATGATGATGAGGCATTATGAAGTCTTTGAAATACCAAATTAGAAAAGAGATCATTTTGTTCATCTGAATCAGTAAAAAAACAAAACAACAACAACAACAACAAAAACTGATGGTCTTATTTGTCTCCAGCATAATAAACATGCTGTAATCTTTCATGGCTCTGAGGCTCCAGCAACATAGACTCTTATTTTTCTAGTTTCTGGGGCCTTTGGATTTTTAGTAGCTCTGATACCTAGAATTTTGAGCTCCATGTAAGTAAGGATTATTTCATCGGTACTTAGGTTTGCTAAGTGACAGTTGTGAAGTTACAGTAACACAGACAAATATTTTATGTGCAAAAGTTTTGAAGGTTTTAGTGAACTGCAAACACGAGTTATAGAGTGATATAACAGACCAAAGAGGTACTCCTATCCTAGATTACATTGAAAGGAATGATAATCCTACTGTCCTAGTCATACAGTATTGCATTCAATTCTGGAAGACCTTTGAAGAATGTCATCCATAAGCTAGAGAGAGGGTCCAAAGGGGAGCCTTGAGTTCACACTATATGAGAATATGTTGAAGAAACTGGATATTAAGATAAAGAAGACTCTAGCCATCATTGGCCTGATAGCTCTCTTCAAGTATGTGAAGGACTTTCATATATAGGAGATCCTATAGTTTTTGAACTTGGCCCAAGAAGACAGGACCAGAAGCAAGGGGTAGATGTTCCAAAGGAGCAAATTTAGATTTGTTAGATATGTTCCATTTGACTAGAGATTTTCCAACAAAGAAAGGACCTTATATGTTGTAGATAGAGAAGGTATTCTTGATAAGTAAGGGTTGTACTCATTGGACTCAGAATTTACTTTCAATTCAGAGATTCCATGAAGATATTCTTACCAGTGTTGGTAGGTAAATATTTTCTAATTTTTGATATCAATTTTGGAAAAAATACTTTCCCACCTTTCCATATTACTTTCCCCACATACATATATCTACATCTATTAAGGGGAAAAAAAAAACCCCAGATGAATAACATCAATATATAGAATACAAGTAAGTAATGGTAGTTAATGGTAATATGTAAGAGATAGTATATGTAGATCTTTTTAGAAATTCTTTAATGCCACATAGTTTATTCAAATCTTTTACAGCTTATATACATTCGATATGCGTTCCCTTGATGAACCTGTGAAAGTACATGTGAATCATGTATCTGCAGTCCTTGATGTGGATTACTCACCTACTGGGAAAGAATTTGTGTCTGCTAGTTTTGACAAATCTATTCGAATCTTCCCTGTGGACAAAATGCATAGCAGGTAAGTGACTGTCAATAAATTGCTTGCTTTTCCATCAGGATGGATCTTTATCATGTTTTTATTTCCATTGGTTTTATTTTGCTCATGTTCAGAATATGATTATCATGTGATTTGAGTTGTAAAAATACTGTGCTATTATTATCTCTTTTTTGTTGTTGTTGCACATTCTAGCTCCAAAGGCAGTTCAAGGAATTCATGTTAGACCAGTCTCGTTCATTAAGTAGAATATATGATAAATAATAGTATCAGGAAATTAAATTTTGCTTGTGATTATTGCCTCCTTGACATTATCTTATTTTCTCTGTTTAAACCCTCTTTCCTCATCTTTGTGCTTGTTTTCCTATTGAGTTTGATAAGATTTCTATATATCATACAATTTGTATAGGTATGTGTGTTCAACCCTCCTTTGTCAATTTCAGCTATATTCTTCTCACATATCACATATCACTTATGAAAAATAACAAATTCCATCCCCTTCTTCCTCCGTTTTATTATTCTTTCTCTTTTTCCTCTTCTTGCAGTTAGGTTTCCTTGGATCTCTGAGCACTGATTCTTCAGAACACTTCCTGGTGTTTCAGGACAGGGTGCTTGGAAACTTAAAGATCTGGAATGCCCTTGTCTGGGCTGTACTTACATTGATCACTGCTGTTCCTTTCTGCTTTTTTGGAGGAATCCTTCCTTCCTTAATGCTTCCAGACAGAAAACTTTTCAGGCTAGATATGTCTTTAGCCCTTCTCTAGTCATTATTCCTTAGGAGACAGTAAAATTGATTCCACTCTGTAATCATTTAGATTATTGACAGTGGGTTAGCAATCACATTCTCCAGTTCTTTCTGGACCCCTGGGATTTATTTAAAACATTGCCAAAAGAATTAAACTACTCAAAAAGGTAGCTAGATTTTTCTCTTTCTTCTCTTACTTCCATATTATCTATAGTATTATTGCTGTTTCATCCCACCCAGAGGAGCTTTCTTATCTCTTTTTTGATTTTATTTTCTTTAGGATAGTTGAACTCCCTTTCCTCTTTTGAAACTATTTTATAAAAGCCATATTTTCACGAATATGGCAACCAGATACTATTGCAATAATAGGGTACATCCACAGTAAATGGTAGTTCTTTTGTACATTTATCACTTATATGCAAAGCCTAGGTACCCAAATAATATCTCTCCTCTAGGGCTTACATTTGACTGGGCAAAGACCCTGCCTTATACCAAAACCAATCTGATTCTCATTAACCACCAATAGATCATAAGCCAAGCCCCATTTGGTTTTTGTTTGGGTCCTGATTGACTCAAATTGAATGTAAATAGCAATCATTTCTGCTTTGATCAGAAACTCAAAACATCTTCCCCTCCCAGAATTATTTATTTGTTTGTTTGTTTTGATTTTTTTGGGGGGGGGACTAGGTGGAAGAGGAGATTCTTTGCTTAATTGCTACCTAGCCTTAATCACTGAATGGGTGTGGGCTATCAGACTTAAGATCAGGTGAAGACCTTAGTTTAAAAAGACCAAGGTCTCCCATTGCATCTAGGCTATCTAGAGTCATTTTGATCTATATCTGGCCACTGGACTCAGTTGGCTCTGGAGAGGAGAGTGGAGCAAGTGACCTTGCACAGTCTTCCTTTACTTAAATCCATTCACTTGCATATCATGGCATTACTTCCTGAGTCATGGTCCTCTTCGAGAAAGAGCAAACAACAATAGTTATATTGGAAGATTATGGTTTGTCAGTGTTGACTTTGCCAGTATTTTTCTTCATGATTCAAGTTGCCCCATACCTTAATGAGAGAATGCAAGAAAAGGAGTTATTTTTAGTAGTTAGTCCAAGTTAGTTTTTGTTTACAGGATAAACAAAACTTGGATTCCTAGAATGGAGTCTAGTCCAACCTAATTGAACAAGGTCTTAAGAGCAGGAATGCAATGACATTCCTAGGAATTTTTAGACAGAGGAGTTTCCTACTTTGACATAAAAGTGAATGTTACATTTACTAATAAGAATATTAACCTGTCAACATAAACAATAAAAATGTGTACATGTCCCTATATCTCTATTATCTCTCTCTCTGTGTCTCTTCCCTCTCTCTCATTTGTTTATCTGTTTATATATTGTCGTTTGTTGTCTGTCTTTCCCTCTTTAAGAGGGTCATGACATAGGGAAGGTAATTTGGTTGGCTTTTTATGCAGGTTTGGGGTGAAAGAAATAACTTCAATTTATTATTAGTTTTTCTTGATGCATGGTGTGACTTTTTCAGGCTTTCCCTAGAGTATGTGTTGGGGAACCAGATAGTCCTCTTCCATTCAGGAAGCCATTTTGCCAAGAAGTTTTTTGTTCATGAATCCTATGATCATTTGTCTATTGTAGAACAACCCTTGATCTTGAACGTTTGTATTAATTTCTTAAATATCAGACATCAAAAATATGTGTACACATATATTTATGTGTGGGGTGGGAAAGGGTGTTTAACTAAATCGGTGGTGAAGAATTGTAGAAGACCTTGAATAGAACAGAATGATAATTACATGTTCTGGGCAAAAAAAGTGATTGTTTTCCCCATAAAACATTCAAAAACAAACAAAAAAGTCTTCCTTCTGTGCTTCATTCCTTTAATAATCTTGATTGTTTCTGTTGCTTTTGTTGTCAAACCTTGGTAGTGTCTTAGAATCTCTTTTAGAACTGTATGAGTAACTATTCAAAGAAAAAAACTTTTTTTAAACTAATTTTTCTTGTATTGTATCCCAGGGACATCCGAACCATTTTACTAATCAGAATAATATGTACTGTGAACAAAAATAGGAATGCTAAAAAGCCACAGATTTCATATCCCTGGATCTCACAAGTTCCTTTCAACCCCATAAGTCTATAATATCCTGTGGTGATAGCTTTTACAAAATAACTAAGTAAAAAAGCTTTTCTTTGAAATGACCTTCAGAAAACAAAATCTTTATTAGAACTAGATGTTTGAGATAAACTGTGAGTAAATACATGCTTTTTAATGCTACATAGTATCAATACTTGAAAACTGTTCCATTTGGATTTCATTCAATTTTACTAAGCAAACATCTAGATCAATAAAATTTTTATAAGGCAGTCACTTCATTTTGACATATGAAAAACCTTTATTGAATTTCATTTTATTTAATTCCTTTTCTGAGGATATATTTTTAGAATGCCATGAACTTTGTAATACTTTAAATTTTATGTGCTTTGCATGTAGTATGTATTTTGAATTCTAATTCAACATTCAAACATAAGAAATGTGGATTAAGAATTTTGAAATTTTATATCATATTTTATATCATATCAGACCAGATGTAGACCTGTAATGTGAGGGAATTTCCTCCTCTAGAGCTCACTGAATCAAGGAAATCTGCTCTAAGTATCACCATTATGTACAAGTAATTTACATTATTTTTAAAGACTAGCTTACTTTCCTGCCATTTAAACCTCATTCTCTCTTATTGCTGTTGGAGAAAAGTGTCTGAGTGCCTTTCTTGGGTAGAGGTGAACTTTGAAAAAGTTGAATAACAAGAATGGAACAGTTTGTTCTGGAATTCAGTGGCTATTTGTATCCAGATGACACTGCCGTAGGACCCTTGTAGTCTCTCTCTTTGTGGAGTGGGAATTTTCTTGGATTTTTTAGTGTAAGTTTTATATACTCAGCCTGAAATTGATTTCATTAGAGCTGACAAATAATTTACTTTTAGATTTACTTTGCTTTATATATGATTATTTTATTTGATAGATATGATAGAGATATCTCCATTTCACAAATGAAAAAACTAAGGCTCTTAAGTGAAATAACTTGCCCAATGTCAGTGCCAGACTTGAAGTCTGAACCCAGCTCTTTCCTGCTACCAAGTACTTTTTCCCACTGGTCTCTCCTACCTCTCTAGTGTTTTGAGACTATAAAGTAACAATTTTGTGGTTACGTTTGGGAGGACTCAGAAGTTTGTTCTTTTAGTATGAACATAAATCCTTAATACCCTCATAGTTTTCTTTTCCTATGAATAATTTTACCCAATTTAGTTATTCCCTTTCTGTTTTATGCTCTGTCTTGGATAATTTTCTCTTTGGATTTCTTTCTTCTACTCTTTTACTTCTTCTTAGACTTAACCTTTTCTAATTCTTTTGGCCTTGTTTTGATTTTCCTCTTAATGCTGTTTATGACACTTCCTAATATAGTATTTTCTGTGACTTTAAAAAAAAATGTGTTTTGCAACATTTTCAAATAGGTGTGAAATTTTACTTCATTTATTGAGTAATTCTTACCCCAACCTACTAGGTGCTTTTGTGACTCTCACTGTTTTTTTCCGCACATTTCAATTTTAGCCAATTTGATAAGATCATATATTTCATGATACAAATTGGGAAATTTTAGAATTCTGGAAGCTACATGAGACCATCCTGTATTCCCTTTATTTTTTTAGTGTAAGAAAAAAAAGATGAATGATGTTTTTGTTCTTAGTAAGTACAGTTCATTTTTTTCTGTTGTGGATTCTCCAAGTATGTTTTTACTTATTCAACCTTTAATCTATGAATTCATGTGAGTGACCTCAGATATCTCATATTCCTTAAAGATATAAAGGAAATATCTGATGCTTAAAAAGTAGTGCCTAAGGTATTAAAGAAAAGATCCATAGAATTCTAAAGGTTTTGATGAATTTTTTTTTTTTAATAGAGAAGTATATCACACAAAGAGAATGCAGCATGTTATTTCTGTGAAATGGACATCTGACAACAAATATATTTTATGTGGATCTGATGAAATGAACATTCGACTCTGGAAAGCCAATGCTTCTGAAAAATTGGGTGTGGTAAGAGATCCCATTCATTTTCCATTTATCTTATTGCTGATCTGGCTTCTGTTTTATTAGATTGAAACATTTGGATCAGTTTAGTCTTTTAAAGTAATTACCATAGCTAGACATTCATTTTTAGCATGATATTTAACTTATTGAGTGGTCTGTAATCTAATTTTAAAAATCCAACTGCAGAGATAAGTATTTTTGTCTGTTTTAAATTATATTGGGCTCCCTTTTCTTTTTTTTCTAGGAGCATGTTTTTGAAATTCATGTAAATTCATAGACGAATGATTTTATTTTCAAGAAATATAGTTCATAACAGTGATCCTTGAAGAGCACAAATACAGTTGTACTAGTGATTTGGAATGTAATTTATAAAAAAAAATATTGTGGGTTATTGTGGTGTGGTTTTTGTTTTTTTTTTTTTTTTTTTAAAGTAAAAGGTGAGTCTTGGCTATCAGTATCATAAAATAAACCTAACTACTTCAGTGTTCTTGACACTGTATTTTTTTGTTTTGTTTTGTTTTGTTTTGTTTAAGCTTACATCACGAGAAAAAGCAGCCTTAAATTATAACCAGAAGTTGAAGGAGAAGTTTAAGTACCATCCTCAGATAAGTCGCATAGCAAGACATCGTCATTTACCTAAGACCATCTATAGCCAAATTAAGGAGCAGCGCATCATGAAAGAAGCTCGTCAGAGGAAGTATGTTTGACACTGTACTACTTACATTCTTTCTCCTCCCTCACTAAATAAAATGAAACAGAGAAGGAAGTGGCACTTAATGCCATGGTTGTCTTTTAAGGCGCTCAATTTAGGTGTTTAAACACTAGTACTTGATTTGGGAAGGAAGGAAAGGTTCAATCATTCTAAACTTGGCTACTCTCGAGTAACTGATACTCATGGAAACAGTCATGACCTTAAGAGTTATGAAAAACTTCACAGTTCCTAAGAATATAGGCCTGAGTTAAAAGTTGGCAATGAAATTTAGAGTGAGTTATTTCACAAAGAATCCATTGCTTTTCCTTATGCTATCTAAGCTCCTAACTGTTAAAAATGGAAAATAATAAGTCTTTTCTTGTCTAATTGAATTTGAGACATTTTTCTTAGTAAGAATGTTAAAAACATTCTTATAATTAAGAGAGAGGAAAACTTATAATCTAAAGATGCAGCTCTTTTTTGCATATGTTTGTGTATTTGAGATAAGCTGAAGTATACCTGTGCCCTTCCCAATTTCTGATCACCTGATCAGAGTAGGCCTTTTTCCTGAAACCCCCTTGTGTTTGTAGTTCTGTCATTTGCTAAAAGTACATTCTGTGTCTTTTAATACTGAAATATACCTAAAAAGGATCATGGGATTAGATTATGCTGGGACTTGGATATGATATTGGAGTATTTATAATTATAAATAATGAGTCTTAATGTTTAGTAGTGAAAGATTTGAAAATGTTGGCTACTTTGTTCTATTCTAGGTGTGATTTTTGTCAAGTGACTTTACAGTGAAAGAATTTTTTTATTTAAATATTTTTAAAAATTGTTATATATAGATGAATTTTCTTATGATCTCATGTGCATTTTCTTTCTTCCTAGGCAAATGAATCGTATCAAACATAGCAAACCTGGATCTATACCATTTGTGTCAGAGAAGAAGAAGCATATAGTGGCTGTTGTGAAATAATATATGAGAGTTGTGCTGATTTTTGGTATGTAATTATTATGTATAGAGTGATAGGTTCTAAAAATGATATTACAGGCTCTGCTTAACAGCAGAAAAACCTTAATTACATATAAGAGAGCTTCCCTTAGAGCTGTTTCTTAAATTACCTTAATTTGGCATGTGTTTATTTTGAGGAGCCCTAAAAATTCCCCTATAAACAGTTTGCTGCATAACAAGTATTTCTCCCCACAGCCATTATCTTTCATTAGTTAAAGGAGTACAGCATTCACAAGAGAACTTTGGTGTCAGAGATGAAAAATGTGAAAAATTGTTAATTTTCTCCTATCATTGTATTTTACATCGTGTATATATCTTTTTTTGAGTGAGGTTTAAATCAAATCAATATTTTTTAAATTTTGCTATGACCGATAATTAATGTTCTTTTTATGAGACTGATGTTTATACATTAGTGTTTTAAATACTATTACTGTTTGATTTTTTGTAATCTTCAAGATTAGTAACCTAATAGTATTTTTAATTAACAATAAGGCAAGGTTTCAGGTGACTTCTATCCATTGATATCATTAAGTCCTTTTGTTCCATCAGTTCCATTGAAATTTCTTATAATTTTAAGTTCTAGATTTTAGGACCTTTTAAAGCATGGGGAAAAGACAGGTGAAAAGAAAAAGATAGTGTTTAAGGAAGGAGGCATAACATATCAAGGACAGAGAAAGAAATGCATATGGGATATGAAGGGGCCTGACTTTAGGAAGAGCCAAGTTCAGATCTAGCCTCAGACACTTTGTGACCTTGGCTAAGTCTCTTAACCTCTGTTTGCTTCAGTTATAGAAGTAATAGTAACTTATGCCTGCCAGGCTTGTGAGTATAAAATGAGTTCTTTTAAAAGTTAAATTATTTAAAATTTCTTATTTAGAAGTTAATTTAAAAGATAAATGCTGTTACTACTGTTGTTGTTACTACCATTAAGTAAAAATTGTGAATTGTGAATCTGTACTCTGTGACATGATTCCACATTGTAGACTAAAATATGTTTTACGTCAGTTTAGCTATATGATTGGTGCACCCCCTTTACTCTAGTTATCCATCTTTTTTAGATTTTACACTGTTGTTTGGCATTGGTTATATTTTGCCAATCTGTGATTTTTTTGTAGCCATAATATTAGTAGAAGAATGTTGGTGTTAAGAAAAGGGGGGGTGTTATCTTCTCTTATGTTCTACTGTGCATATGGCAAGTTATTTTTTTCTTTTCCTGTTTTGTTTTTAAGTTTAAAATAAAAAAATACTTAATGGATTAGAGAGAAAAAGGTGTTTTGTTTCAACAACGCAGGACTTTTTCCAGAAAATACTAGGCATATTCCTCAAAGCATTTTTCCTCTTCAAATCTGGACACCATTCATTCTTTGAATTCTTTTGAGGCAAATAGGCAGAGCACAGTGTATAAATCACTGAAGTTAGTAAGACCTGAATTCAAATCAAGACTCAAAATTTAGCTTTATGACCCTGATCAAGTCAGTTATCTGCTTTTTGCCTGAGTTTCCTCAGTTGTATAATGAGGATAATAACTGCACCTGCTTCATTGGGTTTTTGTGTGAGGATCAGATGAGATACTATTTGTAAAGCTCTTATCACAGTGCCTGGCACATAGTAGACACTGTAAGTGCTTATTCTCTTTCCCTTCTTTGCCTATAGAGTGTCTCCAAAATATACTAATAAGTTCAGTAGACTGTCCATCCCACTAGACAAGTCTGGAAAATAGGTATTCTTCATATACTTGATTCTCTTGTGTTAAGCCAAACTCTTGAGCAGTAGGCAATCTCACTTAATAAAACTGTGACATGTTTCATATTTTGATGCATTCAGCATGTCTACAAACAGGAGTATATGGAAAACATCACCATCTAAAGGGAATCACTTTTCTGAATATCCTCTATTTGAGTGTTCAAACTAGCAGGGTATTTATGCCGTACTTGTAGAACAAAGTTATTTCTGATGTCCCCTCTGCCAATGAATTTTTTTTAAGGACCTTAACTTTACATGTGAGATACCTTGTTGGAACAGAGCCTTTGAAGTGACTATTTACTGCACTCAGATTCTTTAGTTTTATAGTCAAATATGAACTTAATGGCATATTGATTTTTTTTTTTCCCCTCTAAACCTTGCTCTCAGTAAATGAAATGAAAAGTATTGGGAAATGTGGAAAATAATTTTGATAGGGTGGTGCCAAATTATTGAAGGACCTTTAAATCCAAGAATGGTAGGAAATAGAAAGCCTTTGTCCAGATATGAATAAGGAAATGACATGAAAGCTATGTTTGGCAGCAGAATGGATAAGAAGGAAGAAATGAATGGGGCAAGTCAGTAAGTAGGATTTTTAGGCTAAATTAAAAGTCAATCTGTGAAATCCTGAATTAAATTGGCTACAGTAGGAATAGATTTACTAGTCCTAACCTATAAAATTGACTCAAAGATTTTCAACCTTGGTTTATTAGTTTTATAGTTAGTACCATTGAGAAGAGGAGCTGGCTTTTGGTGAGCCTTAGATTGATGAAAGATATTCCATTATTATCTTTTAATAGGTATCTATAGATATGGAAATGGAATTTTGGTGAGGATAGGATTAGCAAGATAGATTTTAGGACATCAGGATAGCTGAAATGGTTGAAATAATTGTACCCTTATAGTCCTTCTAACCTATGCTGCTTATCCATTTATGACTTTAATAAGTTTTATAATATTAACATTGACAGTGATGTTTTTTCTCTCTTATTTTAGAGAATCACATAATCTTGGAGCTAAAAGGAACTTGAACAATCATCGTATTCAATGTCCTTATGTTATATACATGGGGAAATTGAGACCTGCAGAGGTGTGAAGTGACTTGTCCAGATCATCCAATGGCAGAACCAAGACCAGAATCCAGTTCTTTGGAATCCCAGTCCACTGCTTTTTCTACTATATCAAACTGTCTCTTGGATTTGGAAAAGCACCTCTGTATTTACTTACACACACACACACACACACACACACACACACACACACACACACACACATTTTTAATGTATGTTCCCAGAGTTGTCTTCAACTTGAAGACAGACCATGTTTCTTCGATAAACCTTTGTACATTCTTCCAATATCTCATAGATAGTATATGCAAACAATAAATATTAGTACTGAAAAATAACTAGCATATGTTCAATTCAATTAAAAAAAAAAAACTATTAGCATAGTTTCTTTCTTTTCTTTTTTTTTTTAATTATAGCTTTTTATTTACAAAACATATGCATGGGTAATTTTTCAACACTGACCCTTGCAAAATCTTCTGCTCCAAATTATGCTCCTTCTCCCTACCCCCTCCCCTAGATGGCAGGTATTCGAATACATGTTAAAATATATGTTAAATCCAGTATATGTGTACATATGCATACAGTTATCTTGCTGCACAAGAAGAATTGGATCTAAAAAGAAAAGAAAAACCTGAGAAGGAAAGCAAAAAATACAAGTAAACAGCATCAGAAAAAGTCAAAATGCTATGTGTGGTCCACACTTGGTTCTCACAGTCCTCTCCCTGGGTATAGATGGCTCTCTTCATTACTGAACAGTTGAAACTTGTCTGAATCAATTCATTGTTGAAGAGAGCCATGTTCATCAGAATTGATCATTGTATGGTCTTGTTGTTGCCATGTACAGTGATCTTCTGATTCTGTTTATTTCACTTAACATCAGTTCATGTAAGTCTCTAGGCCTCTCTGAAATCATCCTGTTGGTCATTTCTTACAGAACAATAATACTCCATAATGTTCATAATACCACAATTTTTTCAGCCATTCTCCAACTGATGGGCATCCTCTCAGTTTCCAGTTTCTTGCCACTACAAAGAGGGCTGCCACAAAGATTTTTGCACATGTGAGTCTCCTTCCCCCTTTTAAGATCTCTTTGGGATATAAGCCCAGTGGTAATACTGCTGGGTCAAAGGGTATGCACAGTTTGATAGCCCTTTGGGCATAGTTTCAAATCGCTCTCCAGAATGGTTGGATGCATTCACGATTCCACCAATGGTGTATCAGTGTCCCAGTTTTTCCACATTTCCTCCAAAATTCGTCATTTTTTCCTGTCATCTTAGCCAATCTAAGGTGTGTAGTGGTATCTCAAGAATTATCTTAATTTTCATTTCTCTGATCAATAGTGATTTGGATTACTTTTCATATGGCTAGAAATAGTTTCAATTTCTTCATCTGAAAATTGTTCATATCCTTTGACCATTTATCAATTGGAGAATGGCTTGATTTCTTATAAATTTGAGTCAATTTTCTATGTTTTAGAAATGAGGCCTTTATCAGAACCTTTGAATTGTAAAAATGTTTTCCCAGTTCATTGCTTTCTTTCTGATTTTGTCTGCATTAGTTTTATTTGTACAAAAAATTTTTAACTTAATATCAAAATTATCTATTTTGTGATCAGTAATGCTCTCTAGTTCTTCTTTGGTCACAAATTCCTTCTTCCACAGATCTGAGAGGTAAACTATCCTATGTTCTAATTTATAATATCATTCTTTATACCTAGATCATGAATCTATTTTGACCTTATCTTGGTATATGGTGGTAAACGTGGGTCTATGCCTACTTACTGCCATACTAGTTTCTAATTTTTCCAGCAGTTTTTGTCAAATAGTGAATTGTCCCAAAAGCTGGGGCGTTTTAGGTTTGTCAAACACTAGATTGCGTTAGTATAGTTCTTGACCAGCATCATGTTAAGGCACTTGTTTGTTACTGATTTGCAAGAAAATGTCACCTACTGAGTCATTAACATCACCACTTGCAATAAACTGTGGTTTCCATAGTGATATCTCACAGTGGATTGTGCACAACAGAACCTGATTCATTAATTAAGGACCTGAGCAATTTCCTAATTTAGAATTGGGAGCACAACTTTAATTAAATTTTCAAATATAAACTTTACTGAGCACAACCTGTGGAAGTGCAATGCAAGAAAAACACCTAACTTAGTAAAGTTGCCAGGACAAAACTTGGAATGCAATGATCTAAACTAGACTCTTAATGGAATTTTCTTAATGGAATTTTGCTTGGGGGCTTCTAGTATCATTGAGTGGAAAGAATCCAGAATGTGGTTCAATATCCTTATTTTTCCTGTTCTGTTGACAGTATACTTTTATGCAATGGAACCCTATCTGATCTCTTAGTCTATTTTGATTCTTATTTCTTGATTGGGGGGATAAGTGATACCCTATACTTTCCCTTATATGTTGCTATCTTTAGGATGTCAGTGCTACATTTGAGGATGAGTATGTGTGTTAATGATAGGCATCGGACATTTTGCAATTAAATTTAACCATTTATATTTAGGAGACAGTTAAAGGAGAAAATGGATAGCCAGGACTTCATAAGGATATTAATCGTTTTGTTTGAAGTGCTTCTTACTCCTTTAAATGTATTCTGTAGAAGTGGTATTTTATAAACGTGATTGATGTTTTTTTGTTTTTGTTTTTTTTTGACATCAATATAATAAGGACCTATGGATTTGTCAGTATGAGAGTTCTCCCTGACACATCACAACTGGTCCTGAAATGTAATGGAATAGTGATTCCTAGTCTTTTGGAATTTAGACATCATTTGTTTTATTTTAAGGAAAGCATTGTCCTTGAAAATGCTGACTATCATTAATTTTTTAAAATGTAAAATTTTGAGAATTTCCCTCCAACACTTGAGATAATTGAAGCCCCTTCATGTCAGTCAAGTCTAGGGATTATTCTAATAAGTGAAAGCTGACTATAAGGAACTATAAAAGGATTTCAAATGAATCCTTATGTGTTATATAGATTAATAGGAATTTGAAGCTATATAACATGTCACCTTAACAAAGAGAATATTACATAGAATCATTTTATTAGAAACTTTATTACAGAGGTAGAAAGATCACAAGAGATAAGTCCCATAATGTTCACATTCTGCATGTGTGGCAGAATGTTAGGTAAAGGAATTTATTGCTTAAAATAACCCCAGATGTGCTAGGAAATACAAAATAAGAAACCTGTTTTTTAGGCAGAGAAAAAAGGGAGTTTTAGTGAGCCCACCTATATTTGGAGAAAGATGCAAAAGTATCATGACAACATCTGGTATGGTCAGAAATCCAAGAAGAGATAAGAAAGCTATAATGTGGAATAAGAAACCCTTATATCCAGAAGTGATCAGGAATAAATGTACATTAGCCACAGTCTGACACAACTCATCCTCTCAAGGGGAATGAGATCCCCGGGAGATGAAGAGATTATTTTGATCAAAGTCATCCTCAAAAGACTAAATTAAAGTTCACCTGGGTTACTTTAGAATAGGTCTGGAATAGTATGTTCATTCCCCACCCCACCCCCCAATTTACATGTTTAGTGATTTCCTGTAATTTTCTAATTGGATAAACTCATTTGTACAATTAAGAGACAAAAAGGCTTAAAATGCAGGTTTTGGTTGAGGCAACACATTGACTAAAACTTTTCACACTAAAGTGTAATATATTTCTCACTCAATATACATGTAGATGAAGATGGATTCTTGTTTTGATAGGTAGAATAATGACAACAGCAAGGCAATGGATGCCAGAAATAAGTGGATATGTCTCTTCTGAAGGTAAAAGAACCAAGAATAATGAGGCTGAGGATGACAAACCCTAGATTTCAACCTTTTTACCTTTAACTGAACAGGAATATTTTTGTCATTTTAACCGGTGCAGGAAATTCTGTTCCATGTGATTTTTTTTTTTTTTTTAAGTACCTATAACTTTATTGCTGGGTCATTTTCCTAAAAGACATGTCCACTATAACAGTAGACTCTTCCAATCTGATCTGACAAGCATTTATTTAATGTCCACCAAGTGTGAGGAATTGTACTAAGCACTGGAAGTCCCCTTGAATCAAAATTATAAAGGAATGTAGAACTAAGTTTTAACTGTTATAGCAATACATTTTAAAACTTAAGATTTATTAAAAATTATTTTGGCTTTAAGTGCACATAAAAATTATGATACATAAAAATGGCTTTTTTTTTTAAAGTTCAGATGCTTGAAGAGAACCACTAAAATGGATTTAAACCATACTTCAGTTCTGAAAGGAAATAGTTTCTTTGCAAAATATATTAATTTAGATTCATTCCATTTGGAATATAAAACAGCCTTTTCATTCTGAATAAAATAATAGATGTTTCTTTAGATTCAGACTCACTATTCTTGACTGAAGGAAAAAAAAAAAAAAGCATTTCTGTACTGGAAGAGACAATATGGTGAAGTGGATTATTTAAAATTTCTCTTCTTAGCATTTCCAACCAACCAAAAATAGTTTAGTTCTAATCAACAAAGATGGCAACCATAAGAAGAGAAAAAGAGGAAAGCAGGAAAATATTCCCTTTGTGTTAATTGTTTACTACAGGAAAAAAAAAAGTAAATTAGGATGAGAGATTCATCCTCTAACCCCTAATCCTTCAATGGAAGGCAAAGCTTTCTTAGAGTACTTCCTTATCTAAGGCCCAACTGGAGCCTGGATCTAGGGATTTGAAAACCATCCTGGCATTAGCCTGTCCCTAGGCTCAGTTTAAACTTGTCCTGTTCCATTCTGTGCTGGATGCTGGATGCTGGAGATGATAATGATGAGGGCAAGGATACTGAAGAAGAGGTTAGGCAGGAATGGGTTTGTGGAGTTTGAAGCAAAGAAATTTTGCTAAACTGAAAGGCTATGGTTAAAAGCTTTTATTGTTAAAGAAAACACTGAGAGACTTCCTTGGCGGGCATATCATTCTCAAGAGAGAAGTGATCTGCAAAGAGACATTTTCTGAAGACCCATTTTATGCATGAGTCTAAGAGAATCCTGTCTCCAAGAGGACACAAGACCATTTGGGTTTGTATATACATTTTGTTGGTGATTTTACATAACTTTACAGGGCTGTCTCAGATCAAGCAGAGTTTTACTCTCATCAGTAGTCTCATTCAGCCCTGGGACCAAACAATGTATCCATTTGGTCCCAGTAAATTTCTCCCTTTTAAATAAATTATTAAAAACAGTCTCTATCCTGCCTCAGTTTCTCCAGTATTATAGAATGTGATGACTAATTGCAGAAGGGGAATCATGAAAAGCCAATGATAGACTGATAAAAACAAAAACAAAACAAAACAAAAAAAACACATGAAAAGAAATTACTATGTTGAAAACAGCTACGAAGAGAAAATGATTCTGAAGACTCTTAGAAAAAGGGAATCAACAATACATTTAGAAGCCCCCCTGAAATTATGAGACAGCTGCAAGTAGCACTAGATAGGCTCAATTAGTGAAGATGAGGAGGGAAAGAATTCCAAGCTGGGAGACAGCCAGTGAAAGTACCCAAAGTTGAGAGATGCAGTGTCTTGTGCAAGGAATAACAATAAAACCAATGAATATTTGGAGAGTTCAAGGGGAAAAAACTCAAATGGTTAGAAGAGGCCACTCTATAAAGGGTATTACAAACCAAAGAGGATTTTGCATTTGATTCTGAAAAAAATAAGAAGCTGCTGGATTTTATGAAGTGTGAAGGGATATATAGTATGGTCAGACCTTTGATAGCTGATGAAGGATAGAATGAGCCTCTAAAAGGAAATAAGTAGGGAAGTTCCTTTGCAAAATATTTTGCTAATTTAGATTCATTCAATGAATATGTCTCTTCTCAAGATAAAAGGGCCCAGAACAATGAGCCTTAGAATGAAGATAAACCCTAGATTTCACTCTTTTTACCTTTAACTGAATAAGTTGTGGGAAGAGATAGTGAATTCAATTTTGGGCATGTTGAGTTTCAATGTCTGCAGGACATCTAATTTGAAATGTCTAATAGTTGTGATGAGAATTAAGTAACCCTTTTGGTTTGGCGCAAGGATACATGGTTAAATGCAGTCTAGTGACAGCGCAGAGTCCCCTGTAAAAGGAATTTACAGGCCTGAAGACCTAGATTGATAAAGAAGGTTTATTGTAGGGGTTTGGAAGTAAGAGTAAAGGTAGAAAGACGCCAGGGCCAGAGCTGGTCGCCGGGCAGACAGGAACCCTTGGCATGGCTGACATAAGAATAGGCTCCAGGGTTTCCCTTTTTATAATGGAGTCTCTTGGTGACTTGAAGGTGGGTGGAATCCCAGGCTCCTGGTGGGTTTCGGCCAGGGTTAGAATTGAATAGTATTCAATGGGTTTTTAGATAAGGAGGAAGCTATTTGTGGGAGTTGGGGAAACCTGAGCAGATAGTGGGGACTGGGAAAGCCCAAGTTAGCTCAGATCCAGTGGAGGCTGAGAAAGCCCGGATATCATTGGAATTCAAAAGGGTGCTTTTGACCAGGATTTGTGAATCAAAGATCCTAGCTTCTTCAGCTATGGGTTGGGAATCAGAAAGGAATCTTAAAGGAACCTCAACCCACATCAGTTGGAGATTCAAGTTTAAAGATCAGGGTTAATGTTAGGCCCAGATAGATGAGTCTGAGAATCATCTACATAGAAATGATTATTTAATCCATGGAAACTAATGAGATCATTATTAGGTTATTTGTTGTTGATGACCTCAAGGAGTTTAGACACAGAAGGGAAATCAGAAGTAGGATGACAGTTAATATAAATGAGTGAATCAAATGATGACTTTTTTTTTTTTTTTTAAGGAAAGAGAGACATGAGCATTTTATAGATAGTAAGGAAATAGCTAGTAGATAGGAAGAAGATGAAGTTCAAATATTAGAAATGAGAGAGGGAAAAATCTGCTAAAAGAACAGAATGGAATGGCCTAACATGCATGTAAAAAGATTTACTTTAGTAAGAAGGGCTACCTCTTCATGTGAGATGGATGAAGAATGAAGTAAATGGAGGAAGGTATCTGAGTGATAGGAGATGGAGAAGATGGAAGAGAGACCTTAGTGAATAAGTTCACTTTTTCCTGTGAAATATAAATCAAGATTCTCATTTAAGAGGATGTGGGGAAAGGAAGTCAAAAGAACTTTGAGCAGGGAAATGGAGGTTTGAAAAGCCATCGTGATAAATGTTATAGTTTATTAGGAATATATAGTTGTAATATTCTTCTCTAAAATGTAATGTTATCTGGGAGCAGGTTTCTTAGGGAGCTTCTGGGAGTAGCCTTCGTTTCAGTTCAGTAATCACCCCAAATGCAGCCAGGAGTTAAAGTTCAAATCCTTTATTGTCTCCTTCAAAGTCTTGTCTCCTTCACTTGGAGCTTGGGCTAGTTTTTCTGGCGGCCTTCCAGATATTGGTTTCAGCGTTCTCCACAGCACAACCTGCCACCACTTCTCTGTCTTCCTTAGTTCTCCCCAACTGCCTTCTCTGGCTTCTGAATCTCCTTGATTTCCAAAGGTTTGTACTTCAGCCTCCAGCCACAACAAAGGTGGAAGATGGAATGAATCTGTCTCAGCCTCCGAGAGCTTCTAGTAGGCTTGTCCTTTCTGGCCCTGAGAGCTCCTTCCTATATGTTCCACACTGAGTATACACCAATCATTATATCACTAGGAAACCATTATTTGTTGTAGAATTAAATCAATGATAAACTAGATTTAATCACTGTCTCCTCAATTCCACTTAGTACCTTGTTTCAAGTTCTGGCCCATAACATCTCCTTGTAGGATCAGATTAATCATACTGAACCACACTAAATTAGATAACTATTGTCTCTATCAATTCCACTGACTTAGCACCTTGTTTCAAGTTCTGGCCCATAACATATAGTGATATTTCTCTGTTAGCAAAATATAAAAGGATTGCTTACCCACAGCAAGGTCCCAGTTGAGATTATGTAAAATACATTTGTAGTGGACCCATTCAGCATGGTTTTATGATTTGCTCAAGTTTCTTTCATCAGCATGTTAATAGGAGCAAAGACAGCAGATTATGGGAGTACTCCAAGTCTTCAGCTTCATCAGACAAGGTCAAGTAAGGCTAAGGGAATTCCAAAAAAATCAAGAATAGAGGATCCCTTCAGTCAGTGTGATAACCCCAAAATCAACTGAAGGGCTATGGGATTGAAGATTACTGTGAAGACAATAGGATTAGGGAGGGCTTATGAAAATGTGGAATGCTAAAAAATTATGATCAATAAAGTAATTTTAAAGTTTTTGAAAAAGGAAGGGAAATACTTGTAGGTGAAGCAAGATGAAGGATATTACCTGCCTGTAGCTTAAGTGAAGCTAGAGTAGGTCATAGGAAATTAATAATTTGAGGGATTAGGAAGTGTTCTGAATATGCAAAAGAGATTGATTTACAACCTGAAATAACCTGGAAATGGAAAAAAAAAAAAAAGGAAAAAAAGGATTCTGGTCAAATAGAATACTAATCATTTCTTCAAAAGAAACCATAGGTGAGCTGGTATTTTTGATATACAAGTTCATCAGTCAAAAGGTATAGGAAATAGGTAATTAAAGTTAGAAATTTTAAAAAGATCTTTTGGGTAATGAAATGAAGGCTTTTATTCTAGGTAGTCCAAGACAAGACCAAGCTTATTTTTAAAAATGTGTTCACATGGGTTGAGAAGCATCAAGTGAACTAAGTAAGAATAATCATGAATAAAAGAATGTGGAGTAAAGACTCTAAAGTGGGCAAAATAAAGTGAGAGGAAGAATAATTCGGTGAATAGTTCTTAAACTGAGTAAAAATTATATTTTCTTCCTAGTAAATTAGTATTGGAAAGTGGATAGGGGAGGTCTAGCATAAGTTGAGTCTCTTAGATGAGAAGAGGGAAGGGGAAATCAGGAAATATACTATTGCTTTTGGGGGCTAATGAGCTCAGGAGAAGAAATAGGAAAAAAAGGAAGATTAATGGGATAACGGGAGGATGATGAGATGATGAAATTATGGGATGTGATGGGATGATGATAATATGATGGAAGAGAATGAGAATGAAGGATAAATAGGGAAAATAGGATGGAAAGAAATACACAGTAAGCATAAATGCATAATTGTGAATATGAATAGGATGAACTCACCTATAAAATGGAAGCATATAGCAAAGTACATTAAAACCAGAATCCTACAATATGTTGCTTACAAGAAATGCATTTGAAGCAGAGACAAAGAGAATAAAGGTAAGAAGTTGGAACAGAATCAATCATGTTTCAGCTCAAATAAAAAAATCAAGGGTAGCAATTATGATGTCAGACAAAGCAAAAGCGTAAAGAGAACTAGTTTAAAAAGGTAAGAAATTAATTACATCTTTCTCACATTTATCATAGACAGCAAAGTAATATTGATATTAAACATATATACACCAATTGGTATAGCATCCAATTTTCCAAACATTTTTGAGTTCCAAAATCTACTCTTTCCTCTCCTTCTTCCTCCCTGAGATGGTAAGAAGTAAGATATATGTTATATGAAACTCTTTCATATTAGTCATTGTATTGCTGAGAATAGCTAAATTGTTCACAATTCTTTCTCAAACATTCACAAGTTTTAAAGAAGTTAAATGAGTTATAAGAAGAAATAGACAAGCTAAGGAGGTGAATAGATTAGAAACATTAGATATGATAGATCTCTAGAAAAAAAATTAAATGGGGATAGAAAGGAATGTACTTTTTTGTCAGTGGCAATGGCACCTATGAAAAAAAATTACCATGTATTAGGGCATAAAAACAATCAAATACAGGAAAGAAAAATCTAAAATACTCAAATTAACAAAACATAATAAACTAAACTGTAAACAATCTGGAGGAGGGTGAAGGGAAGGAAGAGAAGGAGAAAAAACATTGGAATTCAAAATCTTACAAAAATGAATATTGAAAACTATCTTTACATATAATTGGAAAAATGAAATACAGTTAAGTTGTAAAAAAGAGAGAAAGAAAGAAAAAAGAAAAGAAGGAAGGAAGAGAAAAAGAAAGGAAGGAAGGAAAGAAGAAAGGAAGAAGAAAGAAAGAATAAAAGAAAGGAAGGAAGGAAAAAGGAAAAAAAGAAAAATTATGGGAAACAAACAAAAAAAAATAGCACTTATCTCCCAGAGTTGTATGAGGATCGAGCAAGATAATAATCATAAAGGCCTTAGCACAGTCTTGGTAAAGTATGTATACATATAAAGTATATATAGTAAACACTATATAAATGTTAGATATTATTAGCTATTATTATTATCACAGGATCTGAAGTCACAGGACCTGAATTCAGATTCCCATTCTGCTACTTATAGTTTGTGTGGTATTAGGCGAATCACTTAATTTTTCAAGCCCTCATTTTTGTCATCTGTAAAGGGAATAAGTAGAGCTATGTGACTTCTGAGGTCCCTTCTAGCTGTATATCTAAATCTCTCTCACCATAATTCCCAAGGTAATTTATCTGAACAAGGTCATGCATAAATGGTGGAAATGTCTTTAGAATCCCAAGTTCATAGCTTTTTTTTACTAGACTTTTCTATCCCCTTTGAAATTCTCAATTCTTCATACAAAGTGATAAAAATAGTATGCACTCATATGAAAGAAAGCAATTAAGCAAGGTTTGGCCTAGGCAAAGGCAGGTCGTGACTGAGTCCCTATTGCCAGGAAAAGGACAGGAAATTATAATTTCTCTAGGGAACATACATCTCTCTGAAGCTAGCACACCTGGAAAATGGATTTATGTAGCAATATTTCAGGGAAAAGCAGCCAGATTTACAATGACATAAAATGCATTCCATTTATAAAATAAATAAATAAATGAAAATCCAGCTTCTGCTTTGTTATCCCCAGGACCTATCTTCCCTAGCCAGGCAATGCAAGCTTAACCTTGACAAATTTCTTCTTTGCAGAAAATGTTTGCATCAAATAGCAGATATTTTTGTAGAAGATGAGAACTTGTAATTACTTTCTGAATTTTGAAGAACAGATTAAAAAGCTACATGAGAATCTGAATATTGCCTTCTACTCTTCTTCCTATTAACTGGCTCTTTTGAGGTATGATTAAATGGGTTTTCCCTGTTTCAGAAATATTTCCTGGGCTAGTGTTACACTGCCCTGGAAATCAAGTGCCACATTATTCAGGATAAAAACACAAATTTCGATATAAATGAAGACAGAGATATGGTGGGATGAAATTCAAGAAAGTTTTGAGGTGTGTGTGTGTGTGTGTGTGTGTGTGTGTGTGTGTGTGTGTGTGATGTATGAGAGAGAACAGAAAGAGACATTTTTTTCTTAAACTTCAACGTTAAAAGGTAAACCCATTTTAGGGTTTTCTTGGCAAAGATACTAAAATGATTTGCCCTTTCCTTCTCTAGCTCATTTTATAGGAGAGTAATTGAAGCAAATATGGTTAAATGATTTGCTCAGAGTCACATAGCTGGTAAATATTTGAGATCAAATTTGAATTCGGTATAATAAAGATGACAATACTCCCCAAACTAATCTATTTATTTAGTGCTATACCAATCAGACTCCCAAGAAACTATTTTAATGACCTAGAAAAAATAACAACAAAATTCATATGGAAGAATAAAAGGTCAAGAATTGCAAGGGAACTAATGAAAAAAAACTCAGAGGAAGGTGGTCTAAGTGTACCTGATATAAAGCTATATTATATAGCAGCAGTCACCAAAACCATTTGGTATTGGCTAAGAAATAGACCGGTAGATCAGTGGAACAGATTAGATACAAAGGACAAAAAAGGGTACATCTATAGCAATCTAATCTTTGACAAACCCAAAGATTCCAACATTAGGGATAAAAATTCATTATTCGGAAAAAACTGTTGGGAAAACTGGAAATTAGTATGGCAGAAATTAGATATGGATCCACACTTAACACCATATACCAAGATAAGATCAAAATGGGTCCATGATTTAGGCATAAAGAGGGAGATAATAAATAGATTAGAGGAACAGAGGATAATCTACCTCTCAGACTTGTGGAGGAGGAAGGAATTTATGACCAGAGGAGAACTAGAGATCATTATTGATCACAAAATAGAAGATTTCGATTACATCAAACTAAAAAGTTTCTGTACAAATAATACTAATGCAAACAAGATTAGAAGGGAAGTAACAAATTGGGAAAATATTTTTAAAAACAAAGGTTCTGACAAAGGTCTCATTTCCAAAATATATAGAGAACTGACCATAATTTATAAGAAACCAAACCATTCTCCAATTGATAAATGGTCAAAGGATATGAACAGACAATTCTCAGAGGAAGAAATTGAAACTATATCCACTCACATGAAAGAGTGTTCCAAATCACTACTGATCAGAGAAATGCAAATTAAGACCACTCTGAGATACCACTACACACCTGTCAGATTGGCTAAGATGACAGGAACAAATAATGACAAATGTTGGAGGGGATGTGGGGAAATTGGGACACTGATACATTGCTGGTGGAGTTGTGAAAGAATCCAGCCATTCTGGAGAGCAATCTGGAATTATGCCCAAAAAGTTATCAAACTGTGCATACCCTTTGACCCAGCAGCGCTACTACTGGGATTATATCCCAAAGAAATACTAAAGAGCGGAAAGAGACATATATGTGCCAAAATGTTTGTAGCAGCTCTTTTTGTTGTAGCTAGAAACTGGAAGATGAATGGATGTCCATCAGTTGGAGAATGGTTGGGTAAATTGTGGTATATGAAGGTTATGGAATATTATTGCTCTGTAAGAAATGACCAGCAGGAGGAATACAGAGAGGCCTGGAGAGACTTAGGTCAACTGATGCTGAGTGAAACGAGCAGAACCAGAAGATCACTGTATACTTCAACAACAATACTGTATGAGGATGTATTCTGATGGAAGTGGAAATCTTCAACATAAAGAAGATCCAACTCACTTCCAGTTGATCAATGATGGACAGAAATAACTATACCCAGAGAAGGAACACTGGGAAGCGAATGTAAATTGTTAGCACTAATATCTGTCTGCCCAGGTTGCATGTACCTTCGGATTCTAATGTTTATTGTGAAACAAGAAAATGATATTCACACACATGTATTGTACTTAGACTATATTGTAACACATATAAAATGTATGGTATTGCCTGTCGTCGGGGGGAGGGAATAGAGGGAGGGGGGGCAATTTGGAAAAATGAATACAAGGGATAATATTATAAAATATATATATAATTAAAAAAAAAAAAAAAAAAAAAATTTGAATTCGGGAAGATGAGTCTTCCTGACTCCAAGTCCAGCACTCTATCCATTGTGCCATCTAACTATAGCTATTTGGCTGTTATTATTTACAAAAGTTATTAGTGCTTGTGATGTATTCTACTTCCTCTTGCTTCATCTTTAGTCATCATCACCTCTTTGCCTAGCATATGTAAGGAGGTTACAGAAATGAAAATTTATGGTATTTTGCCCTCCTGATTTATGTTTTTTTTTAAAAAAATTCTTAATTACAAAATTGAATTTTTATGAAATAATAATAGCTATCACATTTATAGCAGTGCTTTAATATTTGCAGAGCAATTTAAATGTTATCTCATTGGTTCCTTACAAAAATTTTGAGGAATGTACTATTATTAACTTTATACTAGAGTTAAGAAGATAAGTTTTGGAGGGATGAAATGTTTTGCCTAAGATCATATAACAAGTGAGTTTCTGAGTCAGAATTTGAACTTCAGTTTTTTAAATACAAATTCAGCATTCTGTCTTCTGTGCCAATCAACTGCTGAAAGGTCCACATCAGTGCCTCATTCACTGTGGCATGGCCATGATCCTGGGTCCTTGGAGGCTTGCGTAATATAAAACAAACAGGAACAGCTTTGAATGGGGCACAGAAAGAGACTATAAATCTGTCTGAAGAGAGGCTCCTCATTGAGTTGTCCACTGGGTGATGATTTTTTTCAACAGTATTTTATTTTTTTCAAATATATGCATAATTTTCAACATTCAATTTTGTAAAACTTTGTTCCAAAATTTCCCCCCTTACCTCTTTATCTCCCCTCTCCCCAAGATAGCAAGCAATCTGATATAGGTTAAATATGTACAATAAAAAAAAATCTCCATATTTGTCCTGTTGTGAAAAAAAAATCAGATCAAAAGGGAAAAAACCATGAGACAGAAAAAACAAAACAAGCAAACAACAACAACAATAACAACAAAAAAAGGTAAAAATACTAGCTTTGTATTCAGCTTCCATAGTTTTCTCTCTGTATGTGGATGGCTTTTTCCATCTCAAGTCTATTGGAATTGCTTTGAATGGGTGATGAATTTTTGTAGGCATCGCTATTTTAATTCATTTTAATTTTTAATTTATTCTTTTTTTAATCAAAGCTTTTTCACAACATATGCATGGATAATTTTTCAACATTGACCCTTGCAAAATCCTGTGTCCTAATTTTCCCTCCGTTCTCCCCATCCCTCCCCTAGATGGAAAGTAAGCTAATATATATATATTAAATATAGCAAAAGTATATGCTAAATCCAATATATGCCATAATTATCTTGCTACACAAGAAAAATCAAATCAAAAAGGGAAAAAAGAGAAAAAATGCAAGCAACAACAAAAAGAGTGAAAATGCTATGTTGTAATCCACTCAGTTCCTACATTTTTCTCTCTGGGTGCAGATGGCTCTCTTCATCACAAGATCATTGGAACTGGCCTGAATCATTTCATTGTTGAAAAGAGCCAAGTCCCTCAGAATTGATTATCATATAATCTTCTTGTTGCCGTGTACAATGTGATCTCCTGGTTTTGCTCATTTCACTTAGCATCAGTTCATGTAAGTCTCTCCAGGCCTTTCTGAGATCATCATGCTGATTATTTCTTATAGAACAATAATATTCCATAACATTACTACACATAACTTATTCATCCATTCTCCAACTGGTGGGCATCTACTCAGTTTCCATTTCCTTGCCACTACAAAAGAGAATACCAGAACCATTTTTTGCAGACATATGTCCCTTTTCCTCCTTTAAGATCTCTTTGGGATATAAGCCCAGTAGAAACACTGCTGGATCAAAGGATAAGTCATCGCTATCTTAAAGATTATCTACTAAATTCTGGCTATGTTGAAATGTGTATTAATTAATACAGATAGTACTCTTTCTCATAGAGTCCTGAATTTTTGAGATTTTGAGGTATTTGCCAAAAAGTCTTCATGTGTTGAATGAGTTAGCTAATATGATATATACATGACTGAAGGCAAGAAGAGGTGATTGGGAGTGAATATAAGAACAATCTTCAAATATATGAATGTGTCATACAGAAGAGATACCAGGCTTGTTCTTATTGGATTTAAGAAGGCAAGAATAGGACTAGTGGATAGATAAGAAAGATAGATGTAGCCTCTAATAACAGTCCTTCCTAGTTTGAGAATTGCATTAGATAATCATGAATTTCCTATTGATGCGGGGCGTAGCCCTCTTTAAGATTCCTTGTACCTTTGATTTACAAGATCTGGTCAAAACCCCAAGGGGAGAGATCAGTATCTGAGCCAGTTTGGGCTTGTACCCAGCCCCCCCACAGGATCTGAGCTGGCTTGGATCTGCTCAGGTAACCCAACCCCCAGCTATCTGCTCTCGTTTCCCCAAAACAGTTTCTTCCTTATCTGAAAAGCCCGCCAAAAATCTGGCCTTCCAGGAATCAACCTGAGCTCCGCCCTATGTTTCTTTAAGCAGATAAAGGCAGCAAAGGGGGAGTTATCTTGGGTCAGAGAGTTGAAAGATGCCAGCCAAGATGCTTTGCATCTGAGACTTTCTGTCCCTGAAGCTGCTGTCTATGTGTATCTTCCTCTATCTAATGCTTTTAACTAACCAGACTTTAACCTTGCTTCCAAACCTTGCAGTAAACATCTTTTTACCCATCTAGGGTTTCCAGCTGCCACTAGACCTGATTTAACTTTGTATCCTTGCGCCGAATCCTAAGGGGTTGCAGGGGAGCTCCATGTGCCTCCTTGTACCCCGAATCCTGCCACTAGACCTCACTTAATCCTATTGAGGTATTTGCCTCAATTATTTGGGTCCCTGTTACCTCATCATTTTACCTCATCACTATCACTGGACTTCTTCAAGTAAAGTCTGGATGGATTTAGATTGGATAAGATAGTCCTAGAAGTCCCTTCAATCTCTAAGATTATATATTTCTATAAGGCTTCTATAATGTTTCTATAATTCTACATATATAATTGAATCCAGAATCTCTATTTGAATAAAACCAATTGCATACCTGTAACTTCTGGTGATTGCATTATGCTTGCTTCTTCTGCTTTTCTGGGATGTGTTAGCTCTTTGAGGCATGTCTTCTTTGACAGGAGAGACTCTGCTGTGATCATGGTTCTTGTACTGACCATGTACAGCATTTTTCTGTTACCAGCTTCTGCCTTAAGCTCAATGTATCAAATGAAGTGCTATCTTTTCCCCATAAGAAAAGTGGTCTCTACTATTTCCCTTTTAACTTAGAGTCCATAGGCTTAAAATTCATTCCACTTATTGCAGGAGAAAGGCTCTTCACTAAATCAGCGGTAAAACTAGAAAGAAACCCTAAGATGCTTTCTCTCCATTAAGAAAAGGAATATTTTCCCCTAGATTTTTAGTTTCCAGAGTGTATTTTTTTCTTTCTAGAAGTTTTTGCCTGTAGGAGATAAGCACTTTTGAAATAAAATATAGCCACTCAGCTAAGTAGAGCCCGCAGGTGAAACAGGAGCAAGGCCTTTATTCCTAGCCTCTTCATCTTCTCATTGACAATGGGAAGTAGAGTTTTCCTTAGTTGAAAAGTGAGACTAAAGGATTGAAGAGATGGAATCTGCAAGATAGGGAAAGGAAAAGAGATTGGAAACTTTAGAGTCCTGTAGAAAGGAGATGATACCAGGAAAGCAGAAGCATTTGCCAGTGGCAGGTCCATTGGCTAGCAGATTGCACCTGAAGGGTGTTGCTATATCAAACTGAATATATTTGGGAACAGTTGGATCCTTGTCTGACTCACTCACCTGCTTAATGAGTCATCTGCCTGGACAGAATTTTGTAGTCTTTCTGACTGTTTCTGGGACATGGTGAATTTATTTCCTTTACTTTCTCATTTTTCCCTGACTCACTGATGCTTGTTGTTCTGACATTGCTTACCTTTGACTTCTTCCAACCATCTTTAAATATTCTTTTTCTATAGTATTTTTATAATGAGTTCCTCACCAGATAAAGCTGATTTTTATTTCATCCTGAGTGAACTTTAGCTAAAAAGGAGTGGCTCATACAAAGGGAAAGAATTAAAGGAAAATCTTGAACAAATGACTCAACAGTGAACCTATATTGGAGCATTCTCTCCCTCTCTTCCCCCTACTCTGTCTTCCTGTCCCCCCATTTCCCCTCCCCCCTCCGCTGTCTTTCTCCCTGTTTCTATCTGTATGTCTTTCTGTCTCTGTCTCCTTGTCTGTCTGTCTGCCTGTCTGCCTGTTTCTGTGTGTATCTTTGTGTCTCTGTCTCTGTCTCTGTCTCTGCCTCTATTTCTGTTTCTCTATCTCTCTCTGTCTCTGCCTGTCTTTCTCGCCACAGGAAGAAACAAGTGAGAAATCTATTCTGTGATAAAGAAACATTTATCCCTTTTTGCTTGATGGCACACCCATGCTATTTGTTTGAATTTTTTGGTTATTAATCCTGACATTTAATTTTTCAAATTCTGTTCTTCACTTACACTGCATTGACCCACTCAACCAACTCATTGCTTATGAATATCAAGATCTATTAATTTTAGTTAAACACGACAAATTATTTGATCAGTTAGTGAGGTGGGTTTTTTTTTTTTTTTTTTTTGGTAATTGGTTAAATATTGATATTAGGAGCCAACAGTGTGGATTCTTGAGAGTGATGTTTAAAACTTACTGTCACTTTATAAATGTTAATTTCCATAAAGGATAACTGATACTGAGAGTAGTCCCTGATATGAGAATGAAGACTGTTATTAAGGTTCTCCTCATGTCTGGACTAATGCAGCAGCTTGCTGGTGGATCGTCCTATCTCAGGTGTCTTCCCAGTCCACTCTATCTACCACTCACTCAGCCACCAAAATGATTTTTCTAAAGCATGAGTATTACCATGTCATTCACCTACTCAGGAAACTTCAGAGGCTCCTTATCACCTCTAGGATGAAATGCAAAATGCTGTTTAATATTCAAAAGTCCTTCATAACCTAACTTCCTTCTACCTTTCTAATCTTGTTAGACTTTACTCCCTACCATGTATTCTTCCAATCAGTGACATTGGCCTCATGGCTAATCCAGGAGCAAAATGCTCCATCTCTTGACTCTGTATTTTCTCTGTCAGTTCCACATGCCTGGAATGCTTTCTCTCATCAACTCTACATACTGACTTCCCTTGTTTCCTTTAAGTCCCAACATAAATTCCATCTTTTAAAGAAAGATTTCTAAACTCCTCAACTCTAGTGTCTTCTGTTATTTCCTATTTACTTGTATATAGATTCCTTTGTATATATTTGTTTGCATATTGCCCCCCCATTAGACTGTTAGCTTCTTGAAGACAAAAATTATCTTTTTTCTCTTTTGTATTCCCAGTGCTTAGTAAAGTGTCTGGCATTAAGTGTTTAGTGAATGTTTCTTGTACAATTGATTGATTTGATTTGTACTGGCATTATAGCTACATTGTGGCAATATTTGGGTAAAGCTATGCATAATTTAAACATTTTACATGTTTTCTTATGCTTCCTACTCTCAGTCTCTTTGTATCATCTCTCTGTTTCTGTCTCTCAGTCTCTATCAAGCCAAAAAAGGATAAATGTATCTTTTTCATATGATGGATTTCCCACTTGTTTTCTTTTTGTGGAGAGAGAGAGAGAGAGAGAGAGAGAGAGAGAGAGAGAGAGAGAGAGAGAGAGAGAGAGAGAGAGAGAGAGAGAGAAAGGAGAGAGAGAGAGAGAAAGAGAGAGAAAGGAGAGAGAGAGAAAGAAAGAGAGAAAGAGAAAGAGAGAAAAAGAGAGAAAGAGAGAGAGAGAGAGAGAGAGAGAGAGAGAGAGAGAGAGAGAGAGAGAGAGAGAGAGAGAGAGAGAGAGAGAGACAGAGAAAGTCAGAGAAACAGAGGGGGGAGGAAGGGAGGGAGGAAAGGAAGAAAGAAGGGAAGGAAGAAGAGAGAGGAAGAGGGAGAAGGAGAGAGACAAAGCATGTACTGCTTTGGCATATACATGGCACGTAATTTAGACCTGTAGTCATTGAAGCAGTCTCCCAGGAGATATTTTATGCTAAGTCTATTGCTTGTGTTACTGTTGTCTATTTGCTCTGAATGGTACTCTAAGGTAAGCTACTAGCCAGGATACTGGCTTATTCACCATCATTATGGAAGTGCTGATTTGTAGTTTGATACTATGCTATATATTCTAGCTATCAAATGCTGCAGAAAATTTTGTAAAGGACTTCGAAATAAACCCCAGGGAGAAATGTAGCCCTAATTGTTAAGGACACTCTGAGGGTAGGGATTATACCTTGTTTGTCCTTTTATGTTCCTCAATAGCAAACACAGTGTTTCACATATAATAGGCATTCAATATATATTTATTGAACTGAATTACAGAATAATTTTATAAGGCTTTTCAATATATCATTATTTGGGGTTCATAATTAGACTTGTGGCATATCTGAGACCATTTAGCAGAATTATACATATATATCACATACAGGGCCATCTTCTCTTCAAGAAAAATTCCACCAGATTTTGTAGTCACTTTAAGATGCTTTCTTTTTCACCCCAACTTATCCCATTCCTCTCATTTTCTTGGCCTCCAAAATCATGTCACAGTTAGTTTCAAGAAGCAATTATAAATCAGTGAGGAGAGAATCATTAATATGGAGAAGTGCTAAAAAAAAAGAGTAAGAAACAAGCAAAGTCAGGATCTATATATTTCTTGAATCTATGATGAATCTCTTCTCAGTGTAAACTGTTCTGTGCCCCATAGTTAAAAATCTATATTCCTATGATAATTATTTGTATCTTTCTTTCCCCCCCTTACTGAATTGTAAATTCAATGATGGGTCAAAGACTATGACATTTTTTAATCTATGTAGCCCTAGAGCTTCTAATACAAATGTGGTTTAATAAATATTTACTTAGCTGATTCAAATATTCACTTGTTATAATATTTTATTTTACTTTATTTTCAGTCTGGATCAGGTTCACTAATAGGACAATGTTGTGTAGTCAAAAAAGTGATGGTCTACAGTGTAGGATCTAGGGCTCTAGTTTTGGCACTGCTACTTAACTATATCTGTGACATTGAGGAAGTCATTTTTATCTCATTAGGACTCAATTTTTTCATCTGTAATAGATGAGGCTCCTTTCATTATTGGAGGTCTTTATCTTTATACTTCTATGACTAGAAATACCTCAGGATTATCCAAGCTATATATTTCCTAGTTTTATCTATTCTAGAGTCTCCAAATTGCAGTGCTACCATTATCCTAGAGACCCTAAGAATAATGAGTCATTTCTTTCTTCATGGCTCAGTTCAGATGCCACCTCTCCCATGAAGGCCCATCTGATTTCCCAGTTGCTAATGTTATCTTAAAATACCTTGTGTTATTCACATCTGAGTATATTCATCTGACCATTCTCAGGAGATTTAAGCTTCTTGGGGGCAGAGAGCATTTTATTTTTATTTTCCTACTTTCATATCCTTAGTGAGTAGCATATGGCTCTGTATAGAGGAGGTAGTTAGCAAATGCTTGATGAATGGCTTTGAAATGAGCCAGTGTAAGGAAACCTTTTCCTGACAATAAGAGCTCTCCAAAAGTGAAGTGAGCCAACTTAAGTCAATGGATTGCTTCTCTTTTAAAGATTTTAAGCAAAGGTTGGAAGACCACATGCCATACATGGTGAAGAGTGGATTCTTTTTCAAGTATGAGTTAGATTCTAAAGCTGCCAAGACTACTTCCCCTTCAAAACTCTGTGATTTATTATTATTACTCTTAATATAGCTTTTTATTTTTCAAAATATATGCAAAGATAACTTTTCTCCAAATTTTTCTCCCTCCATTCCCTCTTCTCCCCTCCCCTAGACAGCAAGTAATGCAATATAGATTTAAGCATATGCATTTCTTCTAAATATATTTTCACATTTAGCATACTGCACAAGAAAAATCAGATAAAAAGGGGGAACACGAGGAAGAAAAAAAAGCAAGCAAACAACATCAAAAAAGGCAAAAATATAAAATCAAAAAAATGGAATGTTATCTACATTCAATCCCCATAGTCTTCTCTCTGGATGCTGTCTCCATCACAAAGCTTTTGGAATTGGCCTTGATTACTTCATTGTTGAAAAAAACCAAATCCATAATAATTAATCATCATGTAATCTTGTTGTTGCTTTATACAATGTTCTCTTGGTTCTATTCACTTCACTTAGAATCAGTTCATGTCTAAGTCTCTTCAGGCCTTTCTGAAATTAACCTGCTGATCATTTCTTATAGAACAATAATATGTCATTACATTCACATACCATAACTTATCAACCATTCCTCAAATGATGGGCATTCAATTTCCAGTTTCTTGTCCCTACAAAAAGAGCAGCTACAAAGATTTTTGCACATGTGGGTCCTTTCCCTCTTTTTATGATCACTTTGGGATATAGACCCAGTAACTCTGATTTTCAAAATTTTATTTCACCACAAATCACTTTGGAAACACCACCAATAAATGATCTTCTAGCGTCTAAGGCAGGGATCTTCGATCTCTCTTGTCTCATTGATTCCTTTGGTAGACTGATAAAGCCTGTGGGTTTCTCAGATTCATGTTTTAAATACATAAAATAAAATGCATAGGATTGCAAAGAAAATCAACTCTACTGATATAGAAACATCCAAATATTAAGAAAACAATCTTATATAGAGACCCCCTGAAATCTACCTATTATCTATTCACAGATCCCAAATTTATAAATTTGATATGGAAGGTAAGAAGGATGGCACCTAGGTCATGTACCTGGATGACTGGGAAGATGATGGTCTCTTTACCAGTAATAGGCAAGTTAGGAAGAGAAAAAATCATTTAGCTATAATTGTTAGGAAACTTTTCTTTGCATTAAGTCTAAATCTGCCTTTCTGAAACTTCCTGCCATTTCTCCTACTTTTGTCTCCTGAGCTGAACAAAATGTCTAATACTTCTCCCACGTGAAGAGAAAACAATGTTGGAGAGTGTCTATTTATGTAGACTTTGGACAGATTTGAATGCAAATACAATCATGGCCCTCCTGATGGTTTTCTATATTTAAGTGCAGTACTCAATGAAATCCCAGTGAGGGTCATTGGATTAATTGAAGTGAAGATGAGCTCTTTTTATTTGTGTCATTTTGACATCACTGGCTAAATTTCAAATAAGAAATAGGCCTACTTTTCCTTTTTTCAATGTGGAATGCTTCCCATTTCCAGGAACCACTTTGATTGAAGATTTTAACTCATGGAGATCATGTAATTAACTGAGGATATATCCTACGGAAAGATGGGGCTTATTCCCCTATAAATTTATTAAGATTTCAAAATTAAAGCCAGCAAAGTAATTTTTCTTTTTCTCCCCTTTGCTGACAAAAGATATACGCTCGTTATATCTCACAGTTGGTGTCCTTTGCTTTCTAATTGGCTTCTTTCTCTATTGGGGCATTCAATTTGCTCTTCCCATGCATGAATTTTGCTGGCATAGCTAGTGACTTCATTAGAAGCTGCTTTAAAGAACTCCCCATGTAGCTTCTCCATCCCTAGTCTTCACCATAAGGTAAACAACATCTCTTTAAGACTGGCTTATGTCAACATTTTTTGAGAATCTGTTGTGAGCAAACCACTGTGCTAGGATTAGTGGGAATATAAACTCCCTGCTTTCTTCCTTAGAGTGGTAGTATCTATTTGCAGAGCCTTACTGTGTGAACTTGAACAAAATATCTTTCATCTCTGACTGTTAGGTCTTTTATCTTTAAAGCAGAGGACTAGCTTATATGTGCTTTAAAATATCTTTCAGTTCTAAGGAGCTATGATTTTCTCAAATTCTCTACCTGAAACTGTCATATAAGAGAAGGATCTCCCTCTCTTACTTCTTTTTAAATTTTTTTTGGAAATTTTTGTTGAAGCTTTTTATTTTCAAAACATATGAAAAAATAATTTTTCACTATTGACCCTTTAAAAACTTTGTGTTCCCAAAGAAGATCCAACTCACTTCCAGTTGATCAATGATGGACAGAGGTAGCTACACCCAGAGAAGAAACACTGGGAAGTGAATGTAAATTGTTAGCACTAATATCTGTCTGCCCAGGTTGCATGTACCTTCGGATTCTAATGTTTATTGTGCAACAAGAAAATGATATTCACACACATGTATTGTACCTAGACTATATTGTAACACATGTAAAATGTATGGGATTGCCTGTCATCGGGGGGAGGGAATAGAAGAAGGGGGAGTAATTTGGAAAAATGAATACAAGGGATAATATTATAAAAAATATATATATAATAAAAAATTAAAAAAAAAACAACTTTGTGTTCTAATCCCCCCTTTCCCCAACCCCTCTCCTAAATGGCAAGTAATCCAATATGTGTTAAACATGGTAAATATATATGTAAATCCAAAATATTCATACATGGTTATATAATTATCTTCCTGCATAAGAAAAATCAGATCAAAAAGAAAAAAAATGAGAAAGAAAATAAAATTCAAGCAAACAACAATAAAGAAGTGAAAATGCTATGTTGTGATCCACACTCAGTTCTCACAATCCTCTCTCTGGGTGTAGATGGCTCATTATCACAAGATCATTGGAACTTCTCCTACTTCTCTTGATGGGCTTCATTTACTTTAGGTTGTCCAACACACTTATCTTGTTCCCAAGCTGTTTGTTGTTCCAATCTATCATAGATCATTTTAGAGATGGAGGTATAAGGAAAACCTTATAGCTTAAAAACCTCATCTAAGCCCTTCATTTTACAGATGAGGAAACTGAGTCTCAAGTTGTTTAAGTGTTTGGCTAAAAGTCACAGAAATAATAATAACATCTATGACATTATAGAGGACTTTAAGGTTTACAAAATGCTTTTCATAAATAATTTCATTTGAATCTCATGGAAATCCTTTGAGGTAGGTGCTATTATTACCCATTTTATACAAATTAAGAAACTATGGATGGAGTTTAAATTATTTTTCCAGAGTCACACAGCTAGGAACTGTGTGAGGTAGGTTTGAACTTTTTGACTCAAAGTTAAATACTCTTTAAATTGAGTCACCTAGGTGTCTAGTAAGCATTAGAAGTAGAATTTAACTATAGCTATACTGAATGTAGAGTCAGTGCTCTTTGGGCAGTGCCATCCAGCAGCTTTGGGTTTTAGAGGAAGCTTTACCATGAAATTCTGGCAGCAGAAGGTCTTTATCTAGTGTATTATTTCTCTGTAAGAAAAGGTTTAGAGTCATGGATTTAGAATCAAAACAGACTTCCAAAGACAACTAATCCAGCTTCTCAGGTTACAGATGAGAAAACTGAGGTCTAAAAAGGATAAGTGACATGTAGAAGTTGAAATTTAAACCCTGATTCTGAGATTTCAAACCTAGTCCTCTTGTTTAAAAACTAACAGAAAGCATGCCAGGGCAGAGCTAAAGCAGGCAAGAACCTTGGAAATTTTTATGAGAACGAACACTTAAATTCAGTAAATCCTAGTTGGTTTCCTCTCTTTGAGGGTATGGACAAGGAGAGGCACTATCAAATTTAGCAAGAAACTTGAAAGTTTCCAGCATAGAAATTTGTAGGCATAGAATATTATATCAGTTTTCAGAAAGGAGCAGCAGATAGGGGGAAGGATATAGAAAAAGGGGACACATCTGAAGCAGAGGACACCTGCTGCACAAAATAATAAGTCCAGGTTTTCTAACAATCACATTGACAGTGATGCCTTTATTTGTCAGCTTCACAAAAACAACAGATGCTATCAGCAGACCGACCTCCTAACCAAGTTCATCTAAATTTTGATATATTTTTATAGTACTTGGACTGATCTATTCTTTATTGACATATAAACAGGTCTATATATTGGTCTTAACTAAATTACATTTTAAATATATATAAAAAAGAACCTCAAAAGTAGTTTTTATATTGTGTGTATGTGTGTAGATATAGATATCACAAATACATATGTTTATATGTATATGAAATATATGTATATAGAGATATATGTATGTATATGTGTGCATATCTACATAGTTATAAATATATCTATTGTGTATAAATATAATCTTCTGAAAAAGCTCATTCAACTTAACAGTTTGAGTAAACTTGACTGGCAAATGCTATATCCCAAGATCAAGTTCCTAAAGATCACACTAAAATTATATTAATGTTTATCTACTTCTTTATAGTCTTAGCAAAGAATAAGGGATATCTTCCTTAAAGATAAGGAATAGAAGAGTTCAAATCTTGAATGATATTTACTAGCTGAATGACCTTGAGCAAATGTCTTAGCCTCTTTGGTCTCCAGGCCCTAATATTGATCTATTAAGCCATATATTTAAGCCTGAATTGTTGAAGGGAATTACAACATCAGAAGTCCCCCATGTGGAGACTTAGCTCTTTCCAGATATTATCATGTCCAAATATACACTTCCTCTCTTACTTTACCCCCAGTGCAGAAAGTTTGTTCTAGAATATTATTATTATAAGACTAGTGATTGACCAGAGACTCCCAAACACAAAGATTCAAACACTGGCTTACCTTCCTCCTCCAAGAAAGCCTTTTCAGCGTAAATTTTTAATATAGAATTCTAAATTGTTACTGAGTTTTGCTAACAAGGCCATCATTCTACTGCCTACCAATACCAAATTAACAAAGAATTTCCACTAATGGGCTAATTGACAAAGAAGGAAGCTTAATTCACACCAGTCCTTTAGCAGACTGACATATGGCTATGATTATGTACTGTCTTATCAAGTGCTTGACTCAACTGAAGTCAGTTGTAGTGACCAACATTGAATCTATCTGTAAAATCTGATCTTCCAAAGATATTACTATTTGACTTTATGTTTCACTAAATCCATAGAATCTTCAAACCACATTCACATTAAATGATTAGATAAAATCACTAATTAGAATATTAGACAAAGCCTGTTTGCTAATTTGACAGTAAGAAAGGAATAATTACTTCTCTGGACTAGATATACAGAGAATGTTTGATGATAGGATGCTCAAAATTATTGTTTTTGTTCTTGTTGTTCTTTGTTCTTGAAGAGGACCAGGACATCAAGGAGGTAATACATGATATGCAAGTGAATTGGATTTAAGTGAGGGAGGGCTAGACAAGCTGTGTCTGATTCTTTGTCACTCCTTTTTGGGTTATATTGTCAAAGATACTATCAAAGATATCATCAAACATTTCCTTTTCTAGTTCATTTTACAGGAACTGAGGAAATCAAGTTAAGTGGTTAAATGACCTGGCCAGCATCACACAACTAGTAAGTGCCTAAAGCCAGATTTGAGTTCAGGAAGATGAGCTGTAGCCATTGTGCCATTTAATTGCCCTGGCATATAGTAAGCACTTAAGTGGTTGACTTGACAAAGCAATCTCTGTATAAAGAAACATACATTTGGAATTGAAAGAGACCTTAGAGATTATCAGTCCAATACCTCTATATTACAAATAAGAAAACTGAGGCTCAAAGAGATTAAATGAATCTCTTTTATTTATAGGGATAGACAGTGGCAGAGCTGGGATTTGAACACAAGCCCTCTACTCTTTCAATTATATCAAGGTAAGTACAATGGTACTAAATCAAACAAACAAATCCTTCTTCAAGATCTTTGTGGAATTGTGAGTACCTCAGTCTGAGAGGCAGGAGGAATTATAAATTGGGTTTAGAAATGCTAAATGTAATGATCTAAGAAGGATTGAATATGGGCTATATGAGTAGTTTGAAGATGGATGGAGAAGTTTAACTCTGGGGTCCTGGGGGGGAAGGGAATGGATGAAAGACCTTATTGGAACTATATAGAGAAAGCTAAAGGAGAGTTCAGAAAGAATGATGAGCCAAAGGTGGGACAGAGATATAATTTGATGTTGGCTGTAGGTCTACTAAGAAAGAGTACAGTGACCAGAGCTACTCTGTATGTATCTTATCAACCTAATTATTCACACGTTGAATCTACTATTAGAATATATACTCCTTGAGCACAGGAACAGTGCTTTTTGTCTTTTTGTTATTTCAGCAGTGCTTAGTATGGTGCCTGCCACAAATAGTTCCTTGATAGGTTTGTTAACTTACTGATTGGAAAGGGCTTCAGTTTTTTCATCTATCTGTTATCACAGTATCTAATGAGAGAAAATGCTAAAAGAAGAGAGACTTTGGGACTTTCTACCTTCTAAGATTATATCGTCCTATGAGATGACTTTGGTCCTTGACCTGTTTTCTTTTGCCATTATTCTGGAGGTTGGGAGAATGAGCTGCAGGTATCCAAGAGTTAGAGTCCAAGTCAGATTTAGAGCCAGCCCAGAACTGATGCTCCAAGCAAGGAATGGCTTGGTTCCATGTAGACTGAGACAAAGACTTGTCTAGCAGTCCCACTCATCTGGACATGCACTTAGTGGGACCAATGTGATTTAGAGACTGAGCTAAGAGTGTGCTGGGTAAGGGTGAACTTCTTGAGTGAATACCCAAGTATTGAGTGAAGTATCTGCAAGTTTGGTTTTGCTCTAGCTTTGAAGCAAATATCCCTTTGAAAAAAGCTAAAAAGAGGTGTGGGATTTACAAAAATAAAGAACAGTTAATTAAGTAAGTCATTTTGTTTAAGAAGACAAGAATTTAGAGAAATGAAGCTATATAAGAAAGATGATGGCTGATAGCAAGATGGGGTGAATACAGCAACTATAGCACTCCAGGATTGGATGGGGTATTTTATTAACAGAAATGAACTAGGGATTTCTTGGTTCATGCTGAGTTCGGGTGAAATGTAAAATGCCTAAATAGTACTTTTGTCAACTGCTTTTTGTTCTGATGAAGTTTAACTATCAGCCACTGGAGAGAATATAACAGCAGTTATGAGTTAAGTTATTGAATCTTATTTAAGTTTTTTTCTTATTATGTACCATGAGTCTTTTGTGGCTTATTAGGCTGTCTTTTCATGCTCAGAAAATAAATCTCTGGTTCATTTCTGAATTATATTGTATATGTTTTTATGTCTCTTTTTGGGGGAGATCCTTTACATAAACCACGACCTAAGCTTTAAATAATTTTTTTCTCTGCTGATCTGAGATAAGAGTTTAACCAACCTAAGAATATGAGAAAAGGGAGCTCAGGTCTCCTTTCATTGGAGGCAAAAGTTCTTTAGGACTGAACCTGGCTTCTATCACATCCATAGATCCAGAGTAGAGGGGCCCCGTAGTGAAAATGGATTGGGCATTTGTGGACTTAGAAATGGCTTTTTATTTTTAGACTTAAACCCTTCCCTTTTACATTTTCATGATAGTAAAGAAATTGAAGGCTACAGAAAGTTGAAACCTTTGGGGATGGGTCTTTCCTAGGTGAAAGAAATACTTTTATACAATTTCCCCCTCCAATTGAACTTGCCCTATGTTAGATGTTAAATCAAAGAAACACAATTAAATTATCTTTCTCCCATCAGATTTTATTTATTAATCTATTGTTTTAGGTAACTTTATTCTGTTAATTATTTTTGGAAAGCACTGACATTCAACTTGTTAGTTGCTCAGGAGCTAAGAAAACTCCATCCACGTTTTGCTTCAAACAAAATTTCTCCCAAACCAGTTCCATTCTTGGTTAAGGGTTTTTGAGTTTGCTTTCAACCCAACCTAATCATTAGATCTTGTTGAGCACCTAATCAACAGAATATTTCAATTTTAGGAAGGAGAAAAGAGGATTTCCAGTACAGAGTTGGGTGAGGGATCAGATATTGGTTAATTCCAAAGTGACCTTAGAGAAAGAAAGGGAACATATTACAATGTAGTTTCACTAAAATTGGAAGCCATTGTCAATTTACCTCTGTCTACCACTTTCCCTATCAGACCTACTTTCCAGGAGGTAGAGAGGTGCCAGAGCCCCTTATTATAGAGTGATCAGGAATTCTAGCTTTTAGCAACTGGCAAATTCCCAGTTGAACTTAAGGCAAGAATTTGGATTGGTTTTTCTTTTTCTTTTTGCTTGTTTTTCAGATACTCAGACTCTTTCGTTGTTATTGGTTTTGCTCATATTTACTTTTGTCTTAGATTGTTGTTTTTGCCTTTGCCCTCCTAGTTTTCTATTTACTTATGGCTGGCTGCTTCTCTCAATTACAGACACACACATAGGAAATGAAGATGACACTTAAGTTGTAAGTCTGAGTGTCTGGGAGCTAAGTAGTACAGAGTGCTAGGGTTTAAAATGGACAGTGTAAGGCAATCCATCCATCCATCCAATCCTCTGGCATTCACTGTCTTACATATATATATATATGTATATACACACACACACACACACACACACACACACACACACACACACACACACATATATATATATACATATACATATATGTATATATATATATATGGAATTAGTGTCAATTTTTTAGGTCCCCTTCTAACTCAAAATTTGTGATATTATCCATTGAAAAACATGCATGTGAAAACATTTTGAAAATCATCACAAGTGCTATACAAATTTAAGATACTATTATTATTATTTAACTACTTAATTTCTTGAGTTCAAGGGTTTAAAAAAGAGTGAGAAAAGAGGAAATAGGGGTACTCACAGAGACAAGTTTTTCAAGGAGTTTAGCTAATAAGGAAGGGAGAGAGAAAAAGGATATCTGGAGCAGTATCATCATATCTTTTTATATACTCAGGGCAAAGCACAGTGCCTTGCATATAGTGAGTGCTTGATAAATATTTGTTGATTGGTTGATTACGTTATGCTTTTAGTCTGATAAAAAGCAAGAAGCTCATACTTGTGGCTGAATACGGGATAAGTACATGTTTATTCCACAAGGGAAATGTATCTCTTTTTTATGACTATGGGAAAGTAGATCTTGAATGCCATTGGACTCCCTATGCAATATTTATTATTACAAAATGGACTGCTTGAAAGACTGACCTGATGGATGAAATGGTTTTTCTCTCCTGTAATTATCCCTCCAACAAATGCTTATTTATCCTCTCAGGGGCCTCTTCAACAACCGGATCCTGATGCCACTTTGTATTATTCAAAATTCAAAAATATTAATAAGTCATTAGTATGTATTGCTAGGTGAGGCCCATCACATTAATATAGAGAGACTTCTAATAAAAAATGTTGTAATTCCTGGGACCAGGTGCAGAATTCTAATCAGCCCAAAGTTTGCTTAAGCAGCCTTTTTTTTTTTTTTTTTTTTTTTGTTAAAAATGTTTCCTGATTTTGTGAAACTGGACTTCAAACTGAAACAATTTTTAAATGTTAATGATAAGCAGAACTCCCACTTATATAGGACTTTGACTTTTTTGCATGCAGCAACTTACTTGATCTTCACAATGGTTCTGGGAGATGAGTATTAGAATGTGTAAGTTTGAAAGCTTCCTACTAGAAAAAGCTGCTTTGAGCACATGGCAGCATAGTCTTATTTACCTTTATATTTACTCCAGCATCAATCACAATGTTCTTGCATAGAATAGGTGTTTTAAAAATAGGTATATTGAACTGAATAATAATAATTAGTTATCTTTAAGGTTTGCAAAATAATATCCATATACTATATTTTTATCCTCTCAACAGCTCTACAGGGTGGCTACTAGTATAATCTCCATTTTATAGACAAAAAACAGTGTAGATCACTTGAGTTATAAACATCTAAGGTTAAGTTTGAATTTCAGTTTTTATGATTCCAAATCTGGTGGAACATTATCTCTTGGTAACAACAGTAAATTTGGTTTTAGAATTATTGAATTTAAGGCAATTTCAAAATGACCAAGAAGAAATATTCAATAGGCAGATACAAGATGGGAAGTGAAGATTTAGCATTTTCATTCTACTTTTGTGTTCCTCCCTGTAGGCAACCAGCCTAGAGAGAGTTCTGGCAGAGGCAGAACACCATCCCCTCTTCACCATGAATGGAGATTTCTCTTGTAAAAGTTATACATTCTTTCCTGAGATTTTCTTCTTCACGATATTGAGCTTAGTTACCAAGGACAAGCTTGAACTGCTGTTCTTATTCTTGTGACATATTTCACAAGTGCAAACCTTTCTTTGTTCTGTGGGGACCGTTGAAAGTCTACACTGGGGAAGAATGTAGCAAGAGATGTATAATCTTTTTTTTTTTTTTCCCTGAGGCAATTGGGGTTAAGTGACTTGCCCAGGGTCACACAGTTAGGAAGTGTTTAGTGTCTGAGGCCAGATTTGAACTCAGGTCCTCCTGACTTCAGAGCTGGTGCTCTATCCACTGAGCCACCTAGCTGCCCCAATAATCATTTTTTAAAAGCATTTAATATAGCCCAAGCTCTGAATTATGAGTACCAGTAAAGGTGATAAAAATAATTCTTGTCCTCAAGAGGCTTACCCTTTAATTATGGAAACTACATGTAAATAAATAGGTAAATACAAGATATAGAAAGTAGAAGTTGCGGGGAGAGACAGAGAATGGAGATAGCCTCATTCAAAAGATGTCATTTGGGATAAATGTTAAAAAAAAAAAAGCCAGCCCCCAACCAAAAATTAAACTCGAAATACAAAAATTAAAAGGAGAAATCAATAAAATTGAAAGTAAAAAAACTATTGAATTAATAAATAAAACCAAGAGTTGGTTTTATGAAAAAGCCAATAAAATAGATAAACCTTTGGTAAATTTGATCAAAAAAAAGAAAGAGGAAAATCAAATTGATAGTCTTACAAATGAAAAGGGGGATCTTTCCACCAATGAAGAGGAAATTAGAGAAATAATAAGGAGTTACTTTGCCCAACTTTATGCCAATAAATTTGATAACTTAAGTGAAATGGATGACTTCCTCCAAAAATATAGGCTCCCTAGATTAACAGAGGAGGAGATAAATTGCTTAAATAGTCCCATTTCAGAAAAAGAAATAGAACAAGCTATTAATCAACTCCCCAGGAAAAAATCCCCAAGGCCAGATGGATTCACATGTGAATTCTACCAAACATTTAAAGAACAATTAGCCCCAATGTTATATAAATTATTTGAAAAAATAGGGGATGAAGGAGTCCTACCAAACTCCTTTTATGACACAGACATGGTACTGATACCTAAACCTGGTAGATCGAAAACTGAGAAAGAAAATTATAGACCAATCTCCTTAATGAATATTGATGCTAAAATCTTAAATAAGATATTAGCAAAAAGACTTCAGAAAATCATCTCCAAGATAATACACTATGATCAAGTAGGATTTATTCCAGGAATGCAGGGCTGGTTTAATATTAGGAAAACTATTAATATAATTGACCATATTAATAATCAAATTAATAAGAACCATATGATCATCTCAATAGATGCAGAAAAAGCATTTGACAAAATCCAACATCCATTCCTACTAAAAACTCTTGAGAGTATAGGAATAAATGGATTATTCCTTAGAATAATCAGGAGTATATATTTAAGACCGTCAGTAAGCATAATATGCAATAGAAATAAACTGCAACCTTTCCCAGTAAGATCAGGAGTGAAATAAGGTTGCCCACTATCACCATTACTATTCAATATAGTACTAGAAACGCTAGCCTCGGCAATAAGAGCCGAGAAAGAGATTCAAGGAATTAGAGTAGGAAATGAGGAAATTAAACTATCACTTTTTGCAGATGACATGATGGTATACTTAGAGAACCCCAAAGACTCTGCTAAAAAGCTACTAGAAATAATTCAAAATTTCAGCAAAGTGGCAGGATACAAAATAAATCCACATAAATCCTCGGCATTTTTATATATCACTAACAAAATGCAACAGCAAGAGATACAAAGAGAAATTCCATTCCAAACAAATGTTGAGAGTATAAAATATTTGGGAATCCATCTACCAAAGAAAAGTCAGGAATTATATGAGAAAAATTACAAAACACTTGCCACAAAAATAAAATCAGATTTAAATAATTGGAAAGACATTCAGTGCTCTTGGATAGGCCGAGCGAATATAATAAAGATGACAATACTCCCCAAACTAATCTATTTATTTAGTGCTATACCAATCAGACTCCCAAGAAACTATTTTAATGACCTAGAAAAAATAACAACAAAATTCATATGGAAGAATAAAAGGTCAAGAATTGCAAGGGAACTAATGAAAAAAAACTCAGAGGAAGGTGGTCTAAGTGTACCTGATCTAAAGCTATATTATATAGCAGCAGTCACCAAAACCATTTGGTATTGGCTAAGAAATAGACCGGTAGATCAGTGGAACAGATTAGATACAAAGGACAAAAAAGGGTACATCTATAGCAATCTAATCTTTGACAAACCCAAAGATTCCAACATTAAGGATAAAAATTCATTATTCGGAAAAAACTGTTGGGAAAACTGGAAATTAGTATGGCAGAAATTAGATATGGATCCACACTTAACACCATATACCAAGATAAGATCAAAATGGGTCCATGATTTAGGCATAAAGAGGGAGATAATAAATAGATTAGAGGAACAGAGGATAATCTACCTCTCAGACTTGTGGAGGAGGAAGGAATTTATGACCAGAGGAGAACTAGAGATCATTATTGATCACAAAATAGAAGATTTTGATTACATCAAACTAAAAAGTTTCTGTACAAATAATACTAATGCAAACAAGATTAGAAGGGAAGTAACAAATTGGGAAAATATTTTTAAAAACAAAGGTTCTGACAAAGGTCTCATTTCCAAAATATATAGAGAACTGACCATAATTTATAAGAAACCGAACCATTCTCCAATTGATAAATGGTTAAAGGATATGAACAGACAATTCTCAGAGGAAGAAATTGAATCTATATCCACTCACATGAAAGAGTGTTCCAAATCACTACTGATCAGAGAAATGCAAATTAAGACCACTCTGAGATACCACTACACACCTGTCAGATTGGCTAAGATGACAGGAACAAATAATGACAAATGTTGGAGGGGATGTGGGGAAATTGGGACACTAATACATTGCTGGTGGAGTTGTGAAAGAATCCAGCCATTCTGGAGAGCAATCTGGAATTATGCCCCAAAAGTTATCAAACTGTGCATACCCTTTGACCCAGCAGCGCTACTACTGGGATTATATCCCAAAGAAATACTAAAGAGCGGAAAGAGACATATATGTGCCAAAATGTTTGTGGCAGCTCTTTTTGTTGTAGCTAGAAACTGGAAGATGAATGGATGTCCATCAGTTGGAGAATGGTTGGGTAAATTGTGGTATATGAAGGTTATGGAATATTATTGCTCGGTAAGAAATGACCAGCAGGAGGAATATAGAGAGGCCTGGAGAGACTTAAATCAACTGATGCTGAGTGAAATGAGCAGAACCAGAAGATCACTGTACACTTCAACAACAATACTGTATGGGGATGTATTCTGATGGAAGTGGAAATCTTCAACATAAAGAAGATCCAACTCACTTCCAGTTGATCAATGATGGACAGGGGTAGCTGCACCCAGAGAAGAAACACTGGGAGGGGAATCAAAATTGTTAGCACTAATATCTGTCTGCCCAGGTTGCATGTACCTTCGGATTCTATTGTTTATTGTGCAACAAGAAAATGATATTCGCACACATGTATTGTACCTAGACTATATTGTAACACATGTAAAATGTATGGTATTGCCTGTCGTCGGGGGGAGGGAATAGAGGGAGGGGGGGTAATTTGGAAAAATGAATACAAGGGATAATATTATAAAATATATATATATATATATATATATATATATATATATATATATATATATAAAAAAAAAGCCAGGCATTATGAGAGGTGGATATGCCTTCTAGGAATGGAGGATAGTTATAGAGATGGGAGTTGGAAGGTCATGTGAAAGGAATATCAAGTTGTCTAGTATGTCTGAATTGCATGGTATATGGAAAAGCATAAAGTATGAGAATACTTGGAAAGGTAGGAAGGGGATAGCTCATGAAAGGATTTAAACGTCAATTGAATGACTTCATATTTTATCTTGGGGCTTAAGAAGTAGCATTGGCAGATGACCAAGGGGGTCACATGGTTAAAACTGTTTTAGAAAAATCATTTTTGCAGCCATGTGGAAGATGGATTGGAGTTGGGAGAAACAAAGTAGAAAGAATAATTTGAAGATTATTGCAAAAATCTTGGAGTGATGATGAAGACCTGAACTAGGGTAGGTTCTGTGTAAGTGAAGAGTAAGGGATATATCTGGAAGATACAGAAAATGTAGAAATGACAAAAAATGAACAAATGCCTGGATATGTGAGGTAAGAGCAAGTAAATAAATTACTGCAAACCTGGGTAATTACGTAGTGGTATCTTTACAATAACAAGGAAATTTGGAGAATGGTTGGTTTGAGGGGAGAAATAGGAAGTTCTTTTGTGGACATGTTGAATTTGGTCCAACAAGCAGTCAGTTGTTCAAGATTAGTACTCAAGAGAAAGACTAGAACTGAAAATATAGAAATGAAAATTGTTAGTATATAGAGCACCAGCCCTAAAGTCAGGAGGATCTGAATTTAAATTTGGTCTCAGACACTTAACAAGGAAGGAGCAGTGTCATGTAAACCTAGAGAAAAGAGGACATTCAAGGAAAGAGGATAATTGATAATAAATAACAAAGAGATCAAGAAGGATGAGGACCGAGATGAGGTCATTATATTTGTCAGTTAAGAGATCACTGGTATCTTTAAGAAGAGCACTTTCATTTAGATTCAGTTGAATCAGAAGCCAGATTATAGAAGGATAAGAAGAAAGTGAGAGAGAAATGAAGGCATCAAGTATAGATGACATTTTAGAGAAGTTAAACTGAAATCAGAAAAGCTACATTACAATAGCTAATGGGGGGGGGGTTGTTTTAAGTGAGGATTTTTTTTAAGGATAGGAAAACACAGAAGTATTTAAAGGCAACAGGAAAGAGGTAAATACATAAGGAAAGAAGATTAAAGAGAGATTGAGGATAATAATATGAACAATCTGCTAGAGAAGATAAGAAGCCTTTAGGACAAGGGTATGTATAGAGGTATTAGTTTTAACAAAAAGAAGGGCCACTTCTTTCTGAAAGACTAGAATTGTGGGTTCTAGAAAATCAAATATTTCAATGGCAAGACAATTAACTAGATACTAATAAGTGTCAAAATTAAACCTAGGACTTCTTTACTCTAGGCTCAGTACTTTATATCACTTAATTGGAGTGAGACAAGCAGTTCATGTGGACTGACATGATTTTTGTTGTTTGTTCCTCATTCGAGGAGAGGACAAATAGCATCAGGAAAGTGATGTCTTAACTTACAAGTGAATTGGATTTAAGTAAGGGAGTGCTGTGCAAAGTCACCAGCTTCACCCTTTCCTCCTGGGTTATTTGGGTCTCAAGATATAAGTCAGGATGACTGGAGAAGATTTTAGATGTAATAGGATATATTGAATTTTTTTAGTTAAGGTCTTTCTCAGGTCTCAGTTTATCTGAGGGAAAAACTATTCAGTGATTAAGGCTAGGTTAAAAATGAGGTAAAAATGGTCTCTTTTACCTACTCAAAAAATGTCATCCCTCAGAGGAGTTATCCTTGGAGTGTGTAATAACTGATGAGGGTAGTCCAAAGAAATACTAGAATTATGAAGATAAGTAAGAAGCAGAGGATTTTGTGGAGATAGATGGAATTTCCATCACAACTGTTCACTGATTAGAATGATGTCATTAAATATGGCTTGAAGAGTCTGGCAACTGAGGGAAGAGGCAGAAATTGATAATAAATATAAGGAACTCTTGAAACTACTGAAAAGTACTAGCTAATTTTTAAAAGGTAAATATGAACTATTTTCCCTCCAGTTTTCTTATTGTTCTATTCCTGTAAAACTATTTCATTCTGCATTTTAAAATTACACAATTATATTTTCTTTGTTTCTTCATTAGATACCAATTGCTGTCCAATGATAAGGCTTCAGGAAAATAGGAGGAATAATTTATGTTCTAGCCAGCTCCCTGGATTTTTTCCTTGCCACCTAGCCTCTTTAATTAATCAGATCATTTCCTAAAAGCTTGCTCAAATTTTCATGATTCACCTTTCTCTTTTGCTGTTCTTATTTCAGCTGACTGATGGAATTCTGCAAGCATCAGCATTGAAAAAGCCCACCATTTCCTTTCTATCCTATTCAAATTCCTTTTGATTATTTAGAATGATGTTTGTTCAAAGATCTAAGACTAATGAAAGAGAACCCAAATGGTGATTAATTGACTTCCTCAGTCACAAGCACCACATAGCTACAGGGACCAGAACAAAGTGCAAACTGAAATCACAGACCATTGTTCCTTTTGGTAGGGTAGGGATGGGCATATCCACACTAATATATGAGACCTAAATGATATTTGGAAATTAAGTATATACTTTGATAAAAGAATGAAGAATTGTGCAGGTGGGATGGTTTATATTGCAATGGACTTCCATTCTGAATTGACAAAAGATGACTAAAAAATTTATAGACTGTGTCACCTGAGAATTAAATGAATCTATGAAGTAAAAAAAAAGAGGTCTTGATTTGTCACACAAGGGAAAGTTTGAGGCTTAGGAGGACAACCAGCTATGTGAACATAGAGAGGCAAAGGCAATTATGAAAGTATATAAAGAATGTTCACTGGAGTTCAGACACAATGGGCTCTTTATCAGATAAGAAAAATAAGAGGACTCATTGAAGAGCTCATGGAAAAGCTGCTTCTCAGCTTTGGTGTTCTCAATTTTATCTATTCATTTTCTCTGCCTAATCAGTGTAAGGGACAAGTGGGTCTCATTTCCTTCAGTAGGGGGGGATATTCTGTCCCAGATGAGGCTGGAACAACATCAAATTAAATTCATATAACAGACATATGTCAAGAGCTTGTGTGAGTCCTGTCTTCACCGAAGGCTTTGGAAGTGGTATCTATGTAGTTTCTCTGAATTCTTTCAAGAGAGCTCAAATCCCACCAATTTATAGGAGGATTTTCATGATTTCCACAGTTGCTACTGTCTTCCCCTCTCATAACACTCTCCTTCTATTCTATATATGTATATATACATAGGCAAATATATAATTTACCTAGCTCTAAAGTGGTGTCTCCTCTATTAGAATGTAAACTTTTTTAGGGAGACACTTTTTGTAGCAGATGGAGTGAACAAGAATTTCAGTGATGAGTATAGATTCTGTGAATAAATGTGAACCATATACCTCTTGTACCAGTGGGATTTCTGAAGTTTCTTTTAATCACCTAAATCATAATTTCTTTCACACTGCAGTTGGCAGCTAACATGAGTAAGGTCCCAATATGGGGGGTAGTACCCTGAAATGTTTGCCAATTCTGAGGTACTCTCTCTATTGCTTATATTTTATTATTCTTTTGTCTTCTCTTTTTGTTCAGTTTAACTTTTTAGTAAGTTAATGACCAGGTATAAGAACATAAATTGATTGGCAACCATGAAGGGAAGGGGGAAATAGAAAGAAATTGAGAGCTTTAATTTGATTTGATCAGCAAATACCATAATCAAAGAACCACACCAAGGATTTTTAATGTTAAAAAACCCAAATTATTTCATTGCAGTTCGTTTTCCTTTGTAATCCTATATATTTTTCTTGTTATTTAGCTGTTTTAGTCAGAGATTTCAGGAAAAAAAAGAGTCCCTGACTTTTTGTGATCCATTTGAGATTTACTTGGCAAAGACATTAAAACATTTTTTTTTTCTCCAGCTCATTTTACAAATAAGGAAACTGAGACAAACAGGACTAAGTGATTTGCCTAAAGTCACATGGCTAGGAAGTATCTGAGGCTGGATTTGAATTCAGATCTTTCTGATTCCAAACCTAGTGCTCTATCCCCCTAATTGTTCTGTTTTATTTTATGTACTTAAAACATTTTTTTTTGAGAAAAGGGTTAATTGGTTGATTATTATCCTTTGTACTTAAAGAGGACCAAAATGACACCACTATGTCAGAGTCAAGTGTGTCCAACTGTGGCTGATCAAACCAGTATGAGTTTGGAATACTCTGCAACAGGTTGGACACAGATAGTCCATGTGAACATTTGGGATGAATCTTCTAAATTTATGCATCTCTCATTTATTTTGATCTACTTCAAATCTGCTTTGACCAAAGAGCACAGCACCTTCTCTGATGTGGGCATTCCATCCTGGGCAGTCCAGTGTTATGTTTCCCATGTTATAAATCAATTCAAAGTTCTTAAGAGAGATCTTGAGAGTGTCCTTGTACTATTTTTTCCTTACCATAATGTGAGTGCTTGTTCTGTATGAGTTCTTTATAAAATAATCTTTGGCAAATGTAAGTTTGGCATTCAAACAATATGGCCAGCCCATTGGAGTTGTGGTTTCTGTAGTACAGTTTGGATGCGTGGCAGTTTTGTTAAAGAAAGGAACTCATTGTCTGGTATCTTATCCTGCCAGGTCATCTTCAGAATGTTTCTAAGACAATTCAAATGGAAATGATTCAGTTTTCTAGCATGGCACTGATAGACTATCCAAGTTTCACAGGCATGCAACAATGAAGGCAGCACTATAGCTCTGTAGACCTTTAGTTTTTCTCACCCACTTTTTCTCACCCACACTTTTCCTCAGAGCCCTCCAAATACTGAGCTTGTTCTGGAAATTCATGTGTCAATCTCATTATCAATGTGTGCATTCCTGGAAAGTATACACCCAAGGTAAGTAAACTTATCCACAGTATACGGTAAATTCCTTTAAAACATAAGTTCCCTGGGAGTTGACTCTGTTCTTCCCTTGGTCATGCACTAGGTAGGTACATAATAATTGTCTATTTCTGTGATGATGGATTTTAGGCAAGTTATCTATTCTTTTATTCAAGAAGACCATAAGGGCAACTAGATGTCCCTTCATCACTGACTGCCTCTGCAAAAAAACTTAGCTGGGTTCCTCAAAACTTCTCCATTTGCTGATGGTTCCATGTATGGGATGGTGTGGTGTTAGCTGATGGATTATTAGAACAAAATTAATACGAGCAGCAGAGAATCGATTTATACTTTGTTGCATCTTAGCTTTAAAGGCTGTATTGAGCACACTAAATCATTTGCAAACTAAAAAAAATCCATGAAGATTTCTAGTACAGAAGGTTCTAAATACAGATTCCAGAAAAGCAAGATATTCCCAACAGGAGAAGGGAGTCTGAGACTTGAGCAAAGGCAGACTTCTCCATTTGAGCATCATGGATCTCAGTGGGATCCCTTTCTCCACCAAAATCAATAACAATGACAACAACAATTTTTTTTTTTGCTTATCATCCACTTAATTAAGATACAATCCTCCTACTCATGGAGCTTATAGTAGAGAAGAGGAATGTAGCATATCTATATCTATATCTATATTTATATATCATTATGCAAAATAACATATGTGCTTAAGAAAAAAGTAAAATTCTGTTGGGGGAAGAAAAGACTTCCAATAGGAGCATTTCAATTTGATTGAGAAAAAAACAGAAAAAAAGACTGGGAAGGTAGGGAGATATCAGATTATAGAAGGCACTGGATGCCAGCAAAAGAATTTGAACTTTGGTCTTTAGGTAAAAGAAAATTATTGTTGATAAAGATCTCCTAATTCTTACACAAAGAAAAAACTTCAAAGTCTTACAATATTTTTAAGCTGATTAGTGTAGAGGGCTGAAACTGTACTTGAATCAGACAGCAGAGCATGTAAGGCTAATCACCTATTCAATGTGAAATAATGGCTCTATATACATATATTTAGATGAGATGATGATGTGATGGCTCTCCTCATGTGTGATGCTGAGGTAATCGTAGGCAAGGATTGGAGGACTGAGAGAGAGAGAGAGTCAGAGTCACTCCACTGCCAAAGAATGAGGAGAGAGAATTCAGGCTCCAGACTCCAGAGTCCAGGATTCATCTTTGGCAAGCCATGTGGCAGCTTGCCTGCCTCCTTTACTTCTCCTCCTAAAGACCAAGGACTTTGACTGATCCTGACTCTGACTGATCCTGAGCTCCTCCAGAGAGCTATCCTGGACATTATATATTGGCACCCAATGAAATTTGGCAGATGGATGTGACCCATTGTAAATCTTTTGGTCATCTGTCTTTTATCCATGTTGTGGTAGACCCCTTTTCAGGATTTACTTTTGCAATACAGCAGCAAAAGAGACAGCCCGTATGGTCACTGAATACCTTATACAAGCATTTGCAATCATGGGTGTGCCACAAACAATAAAAACAGACAATGGACCTGCATATATGTCTAAACATTTTGCACACTTTTGTGTACAATATAAGATTTTACACACCACTGGCATACCCTTTAATCCTCAAGGGCAGGCAATAGTAGAGAGAAGAAACAGAGATATTAAGACACTCCTCCAAAAACAAAAGAAAGGGGGAGCCCTAGAGAACTTCTAAATTTAGTTCTTTATACCATTAATTTTTAAATTTTTGACAAAGATGCATTGGCTCCAGGTTTTATAACCCACTGGAAGGGCAGTGTCCAGTATGAGCAGTTGCACTGTCTTTAGATAATTGCCAGGTGATGGGGAGAGACCCAGAAAGTGGTGAATGGAAGGGACCAGATAGGGTAACTGCTTGGGGGAGAGGGTTTGCTTGTATCTCCACAGATGGAGAAGGAATCATATGGGGGCTAACGAGCCACATTCGCCTTGTCCATCAGAGAGAGATGGAGCAGAGACTTGAAACAAAGAGAAGACCCAAGAAACATCAGGTGGTTACATCACTGATTGTGCTTACCACTGAAAGAGCATGGCAGCAATGGAAATTGACATGATAAGACTGTTGCAGGACTTCAAAATCTGCAGGAATCATTGCATTCCCTGACACATGAAGTAATAGACAATAGATTGGTCTTAGACTATCTCTTGGCTGCTAAAGGAGGTGTATGTGCAACTGATGTTTACATACTCTCCTTCTAGGACTTCTGGAAATCTTTTACAACACTGTGTTGATTCATATTGTTTGTTATATGACTACTTACATGTACAATTCATGTTTGTTACACCACATTGAGCCTACACTGGCTGTGGGGAGAGTCATCACTAATAGCCTGTGCTTTATTGCTATGTGCTTATGTAATATCTCCCATGCTGATAGGTTTGTCTATACCTGTTTCTAGAAAGACCCTTCAGCCCAGAATCCCGCTAATAATATCTGATTTGACTCCGCACTTCCCTTTGGCATTTTTCATGTCTCTTCCTAAGAAGTCAGGGAGGGTGTGACCATCTGTGTTCTAAAACAAAAGAAAGAAGGAGATTAGCATGCTGCATTTCCCTTTTTGGCTATTAAGACATTCTAAGGCACAACTCTTTATATATTAGCTATCTTGATTTATTATCAAAAGCAATTATTCAGAACTCTACTTTAAAAAGTCATAAAGATGCAAAGGTTTCTAAGTAAGGATATTCCTGAGCTTTACCTCCAAAATGAAGAAACCCTTTGTGCTTCAGAAGAAGGGAGCTATGCCATTTATGTGCACAAAATTCTGCAGTTTATTGTCAATTTTCTCCATGTGTTTATTTTTCTTAACTGTCATTAATATTCATTGTTGTAAATTTCCATGTTACATTTACATATCTGACTTTTATAAAAGGAGGATGTTTTTCATTTTTCAAAACCTGCAAGTTCAGACTTAAAGGAAATACTGGTTGAAGTCTAATGATCTTGATTTATGAATAAAAGATTGTAGTACAATTAGCTGTTTTTACACTAAAGCTTTTATTTGAAGTACAATAATTCAGAATTTTGTCTTTGCTTTTAGATCAGTCATATTAGAAGCAAAAATAATTTGATTTTTTAAAAATTGAGATGCTTGTCAACTATAAACCTACATGAAATAGTTGCAGTGTAAAGCACATATCAGAGATTGATGTTAATATAGCTCATATTTAAAGTTATAATGTCCCAACAAAGTAGAAATTATGTGATTTCCATTAAAATATTTTATGTAAAAATAGGCACAATATTTTTGTATTAAAAACATGTTTTATTACTGTAATTGTGGATGAAGGAGAGTGATTATAATTTTAAACCCTACATGCAAGTACATTTTGGTTCTAATAGCAAAGGAAAAAGCCAAGTGGTAAATGGAGAAATTCTAGAGGAAGTTTAAAAATAGTCTTCCCAGAATCTCAGCATTAAAAAGGAACTTAGAAGTCATTTAGTTCAAACTGAGAATTAATCTCTGTTTTATCACCAAGAAGTGATCATGCAGCTTTATGTTGAAGATGTTTAGTGTGGGGGAACTGCTTCGTTTCCAAAGCCATCCCATTCTACTTTTGGGGAACTCCAATTATTATAAAAAATTTCCTTACATTAAATCTTAATTTTCCTTCCTGTATTTTCTATACCAGGTTCTTGATTTTGTTCTCAGAAGCAAACAAAAAAAGTCTAATCCTTATCCCTTTAAATACTGGAGACAACTATGTTTCCATAAAACCTGTTTTCCAAGCTAAACATTTGTGTTTTCTTCAATTAGTAATGAGATCTTACTAGACCAATAGGTGGTGCAATAGATAGAGTGCCAGGCCTGGAGTGCAATTTCTGAGTTCAAAGGTGACCTTAGACACGTATTAGCTGTGTGACCCTAGACAAATCACTTAACTCAGTTTGCCTCAGTTTCCTTATTTATAAAACAAGCAGGAGAAGGAAATGCTGAACCTGTCTAGTATCTTTGCCAAGAGAACCCCAAATGGAATTTTGAAGAGTTGGACATGACTAAAATGACTGAACAATAACAACAACAAAAACTCTCACTGTTACAAATTGCCTTCTTTTGATCAAATTTTAGCTTGTCAATGACATTCCTAAAAAGTACTACCTGGAATTGACTATTATACTCCTGTGCAAGTCCATGAGGAAAGAGTATAGCTATATCACCACTTTCTTCCTGGACAGTATAACACATTCATTGATGTTAAAGATGGTGATTTTTTTTTTTTTATTGCTATCATGTTATAAATTGACATGGAATGAATTGAATTTTCAGTACATTTAAATCTTCGGCTCTCTTACACATTGTTATTAAGCCATGCCTTCTTCATCTATTGTAGTTTTTTTTTTTTACTCAATTGTAAGCCTTTTTATTTATTCCTATTGCACTTCATCTTCTTAAATTTTAACTCTTCATTTTGTCCTGCCAATATAGTTTTTAATCTAGACTTATCCATGTTAGTTATTCTTTATGGTTTTTAATCTACTGCAAATTCAATAAGCTTATGATTATTATCTTTATCCAAGTCATTGATTAAAATTTAAGAGAGAACACATCAAACATAGATTTGGGGGGCATGCTACTGGGGAGCAACTTCTCATCTGACCAACTCATTAATAATTACTCTATTAATGCCTCTATCAATGGGGTAACCAGGTTGCATAGTAGATAGAGTGCTGGCTCTAGAGTTAGGAAGATCTGAGTCAAAATCTGGTCTCCAACACTTACTAACTGAATGATCATCAACAAATTAAACCTCTGTTTGACTCAGGTTTTTCATCTGTGAAATGGGAATAACCATAGCACTTACCTCTTAGGTTTGTTATGAGGATCAAATAATAATGTTAAGGTGCTTAGCACATTGCTTACCACATTGTAAGCATTATGTAATTCAACAAGTCAGGTCCCAATCAATGTGAAAAGTGAATCCTATGAAGCATTTGAATTTGGACTATTTTTTTCCATTATGATTGGATCAATGATCATAACTTAACATAATTATAATTTAAAATAATTTTAATTCAGATACATCCCAACACTTCATTATTGACACCAATCAGGACCTAGCTGCATTACACCCTCCCAAAGGAATAAAACTTAATCTAGGGCCTCTATAACCAAACTAAAATGTAATGGGAAAATGCTTCATAAAATAAATAAAAATACAATACGACATAAATAATGTTAATTTGTGGTTTTCTAAGTCAATATACTACCCAGATGGAATCCATTTCTATTTGAGTTTGACACCACCACTCTAGCATAGATCTATACATTTTTTCCCACAAGGACAACAGAAGAATATTTTTAGATGTTTTAATGAAATCTAAGTATAATATATCTTAATATTCTCTCGTTTCACCAGCCTAATAACCCTGTGGGAGGAAAAAATGGACTTAATGTTAGGTTTAGTGTGAACTATTCTTGCTGAAACCAGGTTAGTTCTCTGTGATCATATATCCTTATCAAGATGTTTTCTAGCCAAAGTCTTGGGGGCAGCTAGATGGTAAAATGAATAGAGCACTGGGTTTGTAATCAGGAAAATTCATCTTTATAGATTCAATCAGCCATATTAGCATCTAATTCTTCTGGTATTTATCAGAATTAGATCAATGGTGTACAGGGTGAGTGTAAAGAAGAACCAGTAGTTCAGACTATATACAAGGATATATTTCAGGTAGACTTGTGAATTGCAATATTTCAACAGAATTTTGTGGTGAGCAGTAAGGTAACTTTGTCATTTTGATGTTAAGAGGTGAAACACTTCAACTATTTCTTGGACACAATAGTCAATGACTATAGAAATCTAGTGTTTGATAAATTCAAAGACTCCAGCTTCTGAGATAAGAACTCAGTATTTGACAAAAGTTGCTGGGAAAATTGGAAAATAGTATGGTAGCTAGACATTGTTCAACACCTAATACCCTATACCAATATAAGGTCAAAATGAGTTCATGATTTAAATATGAAAGATAATATTATAAACAAATTAGGAGAACAAGGAATAGTCTACTTCTCAGATCTCTGGAGAAGGAAGGAATTTATTTTATTTTATTTTTTAATTAAAGTTTTTTTTTATTTTCAAAACATAAGCATAGATAATTTTTAACATTAACCCTTGCAAAACCTCGTGTTCCAAATTCTTTTCATTCCTTCCCTTTACTCCCTCTCCTAAATGGCAGGTAATCCATTATACATTAAACATGTGTAATTTTCTACATTATCATGTTGTATAAGAAAAATCAGATCAAAAAAGAAAAAAAATGATAAAGAAAACAAAATGCAAGTAAACAACAACCAAAAGAGTGAAAATACTATGTTGTGATTCATATTCAGTCCCCACAGTCTTCTCTCTGAGTGCAGATGGCTCTCTTCATCACAAGACCATTGGAACTGGTCTGAATCACTTCATTGTTGAAAAGAGCCATGTCCATCAGAATTGATCATCATATAATCTTGCTGTTGCCATGTACAATGGCTGATTGTGCTCACTTCACTTAGACTTAGTTCATAATGATGAGGTATAACCAAATGTTGAGGTCTAGCTAAGGGATACCTAAATAAAATTAGGATTAATTGAGGTCTAGTGGCAGGTTTGGAGTACAGCAAAGCTCCCCTGCAACCCCTTTAGGATTCAGTACAAGGATACAAAGTTAAATGAGTTCTAGTGGTGGCACAAGAGTCCCCTGTAAATGAATTTACAGGCCTGAAAACCTAGATTGATAAAAAATGCTTATTGTAGGGTTTGGAAGTAAGATTAGTTAAAGGTATTAGATAGAGGAAGAAATACACCAAAAGTGGCAGACAGAGAGTCTGTGATACAAAGCATGGTGCTTGCATGTTTCAACTCTCTGCCAAGAGATGATTCTAGCTTGGCTCTTTTATTTGCTTGAAGGGGCCTATGGGCAGTGCCAAGTTCTTGGCGGGTTTTTCAGACAAGGAAGAAACTGTTTGTTGGGGGTTGGGGAAACCTGAGCAGATATTGGGGGCTGAAAATCTCAAGCCATCTCAGATCTGGTGGGGGCTAGGCCTGGATATTCAAAAGGTGCTTTTTGACCAGGATTTGTGAATCAAAGGTCAGTTCCAAAAAGGGGGTTGGGGATCAGAAAAGAAATTTTAAAGGGGCTACCGTCCCCATCATTATAAGTCTCTTCAGGTCTCTTTGAAAACATCCTGCTAATTGTTTGTTATAAAACAATAATATACCATAATATTCATATCATAACTTATTCAGTCATTCTCCAACTGATGGGCATCCACTCAGTTTCCAGTTTCTTGCCACTACAAAAAAGGCTGTCACAAAAATTTTTGTACATGTAAGTCTTTTTCCTTCTTTTATGATCTCTTTGGATTTTGGGTCCAGTAGGAAGGAATTTATGGGCAAAGAAGAATTAGACAGCTATTCCTTGGGAGTCTAGTTTGTATGCATTGTCCAGTGACTAAAGGTTATATCCTGTGGATATTACATGTGGACCTGTGAATAAGTGTTGGCCATAAATAACTAAAAGTAAACCAAAAAAAAAAAAAAAACAAAAAACAAAAAACTAGAGAAAACCATCAGATAATATGGGAATGATGACTACAGAGCTAGAATATTTCTAGGTCTAACAATCTTAGAGATTGTAGAAAATAAACCATCGGAGATGAATTGGTGAATATAAAAATAGTTTTAGGAGTGCTAAAATTCAAAATGAACAAAACTAGTGAAAAAAGAGAAGTGATCAAAAAGGTTTTTTTAATTAATAATTTTTATTATATATATATTTTTTATAATATTATCCCTTGTATTCATTTTTCCAAATTATCCCCCCCCTCCCTCTATTCCCTCCCCCCGATGACAGGCAATCCCAGTAGTGCTAACAATTTACATTCACTTCCCAGTGTTTCTTCTCTGGGTGTAGCTACCTCTGTCCATCACTGATCAACTGGAAGTGAGTTGGCTTTTCTTTATGTTGAAGATTTCCACTTCCATCAGAATACATCCTCATACAGTATTGTTGTTGAAGTGTACAGAGATCTTCTGGTTCTGCTCATTTCACTCAGCATCAGTTGATTTAAGTCTCTCCAGGCCTCTCTGTATTCCTCCTGCTGGTCATTTCTTACAGAACAATAATATTCCATAACCTTCATATACCATAATTTACCCAACCATTCTCCAACTGATGGACATCCATTCATCTTCCAGTTTCTAGCTACAACAAAAAGAGCTGCCACAAACATTTTGGCACATATATGTCTCTTTCCGCTCTTTAGTATTTCTTTGGGATATAATCCCAGTAGTAGCGCTCCTGGGTCAAAGGGTATGCACAGTTTGATAACTTTTGGGGCATAATTCCAGATTGCTCTCCAGAATGGCTGGATTCTTTCGCAACTCCACCAGCAATGTATTAGTGTCCCAGTTTCCCCACATCCCCTCCAACATTCATCATTATTTGTTCCTGTCATCTTAGCCAATCTGACAGGTGTGTAGTGGTATCTCAGAGTTGTCTTAATTTGCATTTCTCTGATCAATAGTGATTTGGAACACTCTTTCATGTGAGTGGAAATAGTTTCAATTTCTTCCTCTGAGAATTGTCTGTTCATATCCTTTGACCATTTATCAATTGGAGAATGGTTCGGTTTCTTATAAATTAGGGTCAGTTCTCTATATATTTTGGAAATGAGACCTTTGTCAGAACCTTTGTTTTTAAAAATATTTTCCCAATTTGTTACTTCCCTTCTAATCTTGTTTGCATTAGTATTATTTGTACAGAAACTTTTTAGTTTGATGTAATCAAAATCTTCTATTTTGTGATCAATAATGATCTCTAGTTCTCCTCTGGTCATAAATTCCTTCCTCCTCCACAAGTCTGAGAGGTAGACTATCCTCTGTTCCTCTAATCTATTTATTATCTCCCTCTTTATGCCTAAATCATGGACCCATTTTGATCTTATCTTGGTATATGGTGTTAAGTGTGGATCCATATCTAATTTCTGCCATTCTAATTTCCAGTTTTCCCAACAGTTTTTTCCGAATAATGAATTTTTATCCCTAATGTTGGAATCTTTGGGTTTGTCAAAGATTAGATTGCTATAGATGTACCCTTTTTTGTCCTTTGTATCTAATCTGTTCCACTGATCAACTGGTCTATTTCTTAGCCAATACCAAATGGTTTTGGTGACTGCTGCTATAGTATAGCTTTAGATCAGGTACACTTAGACCACCTTCCTCTGAGTTTTTTTTCATTAGTTCCCTTGCAATTCTCGACCAAAAAGGTTTTTTTCTTTGCTATCTTAGGAGAAGAATCCAAAAGAGGCTAGGATCTTGACTCGGAATGGACAGAATGATAATTGATTAACAGAGAAGATTGAATTACTTAATTTATATTTTATTTCTGTTTTCTCAAAAAGGGAAATGATCATATAGAAATAACAAAACCAAAAATAGCTAACAGCTTACTGATTACACAAGATAAATAAAGAATTCTTTGTTTCCTTTAATGAATATTTGTTACCTGTCCCAGATGAATTTATAATCTCAGGTACTTAAAGAATCCTTATACCTTACTCCTTACCATATACTCTATGATCTGCCATTGACCTCTTGACTATTACATGAATAAAATATTCAATCTGGCACTTTTTTCTGGCTGCTCCAGAATACCTGAAAATCTCTTCCTTATCTCCACCCACTGATATCTCTGGCTTTTTTATGTCCCAACTAAAATCCCACTTTCTACAGGAAGCCTTTGCCAATCCATCTTAATTCCAATGCCTTTCTTCAATTAATTGTCTCCTATTAGCTAGTTTATTTTGTATATGTTTGCTTGCATGTTGTCTTCCTCCATTAGATTGTGCGCTTCTTGAAGACAGGGACAGCCTTTTGACTCTTTTTGTATCCCTAGTATCTGGCATCTAGTAGGTACTTAATAAATATTTATTTATTCAAACATGATTCCTCAGTTATTTACAGTGATATTTAAAAGCTCAAGGGAAATGAGAGGAGTACCATAAAATTAGAGAAGGGCAAGTGTCTCAATTTTGAAAAAAATTGAGAAAATAAAAAAATCAATAAAAAAAGAAAGAGAGCTTTACAGGCTTTAGACCAATGAGTTTGACTTAAATTCCTATGAAAATTCCAGAATGGATCATTAAACAGATGGTTGGTGAATGTTTAGAAAGAAAAATGATGATTACAAAGACTCAGCATGACTTCAACAGCAAGTCATGCCAGACTAACTTTATTTCCTTTTTTGACTGTATTAGTTAATGAGCAGATGAAAGGAATGATGTAGATATAGTTTACATAAATGTTAACAAAGCTTTTGATCAAATATTTCATACCACTCTTGTGGAGAAGATGGAGACTATGGGTTAGCTGATAAAATGATTAGATAGACTGAGAAGTGATTTGGATTACCAAACTCAAAGATATATTGTTAATTGCTCAACTCAAAAGTTGTTAATTGCTCTTCCCCTGACCCTGAGCTATTTAAAAGTTTTAGCAATCATTTAGATAAAGATGTAGATGGTGTGCTCCACAAGTTTGTAAGGGACCTTTAGGTAGGAGGGGTAGCTAATACATTAGATGATAGGTTCCAAAAAAGATTTAAAAAGATCCAGAAGGACACTAAAAGATCCAAAAGGATCTTAACAGGCTAGAACACTGGTCTGAATCTAATAAGGTGAAATTGGATAGGCAAAAATTTAAGGACTATTGCTTCATTGCAAAAAAAAGTCATCTTTACAAGTACAAAATAAGGGGAATGAAAGATCTGGGGATTTTAATGGAATGAAATCTGAATATTAAAAGTGGTTTCTAGCTTCTAAGAAAACTTATTTTATCTTGGGCCTCATTAAGAGTAGCAAAATTTCCAGGAATAGGGGAATGATAATCCCATTGTATATAGACTTATTGGATCTCTTCTGGAGCATTGAGTATATTCTGGCCATCACAGGTGAAAAACATCAATAAATAACAGTGTCTGGAGATCAACTAAGACCAAAAGGACCTTGGAATTATGACATAGAAGGACCAATTAAAGGGACTGGACATGTTTAGCTTGAGGCAAAGATAATTCAGTAGAACATGAAAGCTGTATTTAAGTATTTTAAAGGATGTCATTTGTGGAGGGAGTTTTTTATTTTATTTTATTTTATTTTTTTGCTCAAGAGGTCAAAACCACAAGTAATGGGATAGAAGTTTCAGGAAGGTAAATATTAGTTTGTTTTTTTTTTTAAACAGGGTAAGTGACTTATCTAAGAACTTACAGGTATTAAGTTACAGAGCTGTGATTCTAATCTCATTCTTCTGACTAAAATCTGGCATCCTTCCCACTATGCTCTACTCAATCTCAGCCTTTCTCTGTGATGAGGGCATGGTTAATAGAAAGTTCAATGTCATTATCTCATAAGAATAAGGAGACTTTAGTAGAGAATCAAATAAATCTGCTGGTATCTCACTAGGATCCTTGGCCTAAGTACATATACCATATATCTATCTGAGAATACTAGCAGACATCATGGTGTATTTCATGGCCTCTAAAAATCCAGGAAAATAGTAAACACTGTTTCAAATGGGCTTATGCCACTCAGAGCCAGGAAAGTAGAAACAGAGATTTGCTCATCAAACCTGACTTGAAGTAGGGCAGAGCATATGGCATAAACGTAAGTTCAAGACACTTAGGTACAGGAGTCTTGCCAACTTAGAAGGCTAAAGCTTGGGTTTGGGCAGATATATCTTGTGATTCCTGCTGATAGATCAAAACTTGTAGGTCCAGTTGAGCCTGAATGATTATGATTCTCTGTCTCTGTCTCTCTTTGTGTCTCTCTCTGTCTGTCTCTCTTTCTCTGTCTCTCTCTCTCTCTCTTTCCGTCTCTCTCTCTCTCTCTCTCTCTCTCTCTCTCTCTCTCTCTCTCTCTCTCTCTCTCTCTCTCTCTCTCTCTCTCTCTCTCTCTCTCTCTGTTTCTGTTTCTCCTCTATCTTTTCCTCATTCTCTATGTCTTTATGCTCTTTGTATAGAGGTGAAAATTGAACTCATAGGAGATCATTGAAAAAATGCAATGAGAGAAGAGGGCAGGATAGAGCTTTGGGGAATGCCCTATATCTGAGGGCAGAATATGAATAAAGATTCTGAAAAAGAAGCTGAGAAGGATTAACTGACAGGTAGAAAAACTAGGGGAAGCAGTGTCACAAAAACCCAAATGGGGAGAATAGTTGGCAGTGTCTTATGCTGCAGAGAGGTCAAGAATTATGAGGGCTGAGAAAAGACCATAAGATTTGATACGGATAATAAGAAATTTTGGAGAGAGCAGTTTTAATTGAATAATGAACCTGGAAGCTATAGTACCAGGAGCCTAAAAAGTGAATGAGGGAAAATGAAGTAGAGGCAATAAGTACAGAAAACATTTTCTAGAAGTTGGTTCATGAAAGAAAGGGAAAATGTAAGATAGTAGTCTGAGGGAATGACAAGGTAAAGTGAAAAATTTAAAGGATGTACATTTCTGTAGGCAGCAAGGAAGAAGTCAATAGAGAGGGAAAAATAAAAAGTTGAAGAAACAAAGAGGTAAGATTGTGGGGACAATCTGTCAGAGGAGATGGGAAAAGATGGGAGGAGATGGGATCAAAGGTACAAATAGAAGTGTTGGCCATGTCACGGAGAAGGGTCACTCCTTCATAAGAGAGTAGGGAGGAAAGGCAGGGAGAAGAGTGGTAGATGACAAGCAGTTTTTCAGAAATAGATTAGAAGAGGAAAGGATCCTCATGGTGAATGAATTCTGTTTCTCAGTAAAGTAAGAAGTAAGGTCTTTTGTTAGAGAGGGAGATGGTACAGTTTGTAGAGAAAAGAAAAATTATAATAAGGGTAAAATATGGCCTCATTTCTGAAATATATGTAACTGAAAATTGAGTCAAATTTACAAAAATGCAAGTTGTTCCCCAATTAATAAATGGTCAAAGAATATGAACAAGAAGTTTTCAGACAAAGAAAACAGCTATTTATGGTTATATGAAAAAATGCTTTAAATTACTCTTGATTAGAGAAATGCAAATTATTACTTACAAAATTGCTAAATATAACAAAAAAGGAAAATGATGAGTGTTGGAGGGGATATGGGAAAACTGGTACACTAATACATTGTTCGTGGAGCTGTGAGCTGATCCATCCATTTTGGAGAGCAATTTGGAACTCTATGCAAAGGGCTATAAAACTGTGCATACCTTTTGATCCAGTAATACTACTGCTAAGTCTATATTTCAGAGACATAAAGGAGAGGAAAGGACCTATTTGTACAAAAATATTCATAGCAGCTCTTTTTTTTTGTGAGGGATAAGAATTGGAAATTGAAGGGATGCCCATCAATTAGGGAATGGTTGAACAAATTATGGTATACAATTGTGTTGGAATATTATTGTGCTATAAAAAATGATAAGCAGAATGATTTTGGAAAAATCCGGAAAGACTTACATGAACTGAAGCAAAGTGAAGTGAGTAGAACTAGAAGAATGTTGTACTTAGTAATAGCAATATTGTGTGATGAAGAATTGTAAATTATCTTGCTATTCTCAGCAATACAATAATCTAAGACAATCTTTTCTTTTAAAAAGTTTAATAATATTTTATTTTTATGTATATATGTAAAAATATATATATTTTGCTGAGGCAATCTGGGTTAAGTGACTTGCCCAGGCTCACACAGCTAGGAAGTGTTAAGTGTCTGAGGCCAAATTTGAACTCAGCTTCTCCTGACTTTAGGACTGGTGCTCTATCCACTGTGCCAGTAAAAATAATTTTCAACATACATTTTTGTAAAACTTTGTGTTCTAGTTTTTCCCCTCCCTCTCCAATCTCCTTCTTCCACAAGACAACGAGGAATCTGATATAGTTTAATTAAATATATGCAATCTTTGAAAGCATGTTTCTATATTTGTCATATTGTACAAGAAAATTAGACTCAAAGGAAAAAAACACAAGAAAGAAAAAAACAAAGAAATAACAAGGTGAAAATATTTTGCTTCAATCCACATTCAGTCTCCATAGATCTCTCTCTGAATATGATTGGCATTTTCCAGCCCAAATTTATTGGAATTGCTTTGAATCACCACCTTGTTGAGAAGAACCAAGTCTATCACAGCTAATCATCACATAATCTTGTTACTGTATACAATGTTCTCCTGGTTCTGCTCATTTTACTCACTATTGATTCATGTAGGTCTTTCTAAGCTTTTCCGAAATCAGCCTGCTCGTCACTTTTTATAGAACAATACTGCTCCATTAGCTTCATATTACCATAACTTATTCAGAGATTCTCCAACTGATGGACATCCATTCAATTTCCAGTTCCTTGTCTGCTACAAACATTTTTGCACATGCGGGTCTTTTCCCCTCTTATATCTCTTTGGAATATAGACTTAGTAGTGAGACTTCTGAACCAAAGGATATCGCAGTTTTATAGTCCTTTGGGCACAGTTACAAATTGCTCTCCAGAATAGTGATCCAAGCCAATCTCAAAGGACTAATGATGAAGTATACAATCTTCCTCCAGAGAAATAATTGATATTATTTGAATACAGACTGAACTGCTATTTTTCACTTACATTAAATTTTTTCTTTTATTTGAGTCTTGTATAAAATGACCAGTACAGAATTGTTTCACATGATTACATATATATAACCCACATTCAGATTGCTTACTGTCTCAGAAAGGGAGAAGGGAAGATGGGGGGGGGGTACAGATAGAATTTGGAATTTAAAATTTAAAAAAATTAAATTAAAAAAGACCCTAAACGTCAAAATATTTTTACATGTAATTGAAAAAATATATATTTGAATAAAGTTAGTATAGTATGGGCCTGTGAAGGGAGAGATCATATATGAGGATGAAGAGAACTCCAAAGAATAGACAGAATTAGAGTGAATAGGGGGCAGCTAGGTAGTGCAGTGGATAGAGCACCAGCCTTGAATTCAGGAGGACGTGAGTTCAAATCTGGTCTCAGACACTTAACACTTCCTAGCTGTGTGACCATGGGCAAGTCACTTAACCCCAGCCTCAGAGGAAAAAAAAAAGAATTAGAGTGAATATAATATAGGAGATGGAGAATGTTGATTTTGAGTAAAAGCTAGTTCAGTTTGGCTAAAATCCAAAGGGCTTAAAATACAATGCAATGTAAAATACATAAGAAAAGCTAAGGTGGAACTAGATTGTGGATGGCTCATATATTAAGCAGAGGACTCTGTGTTACATTCTAGAGGCAACAGAAAGCCACTGAAGGTTTTTTTTAAAAAATGCTTGAGAATAAGGGGAATCAGACCTATGTCTTAGGAAGATTGTTTCAGCAACTATGGAGGGCAGAAGTATCAAACTTGTCGCTTATGTAGAGGATGGATTAGAGAGAGAAAAAAACTAAAATATACAAAACCAATTAGATTTGTTAAAATTGTATAGATATATTTTGGTTTTATATCACCTTCATTTATGAATATTTCCCTCCCTCCTTTACCCAAAAAACCATTCCTGGAATTAGATAGACCGCACAATGGCTGGTAACCTGAGTCTGGAGTCAGGAAGAGCTAAGTTCAAATTTAGACTCATATACTTGTACTAGCTGTGTGACTAAGGTCACAATTCACTTAATCTCTGTTTGCCTAAGTTTTTTTAAATATAAAATGGGATAATAACAGGACCTACCACTTAGGGTTGTTGTGGGTATCTAATGAGATAATATTTATAAAGTACAGCACAGTTTTGAAACATGATAGGTATTATATGAATGATTTCCTCTTTTTCCTTCTTTCCTTATATGAGTAAAAAAGAAAGAGCAAAAAAGAAAATTCAGCAAAACCAACCAACACATCAGTCAAGACTGACAGTATATACAATGTTCTACAGCCATAATCTCCTACCTCATAATCTCTGCAAAGAAGGGAGGAAACCACATTCTTGTAATTTTCACAGAACCAAGCTTGAGAGATTGGCTATGTTTGTGAAATGGAAATAATGAAGCTTACATTATTTTGGGTAAAGAAATGATTTAGACTAAATAGCAATTGAGGTCCATTTTGACTTGGAGAGTTAGTGCAAGTATTTGAAAATTAGAGAGCACTTATGCCCATGTATATGTATGCATACAAAGTATATATAATGTAAATAAACAAACCCACAATGTGGATATGTGCAAACATATAACCCACACAAGCATTACATATATGCTATACAATATATATGTTATATAACACATATGTTGCTGAATCATTTCAATAGCATGTGACTCTTCATGATACCAGTTGGGGTTGTCTTGGAAAAGATGATGGAATGATTTGCCATTTCCTTCTTCAGTTCATTTTACAGATGAGGAAACTGAGGCAAACAGGATAAAGTGACTTACCCAGGGTTCCACAGCCACACAATTGGTAAATTTCTGAGGCCAGATTTGAACTCACAAAGAGGAGTATTCCTGATTCCAGGCCTAACACTATTCAAAATGTAGATACTCCCCCCACATATATGTATATATTTATGCATACATATGTGTATACACACACACACATTTCCCTGAGATTTTCATACATAAACAATACATACATATCTCATGGGAGGCAAGGAGAAGTATTATGTGAGATCTAATGTGGACCATCCTGTCTCCGTGAGGCCTTTTTTCCTTTATAAGAAATATTGGAAAGGATATTGTTGACAACCTAGATGTTATTAGTGGAGGGACAGGCAGGCTCTAAGTTTAGACAAGTCTTTTAAGGGGTTTAAAGGACACTATTCTGTTAAAGTGAAGGGCTAACCCTCAGTTTATACCATTTTAGTCCCTTCCCAATTAAATGCTGTTTATACAAAAGGCCATTACAAATTAAAAAGCTCAAGTAAATCCATTTATTCAAGAAAAAACATAAAATGAAGTCAAGGATTTCATAATACATATAGAACAGACCAAAAAAATGCAATAGTACAAAAGAGCTCTTTATTTGGGAACAAGATAAAAACCTGCAGTGGTCCTCAAACTTTTTATATAGGGGGCCAGTTCACTTCACTGTCCCTCAGACTGCTGGAGGGCCGGACTACAGTAAAAGCAAAAACTCACACTCTGTCTCCGCCCCTCAGCTCATTTGCCATAACCCCGCGGGCCCCATAAACGTCCTCAGAGGGCCACATTTGGCCCGATGGCCGTAGTTTGAGAACCCCTGAGTCCTATAGATTGAAACCACGAGAGAGAATAACCTCACTGTTCGCAGGCCCACTTCCAGAATCTTCTAGGTTAAGGAACATGATAAGGGCATGACTTATAGGCTCTAATATGCTTTCTAAAACTTTGCAGCTCCACCACCCTTCCCTGGAGGTTCTTTTCTCAAAGTGTTTCTACACAATTGAAGTCCCTTAAACATATATGCATAATCACCCTCAAAATTGTTTCAACCAATCAAGAGTAAAATCCCTTTCTGCATAGGGCTGTCTTTTCATCACTTTATTTCATTCAGAATGGGTGTTTCATATTTTAGGAATGTGAACTTTTATTATTGAAGTTCATAAATTTAGAAGTCAGAGGTTACTGAATCCAATTTTAAGAATAAGGAAAATGAGACCCCAAAAGTTGTAGGTAGTAAATGCTAGAGTGAGGATTTGAACAGAGATTTTCTGTCACTTCTCAGAGTTATTGTGAGTGTCAAATGAGATATTTGCAAAAGTGCTTACCTACCAAGTGCCCGATGTTCAGTAAGTACTTAATGAATCCTTGTTTTCCTATCCTTCTTTGTGGACACATGGAGTATGGGGAGGGAAGCCATAATGATAAAAAATAAGTTGGTAGGGGTTCAGGTAAATGGATAGAACAAACACTGATTTTTACAATTTTAATGGATTCTGTAAGCTCCAAAAATTTAGAAAAAAAACTTTGTGAAGTTGAGCTACAGTGATGTTGTGTGTCTATATAAGTATATGTATGATATGAGCTGAATATTCCCCAACATGCCCCAAGAGATATTGTTTGGTTCATTTTAGAAGTAAGGTTTAGTTATTATTTTTCAAAATTTAGTTAAGTTTCAATGTCTTGGTTTGATGAATAAAAATTATGTCCCTTGTTATTTAATTATTATTTAAAACCAATTATTACTTTAAAACAATTGATATTTAAAATTAGTTATTATTTAAATGTTCTCCTTTTAAAAAATAAAATTTTGTATACACCAATTAAAAGAATTGGGCATACCCATATGTGTCTATTCCAATTTATCCTACTCTATCTACTCATGTGTACTATTGAGTTTAATATTTATATTATCATTCTAGTGAATTAGATTCTGTTTTCACTGTGTATCTCCTTATAAAATTCTGAAATGAATTCCAGGAGATCTTATGTTTGACCTGTTCTTTTCTGAGAATTATTATCATAGCAAACATGAAGCCTAATGTTTCTTGCTTGATTGAACCATTACTCACAGTAGTTTTGAATGGCTCCTTAATTGAACCTTACTTATGCATTATTTTGATATGGTTAGTATACCAGTTGCTATTCTTACAAACTAAATTATAATGAGATCATTTCTTCAGGGTTGCTATGGTCTCAGGACTACTGGGATTTCCACAAGACTATCTGGGAGTGACTTCTCCCTGGACAAGAGAATTGTAACTTCAAGTGTCTATTCAGAGACTCCTTCATTTATATATATGTATATATATATATATATATATCCCATCAAATTATTATCCCCCCCTTTCTAATTTGCCAGACTTTTTTCCCATCCTGAAATAATCAGGTTTATTATGATTCGCTTGATAGAAAATAAATCCTAATAAGGGAAACTCCATTAAAACTGGTATAATTTATTATTTGAACATAATTTAATGGGAATCATTTGAATTATGCAATTATTTACTTTGTCTATATTTTGTTCCTACTTTATAGGTGTTTATGTTGTTTCCATGATAGAATGTAAACTCTATGGAGGTTTTCATTTTTGTTTTTGAGTCTCCAGCATCTTAGATTTTTGTTCTTCAGTTGTATGGTAGAATTTTCTTGGCAAAGGTACTGTAGTGAGTTGTCATTTCCTTCTCCAGTGATTTAACCAGTCTTCACTTGAAGATCTTCAGTGATGGAGAACTCACTACCTTCCAAGACAGCTTGTTCCATTTTTGAACAGCTCAAATAGCAAATTTTTTTCTTTATTTAAGTTAAAATCTTCCTTCCCTGTAGCTTCCTCTCATTGTTGCTAGTTCTGTCCTCTGGCAAAACATTTTGCCTTACATAAGATGAGCTTCATAATACAATAATACTAAAAAACAAACATCTGGTAGCCAGTCTAGCCTCTTATATCTCAAGTGTTTTCTTAAGCACTTGGATTTTGATAGGTGTCTCCTTTATGGTAATTTGATAATCATTAAATTGGTACTGAAATGTCATCTATTTTAATCAGATGAAGTAAGGCTACTGGAACCTGCTGTGGAAGTGTGCTCTTCCCATATGTCAGCACCCAGGGATAAATTCCTTTTTACCCTATGCTTGTTATGGTTTTGAGCATAGTCTATGGATATTTTTGGATATCTAATGGATATTTTTCTTTTTATCACTTTTGCTTCTGAATAGCTCTTCTTTCCACTCAACTTCCCAGAAAATCCTCCTTTGTAATAAAGAGTAAAGAAAACAAAGCAGTTCAGCAAAATCAACTAACTTCTCAACTATGCATTGCAGTATATTCTCTGTTTCTGGAAAGAAGGAAGGAAAATGATTTTTTTTCCTCTTTTCTTTTGGATCCAAGCTTGACCATCATCATTATACAACATTTTTTAAAAATTGTGGTTGATGTTCTTTCCATTTACACGGTTGTAGTAGAACATTATAAATATTGATCTATGTCAATGCAAAAGAAATTTCCTTAATTAGATTCAGGCTAAAGTGCATGAAATATATTTTTCAACATAATTCTTAGATATTCTACAAAATGCCCAGTCATTCAAGATAGTAAATTCATGTTGCTGTTTCTGTAATAATGGGCCGACTTCCTTCTGACTTGTAGGGTACAAGCTATAATAGGCTTGAATTGCTTTTTCTATTCTACTTATACTTTCCTTTCCTGTTTGTTGTGAGATGTGAAGAAGCTTTTTTTTCTTTCTCCCCTTTTCTTCCGTGTTATATGAGATTAATCAGAAAGATAGTGAGGTAATCAAGTCTATGGTATCAGTACACAGTTGATAGTAAGCTTTGCATCTCTCTCTTTTTTAAAATCAGATGTAGGGGGTGTTGTTTCTTGAATTTCAGGGACTGGCAGTATATAAGACATGGAAGAAAGTAGTTGGATCAGACACCATCAAGATAAGATTGAAGTGATACTTTTTGATACCTTTTCAGTCTTTTAAATTGTAGAATATGAAGTTATCCTTCTCTTTTGAAAGTCATGATTTTATAGGGACTTCTAGATCCTTGACTCTTGGACAAGACTTATATAGACTCAATTCTAAAATGCTTCTCATTTAAAATAAAGATTTTTCTTATTCATTTGGGAAGTTTTCCTCAATTTATCATATCTAAATGAGTGTCTTGAATTTTAACATTATCCTGAAAATCATGTGAAATAATCATTACTATTGCTCTGTAAAATACTACAAAATGTGACTACTCTCTTTCCCAGAAATCTTCACTGAAATTCAGGTTAATAGAGATGTCTAATAAAAAGAACAATAGTGAGGTAGTATTTATGCAATGCTTTAAGGTTTGCAAAGAACTTAGCATATTTTATTTTATTTGATTCTCACCACAACCCTGGGAATACTTGAATTGGGTTAAGTGACTTGCTTAGAGTCACATTGCTAGCATGTGTCTGAAGAATTTGAACAGTGGTCTTCTCATTTTTATTGAGTATGCCACTTATCTGCCTTAGGTCTCACTATTTCTTTAGACTTAGCTGTCTCAAAAAAAATAAAAAGACTTAACTGTCTCTTGGGGAATGTTCTTGGGGAAAATAAAAGCTTTGCTAATCCTATTTGATTTAATATTTTCCACCATTGCATTTAATTTCTTATTTTTATTAAAATATATTCTGTTATAATTTGTTAAGAACTAATTCATATTATCTTAGGTTTTAGAAATTTGAGGTAAAGTATAGTTTAATAAGAAAGATCATAGAACTTGGAGTCAAAAGACAATGTGGTATGATGGAAAACAGTGTTATATCTAGACATAGAAGGCTTGTGTCAAAATTGCAGCTCCGTTACTTTCCAACTGTGTGATTTCAAGCAATCTACTTAGCCTATCTGGGTCTGAATTTCTTTATAAAATGAGGGTGTTGGAATACATTACTAGGTCTCTTCCTAATAATTTGATACTATGACTTGGGTTAGACTATGGGTAGGGGCATTTATTAGCCTTGTGATCTTTGGGTAAGCAAACTAACTTTTCTGAGCCTGAGTCCTCATCTACAAAATGAGAACAATCATACTTATATTGACTGCTTCACTGTAAATAATGTAATTTATGAACTTTATTTCAATGTTTAACTATGTCATTGCTACTGCCTGTTATCCTCATATTTTCAACATTTCCCTTTCTACTAGGGAGCATTGGGCACAAAATTAGTTGACTTGGATTTTATAATATCATTAATATAATATAATCAACCCTCACTCTGAAGCTAATTTCTTCTAATGGATTGTTCAATCTTTGTTTCCAGTTTTTTTTTTTGCTTTGATTATTAAATATTTCAGAGAGATAATGCCAATTTTCTTTAAAAGAAATTTCATGTATTTGGACAAGTTTATGATAATTAACCCAAATTCACAAAGGCAACATGCCAAACTGAACAACTTCTGAAACTAAAAGAAAAAGAGAATCAAAAAAAGAAATTATTATCCAATAGAATATAACTCAGATAAATATCTCAGGTATGGATAGGTACAATATTTCCTTAGAAATCTTCATGTCCATTATGGTTTAGGATTGCTAGATGGAATTGAAAATAGCAGTAAGTTTCTGCTACTTATAATACTATAAGCAGCATTTATAGTAGGAGATCAAAAAAAGATAAGGTATAAAGTGTTTTGCAAACTTTGAAGTGCTTATAAATTGTAGTTATTAAATGATAATTATTTAATAATTTAAAATAATGTGATTATCATTTTAAAATACTATTTAATTTCCAACATTTATAAACATCCTAAAGTTTGCAAAGCACTTTATATATGTGATCTCTCTTGATTTTTAACAATGACTCTGTAAGGCAGTTTCTAACATAATCCTTACTTAACAGATGAAGAAACTGAGTCTGAGTGAGGGGATGTGTCTTGCTTTGGTTACATGGCTGGTAAATATTAGAAACAGGTCTTCTTGATATCAAATCTACCACCATTACACCACTATCTAAATGGTGTATCTAAGATGTACACAAAATGATTTCTCAAGATCCTTTTAACTCTAGAGTTCATGAATCATGATACGATAGCCAAGAAATAATTCATTCTATTACTAACTATATAAAATTATGCTCTTATTTGTATTTATATCCATTACATTATTTCACACTGTTACTAAAATACTAATAGAACATTGTATCATCACAATTTTTTTAGGCATACGTATTTGTACAATTATCTTGCTGCCCAAGAAACATCAGATCAAAAAGGAAAAAAAAATGAGAAAGAAAATAAAATTCAAGTGAACAACAACAAAAGAAGTAAAAATGCTTTGTTGTGATCTACTAAACAATTTAATGCAATAAACATTTATAGGAACATATTTAGAAAGAACAAATATTTAGAAGTGAAAACAAAGTCTACCTCAACATCAGAAAAATCTAGATTCAAGTCTTGTTTCTTATATGTAATGGCTGTGTGGCTTTGAACAAGTCACATATTTTCTCACTGATAATCCTCATGCTCACTCCCTGTCAATATGACAAGACTGGAAAGCTACAGAACAATTTCTGATTTGCAGTAGTAAATAGAGCTTATTTACCAGACATTCTTTGTACCAACAAAATCATTGCTCCAGACCCCAATCTATCTTCAACATTTATTGAATAACTGCAATGTGTAGGACATTGTGTTTGGTATGAGAGCTGAAAGGAAAAAAATGAATAATACCATTCTTGCATTCAAAAAATTAACAGTTTAACAGAAAATCTTTAAACTTTGTCTTTTCCATGGTGCCTAGAATAGTGTTCTCCATGTATTGAGTTAATGCTAAACATTTATTAAGTGCTAAGTATATGCCAGGCACTGTGCTAAGTACTGAAAATACAAATAAAGACAAAAGGCAGTTGTCGAAGAGTTCATAGTTTAATAGGGAAGATAACATGCAAACAACTATGTGCAGACAAAATATAGACAGACTAAGTTGAAGGGGATCTCAGAGAGAGAAGAGAAGGATTTTAACTGGGACTTGGAGGAAGCCAGGAAGGAGAGATCAGAGAAAAAGCATAGAGATAAATAGGACATTTACTGAAAATGGCCAGAGTCAACAAAAGGAGTGTTCTATGAGAGAAACTGCAAAGAGGCCAGTGTCATTGGATTGTAGGATATAGAGGGGTAAAGAAAGTTTAAGAAGATTAGAAATGTAGGAAGGGGTCAGCTTATAAAGGGCTTTTAATGACAAGTAGGATTGTATACTTGATCCTGGAGGTGGTAGGAAAACACTGGAGTGTATATATTCATACATATATGTGTATATATGTATAAATATGTGTATACATGTATGCATATGAACACACATCTATATTATATATGACAGTTAGCTATGCTTTAGAAAGATCTATCTCCTAATTATCAAATCAATTGTTTATTTCCTCAGTCCTCATTCTTCTTGACCCCATTGTAGCCTTTGATAGGATGTGGCAGTGTCAGAGATTACAAGAAAGTATATTTAATATATACATATATAATATAATATATTATATACATATATACATATATATATGATAAGAACATTGCAAATCATCAGTGTCAAAGACAAATAAAAATGGGGACCACTAAATCATATATTTGCTGTTATTGTTTAATATCTGACTCTTTCATTACCCCATTTAGGTTTTTTGGGCAAAGACACCATTAGGTTGGTTCACCATTTTCTTCTCATTTTACAGATGAGGAAACTGAGATAAACAGTTACTTGTCCAGGTTCTCAGCTAATAAGAATCTCAGCAGAAATTGAATTCCTCATTGGAGACCCAGTGGTCTATCTACAAAGCAACTTGTCCACTAAAAATCACTCAGAAACCACATATTGACATTATTTGTATTCTATTGTATTTTAATTCATTTTGTTAATATTTCCAATGATATTTTAATCTGGTTGAATAGCAATCAGGAGTATAGCTGACCATTTCTTTTATGCCTTTGGCATAAATAAAATTTCAGAAGCTAGGAATTATGGGGTAAATGTATGGAGTACATTTGGGAAAATGCAATAGTCCAATCTGGTTGGAGCACAGGGTGCTTTAAGGTTTATAAAACACTTTGCAAACATCTTATCTTATTTCTTCTGACAACTCTGGGATGAAGAGGATATTATTATCCCCATACAGATGAGGAAACTCAGACACACAGAGGGTAAGTTACTTTGCTCAGGATCACACTGGTTGGTAGCTATTAAGTGTCTGAGGTTGAGTTTGAACAGAAATCTTGACTCTAGGATCAACCTTCTAAATAACATACCACCTAGATACTATCCTTTCTTTTGGATTTGCAAAACACAATTCTTTTTTGGTGTCAGTTATTTTCTTTATCTCTTTTTTAGTGTCAGTAGTTTTTTCAGTTCTAGAAACTTTACTTGCCATTAGGAAACTGTTTAGGCATCCAAGAAGACCTGTATTCAAATTCAGTGTTCAGCACTTACTAACTGTGTGACCTTGGGCACATCATTTAATTTCTACTCATTTTCCTCATCTGTAAAATGGAGATAATAATAGAGCACCTACAACTATGATTAGCACAATGTTTGGCACAAAATAAGCACTAAATAAATGGTTGTTTCTGTTCTTCCTCTAGGTCATATGTTTGTATCAAGCACTAGAATGGTGTTGTACAAAAGTAGAGTGTTACTGTAAAGCCATACAGGCTAAAACATCTATGTGGGGAAAGTGAAAAAGGCTTCACACTGAAACTTTACTTTCAACTTTCAAAGATTCAGTGCCTCTGTGCTAAAAATACTCTGATTTCCATCTCAAGAGGAAGGATCACATTCAAGTCCTAAGCCAAAGGACTAAGTCAAAGATACCTAAGCCAAAGTAAAGATTCATCACTCATCATCAAATAAAATTACAGTTATAACATGGACTTTAAGGAATAAGTTCCCAGAGAAAATTGGAATATTTTCTTTAATTTTGAATGTTTTTGCTATGAAACAATATTTCTTCAACAAACTTTGTAGTAAAACAGTGACTTCAGAAATAAAGAGATTTGATCTAGTTAGTCCTCCTAATCATTGAACTCCAGTCATCTGATTTATCGCTAAGATCAAAGTCCTTTATGACTTGTCTTCCTCTTGCCTTTTCCAATATTCTTATGTCTTCTCACCCCCCTCTCCCAACATAATCAACAATACAGTGCCATTGTCCTTCTTGCTGTACCTCTCACGAAACACTTCTTTGTACTGGGAACGTTTTCTTTGGCTTGCCAAAAGCCTAAAATTCTCTCCCTCTTCATTTTTGCCTCCTGACTTTCTTGCCTTCCTCTAAGTTTCAGTTAAAATGAAGGCTTTTGAGATCCCTTTTAATTGTAGGACCCCCCCAATTGATTATTTTCAATTATTCTTTTCTATATCTCATTTGTTCCTAGTTGCTGGCACATTATCTTCGCCATTAGATTGGGAGCTCCTTGAAGCTGGGGATGATTTCTGCCTTTTTGTATTCCCAGCACATAGAAGACACTTGTTTATTGACATAGAATTTTTTCTTTAAATTGTAATTTATGTTGCATTATCCTAATGTATATTGTATGTTATTTGGAGGAGGAAACGAGCATGTTTATTGGATTTAAATTTTTTATTTGTTTTCTCCTCTCCATTCATATTTTGCTAAAGTGTAATTAGAGAAAACAAATCATTCTCCCCCTGCTTTGCAGGTACAAGTGCAGGAACTGGTCGGTTTTTGTTGTGTGTAGGTAATTTAGACAGGAGGAAACTTCTCCCCTTTTCTTCCTTAGGTTTTATGGAACTGGATAAAAAGGATAAAAAAGAAGTAGGAAGCGATGCTCCAATTTTTTTCAGGGGATTCCAAGGCATCTTGGAATCAGCTCCTGGAACAAGAGTCTGTGTATGGTACCTGGGAGACAGCAGCAGGAAGACAACTTACTACAAACTACAAACACAAAACCCCACAAGGTTTATACACTACCGATTTGATAGTAATCTGGCCCAGTCCTAAACTACTTGCGCGTGGGAGCAGAGATACGCTCACCATTCTCCAGTACAGCTCCAAGCTCTCATCTCCATAGGGTCCACCTCTTTCTCTCTTCTTCCACATTTCCGCCCTCCCCTTCTTCCCCTCTCTTTCCCTCCTCCCTCCAGCTGGGCTAGTTGTCAGGGCAGCGCCCGGCACCGGCGGGAGTCCAGACGCCGCGTCTCCAGCAATTCTCTTGGGACTTGTCTCCTCCTATTCTCCTCATTCTCGCCTAGCTCCCTCCCTCTCAAATCCGGCGGGATTTCATGCAAGCCATTTCTGAGTTTATTATTATTATTAATAAATCCGATCGCCCCTCCCCCCGGCCTTTCTTTCTTCGAGTGTCAGAAGAGCGAAGAGGCCGGGACATTCAATACCGGTCCTTAGCTCAGCAACATACTACCTCCCACCCGCCCTGCTTCCTGCACACTCCCCCTCCCTACAGGTCTCCCTCCGTGGGCGGCGGCGGCTGGGAGACAGAGCCCTAGCGGGTGACTGACTCCCTCGGGGGCGTCCCGCCATGCCCCGGGCTCGGCGGCAGCAAGGAGCAGAGAACTGGGAACGACTGCCAGAAAGCGAAGCGGCCCTGCGCGAGAGAAGGAGCAGGGGACTGTCGGGAGCGGCGGCAGCAGCAGCAGCAGCTGCTGAGCTCGGGATCCGGACACCCTAAAGGCTACTTCATGGACTCGGGGGCGGCAGCCGCCGCCTCCATATGAGCGAGCTGTCTCCATCTCCAGCGGACACTCTCAGTACGTTAGGACTTGCTTTGACTTCCATTCATTTACCCGAGGAGGCCTTCACTACGAGACTCCGCGCTTCTTCCTCACTCTTCTCTCCTCTTGCCCTTTCTCTCCTTTGCTTTAACCCCGTAGTTTCAGTTCCTCAGTGCCCACCCCCGCAGTCTTTTGACCATCACTTTCTCCTCAAGATGTCCTCACTCGCCGGCGCTAGAATACCACTGTGACGTGATCGGTCCTAAAGACTTGAATTCACCCCCCCCCCCCTTTCCCCCTTTCTTTTAAAAAATCATTTACCGTCTCTTACTATCAGTTCTCCACTTCTTCCCTTCATCATTCCTCCCCTTTGCCCTCGAGTCCCTTTTCTTCTAGCTTCCCCAGAGTGTTTTTTCAACTGAGTTCACGGGACTTTTAGAATCCCCGCTTATTATTTAATCAAGATTTCCATCTTAAGCTTCTACCATCCTAGCTCCCTCAGCTCCGCACAGTCAACGCGCGCACCTACACTCCCTTTCCAGCCCTCGGATTTCCACCCCAAACCAGCACTCCTAATCCAGTTTTCGAACACTCTTAAGGCACACGCGTCTCACCCTTTCTAAACATACTCCACCCACCCTTACCTTTCAAGCAGTTCCCCTAACTCCCCCAATCCACACACACACCGGCTAACACACACTTACTCCATACAGCTGTCTGGCTTCCTCACTCTCACACTCCCAGTTACCCCACCCCTCAACCGTCCCTTCCACTTTCCTCGTTCCATCCTCCCTTGGCACTTGTCACACTCTCTAGATCTCTTTGCTCTTTACCTCCCCCCCCCCCAACCACTCACTTTCCAATCTCTCTCTCTCTCTCTCTCTCTCTCTCTCTCTCTCTCTCTCTCTCTCTCTCTCTCTCTCTCTCTCTCTCTCTCTCTCTCTCTCTCTCTCTCTCTCTCTGTCTCTGTCTGTCTCTGTCTCTGTCTCTCTCTTTCTCTCTCTCTCTCCGTCCCTATATCTTCCCTCTCTTCACCTCTTCCCTTTCCCTTCGGAAAGAAGAAAAGAAACCTAAACTCCTCACTCCACAACCCCTCCTTTCTGTCTCCTATCCCCTCCTCCCAACTCTCATCCTCTCCTCCCCTCCCCCCTGCTATTTATTTATTGGGGGAGGGGGGTGTTGCCGTTGATTGAAAGGGTATTGATTTGTATGTATTTCTCCCAGCGCTGGTGGCCGCCGCCGCCCCTGCCACCACTACTGCTGCTGCTGCTGCTGCTGCCGCCACCGCCGATATCGCTGCTATTGCTGCCGCCGCCGCCACTTCAGTTGCTACAGTATTTCCTATAGTGTTGTTCAGCTCCACCAAACATGTCGGCTCCTGTCGGGCCCCGGGGCGGCCCTGTTCCTCCTCCTCCTCAGCCGCCTATGCAGCCCGAGATGCCCGACCTCAGCCACCTCACCGAGGAGGAGAGGAAAATTATTCTAGCAGTCATGGACAGGCAGAAGAAAGAAGAGGAAAAGGAGCAATCGGTGCTCAAGTAAGGACCACGGCTCCATGTCCGGTTCTCTTTCTCCCCTCCCCCCGTGCCCTCCCTCCTTCCATCCCTCCATCCCCCTTTCCCTTTCCCTCCCCCCCACCCCCCCCCGTCTAGACAGAACCCTGTTGTCTCTGGGTCATTCCCCTTCCCTTGTTATTTTTCTCTCTTAGTCGCGTTGTCGGGTGCTTTTTTGAGGAGGTTGTTTGGTGTTTTATCGCCTCGGGTGTTTTCCGTGTGTCTGTGCGCTGGTGGAGGAGGGTGGGGATGTGTGGAACGATGTTCAGAGAGGGACGGTGCTGATGTTAAGGGTGCTGCTGGTGGAGGGAAGAAAGGGAGTTTTATTTTGGGCAGTTTTATTTTCCAAATGCCTTCCGGTTTTCCCTCGTATTAGGTTTGCTCTGGGGCGGGGGGGTGGGGTGTGTGTTCCGGCGGTGCAAGTGCTGAATTGAGGATTCTCTGCGTCCCTTCACCCTTTCCCCTCCACCCCCCCCCTTGGAGGCAATGACTGGGGCAAGGAATCCAATATGGCCGTGCACAGGTGCTCTTCTCACTGGTGCTGGTGCAAAAGAGGGCTGAGCCGGTGCTTCAGATGTGACGGGTTAGAGGCCTCGGGTTCGGCATTCTCCTTGTATGCAATTCTGTCCCTGAACGTGTCTGCAGGTTCAGAACTGATTGGGATGTGTGTAGAAGTGAGCAAACGGGCAGTTACGTATTCTAGGGGCCTAGGCTTAGCCCTGGCTTTGGGTGGGTGTGCAACCGGCGCCATCTTCCAACCCCTCCCCCTCAGCGTATTTCAACACCCCTGCACTCAGCTGCTCTTCCTGTTTGTAACTACTAAATCTGTTTAATCCAGAAGGACCGATAGTCCCCACCCCTACTACACTTTTGGGTTCTTTCTGCCATGTGAAGTTCTGTTATTTCTATGAATAATCTAGGGGACTGGAATTTCTTTAGACTGGAGACAGCAGCAATATAGCAAGAGCCACATTTTAGACGCGGTTTAGCAGTTTTGTAACTTCAGCACCAGGGAACTGTCCAGACAAGGTTGTGTATCTATTGCTTTGAAACTGTTTCCGCTGTCTGTCAGTGTTGCTCAGAGATTTGTTTGGTCAAGTTCCCTTTAAATGTTTTTATGGTTATGTGATTCCTTAGAAATGCAGTGTGACGGAGATTGTGAAGAAGATATATCACCTTAAAAAAAAACACTACTCCTTTTTTAGATTGTTTCATTTTCCTTGAAGAGCTTGGAGTATGATATTTACATAAAATTTAAGACATCTTATATGCCAGTATTGAGGAAATGAATGCCTTTTGCAGTGCTATCAAATGAAACTTGTCCATATTCTATGCTTACTACTTACACATCACAGAACCACCCAAAGAAGAATGTTTCAGTGTGATGATACTACCATACTGACCTGTAATAACTTAGAGGATTAAAAAAGTCTCTGTGTTTAGTAATCTTTCTTAATTTATAAACAAACCATTCATTTGTGTAAACACAAACATAGCATGTATTAATTTTTTATTATATTTCATATTTTAAATAAAACTACTACTTAAAATAGTTTATTGTGTGGAGTACATTTTCATGAGATACTTGCAATACTTCCAGAAAGACAATGCTCCTTTAAAACAACCAATTATCCATAATATTCTGAACCCTGTATACATGCTACTTAAAAATAATTGGTCTTGGAGAGATAATATCTGTATTTTAATACTTTTTTGGCAATTTATTTGTTTCATTAGTGACTGTGGCATGAAAAAATTAACTCATTTAAATAATTTATTTCATTTAATGGCCAATAAGACTTTATTTTTAAAAGCTTCTTATGCATACCTCAAAACAAATAATTTGCCAAATTCTTGAAAATTTTTATCTGTAGAAAACTGAAATGATATTTTCTGTAATTGTAACTTACATTAAATTAAATAATTAAAGTGGTTCTTGAGTTTTTACTAAACTGCTATTTAAATAAGAGAAATTGTGTTGCTATAATTCACATATTTTAATGTAATTTATATTTTCATTAACATTTTATTTTATTGGGTAACTACATATTTAATCAAAATACAGTTCATTGATAATAGACACATCCAAATTTATCAAAAATTTCAGTTAAAACATATTTGAGAGAAATGTAATAATATGAGCTATACTCGCTTCCAATAGCATATATTGAGAGATTGACAAATATATTTCTACTTTTATTATTATAAAGTTTTAAAATGGTTATCTATTGTATGATTCCAAAAGGTTTTAGGAATTTTGGAGTAACTTTTTAAGAAAGATTGGAGTAAAATGCTATACCCAATGCTTTAAAAATATTGGAATAAAATCAAATTTGAAAATTGTTTCCCCTTTTACTGTAATTACATAGACATGCAGCCAAACTTATGGGCAATAGCTTGTGACACTGCTCAAAATTTATAAGCAAAATGTACAATTGTGGTAAGCCTTTTCCAGGTAGGTCTGTGTGTATATAGTACATCTGTAGCTAAACTTGTGCAGTAAGCAAACAATGCGATATTTGTTCAGTAAATATTAACATTATATTTGCATAGTTTCTGATAAAAACTAGCCTGGCTTATGCTGATATATGTTCATAAAATTTATGAAAATATCCTGATAAATGCCTTATTCCATTTCTTAGAATATATATGTATAAATATAATGTATGTTTGCATATGTATATGTGTGTGTACATATACACATTCATATGTAAAAACACACACACATATATGCCAGTTGTATCATTTTGTGACTTATAACTCCAAATTTACTATGGATTGACAGACAATTGATTATCCAGAGTTTCAGAATTTATAAAACCATAGATTTAGATTAATAGGACATAAAGTTTGAAGGGACCTCAATAGGTTAAGGGCTATTTTACAGATGAGGAAACTGAGGTTGAGGAAGTTAAGTGACTCATTTAAAGCTAGATAGGTAGCAAATATGTGAAATGGAATTATTATTATTATAGAGACCTTAACACAAAGATGTAATTATTTAAGGAACAAAGTATTTGATTATTTCAAAGATTTAAAATATATTTTATTTTAAATTGTGTAAAAGGAAAAAGAAGAAATATAAACATTTATATTTTTATATATACTTTATATATTTATAAATATTTATATATTTATATTTATATATTTTACATATATTTATATGAATATATTTTAATATAAACAACAACAACAACATTCTAAGACATTGATTCTTTTGACTAAAATTTGTAGATAATATGTAAACTTCTCTGTTAGTTATACTTTTTTCATTAATTTTAATAATCAAAAAATTGCATATAATTCTTAGTATTTCCCTCAGTGTCTAATTCAGGACTCACATTTTTAAAAAAATCTTTCTATACCATAAGAAACCTTAACACAAAGATGTAATTATTTAAGGAACAAAATATTTGATTATTTCAAAGACTTAAAATATATTTTATTTTAATTTGTATAAAAGGAAAAAGAAGAAATATAAACATTACAAATAAACATTAGAAAACTTTATATTAGCATAGAGAATTAAAAATCGAAATGAATAAAGTTGGTCAATAGTAGGACTAGCAAGGAGAGTCCTTAAAAGTGCTTATTAGTATTGTAAAATGTTAGTATTTATGGACAAAACCCTAGTGTTTTTTTTTCACTAGATACTACTTATCTAGTTATCCAGTTAATAGACCCCTTGCTTTTTCTTTTTACTTCTGCAGTTTATTTTTTTGGGGGGGGTGGTTGGCATCTCTACTAAGTAGATGGAGAGGTCCAGAAAGAAGAAATAAAATTCAGATGATCTGTTCTGCTACTTTTTGCCAGCTTTGCCTTAAACAACAACAACAACAACATTCTAAGACATTGATTCTTTTGACTAAAATTTGTAGATAATATGTAAACTTCTCTGTTAGTTATATTTTTTCATTAATTTTAATAATCAAAAAATTGCATATTATTCTTAGTATTTCCCTTAGTATCTAATTCAGGACTCACATTTTAAAAAAATCTTTCTATACCATAATAATGCCATTTGCCAAGGACTTTTATACTTTTCAAAAAAAAACTTTCATATCTTCTTTTATCTAGATCTCATATGATTTTTCACTTCTTGGAATTCCTGTAGTTGGCATATTATTATGATTCTTTTTTAATGGATGGAATCATTCACTCTATAAGTGTCAATTTTCTTACTTGCTTTAATATTGTCAGAGATCCTATTAGAAAGGAAAATATGCAGAAATTAATAGGCAGTGCATTAATTCCTTTAGCAAATATCAATCTAGTTATTTTTATATGTGCATTCAGATCTATGATTTCATTGATGAAGGAAAATCATAAGGAAACTATTTCTGTCAATTAAGATCCCCAATTGCTGTGGAATTATTTTTAGAGAGCTGCTGGGGCCACTCAGAGATTAATGCACTTGCCTAGAATTAGTTTTGTATTTCAGTAAGGGAATTTAATAATAATCAATGCAGCACAAATTATTATGATAGAGTGATAAAACCATATAGGCATTCAATATATGGATAAATGAGTATAAAAAAGTTTTTTTAAGCGCTTAATCTGACAGGAAATGTATGCCATTTAATCCTGAAGGTGTATAACATAAGAGTTTTGGATTGAAACATAAATTATTAGAATGTTTTTACTTTCCACTTTTAAGCTAAAACTATATTGGTGTTTGTTTTTTAAACTTAAAATGCATCCCCTGAAGTTATTTTATCTTGTGAAGAAGGCTCTAATTAATAAATTCTGCACAGTGTCTTTCTTTTCTCCTATAAAAGAAGGACTAATAGCATGTCTTCACAAAGATAAGCATATATTTTTGTAAAGGACAAGCTGATTTTGGGGAATGATATCTTTCTACCTGAAGAGAATACCCTTCTCTTCAAAAGTGTCTCATTTATTGTTTTCTTTTTTTTTTTTTTAAACTGAGGGAGTGTCTCTTGAGATAATTTTATACTATATTGTATAATTAATAAAAATTTAACTTAGCACTTAGAAGAAATAAAATTCTGAAAAATTCACAGGACAATATAGCTCCTTGCGGTCAGGGACTGTTTCAGTTTTGTTTTTGTGTTTCTGGTACCTACTCACTATATTTTGCACATTATAGATATTTTATATATATATGTGTGGATATATCAATTTTGGCAATAAAAGCATATGCATGTCAGATATGAAATAAGAAAGGAAATGTATACCTAGAAGAGAGGAAGATCGTTGTTTTTGAGTCATTTTCAGTCATGTCCAAATGTTTATGATGGCACTTGAGATTTTCTTGGCAAAAATACTGCAGTGATTTGCCATTTCCTTCTTCAGCTCATTTTACAGATGGGGAAACTGAGGCAAACAAGGCTATGTGACTTTCCCAGGGTCATATAGTTAGTAAATGTCTGAAGCCAGATTTGAATTCAGGAAGAGAGGTCTTTCTGATGCCAGGCTTAGCCCTCATCCATTGTGCCACCTAGCAACTCTTCTCTCCCCCCCCCCCAAAAAAAAGAGGAAGATGGGATTATCAATTAGAGAAAACTTCAGTGTAGGCTTATCAGCCAGTGAAAGATATGGGGTTCATGTGATTTGAGGAGTGGCAAAAGGAACTAAAGATGTTTATTTTGGAGAAGGGAAGATTTTCCTGTGTTTGTGTGGGTGGGGCATGATAGCTCTATTTAAATTTTTAAAGGATTGTTACAGTGAAATGGGAATAGACTTTCTGTTTTGCTCCAGAGATCAGAAATAGGAGCAATGCATGGAGGTTTTCCAAAGGTCAATTTGAGCTCGGTATCTAAGGATAATCATACTGAGGCAATGAGTTCCTAATGTTTGGAAATTTTCAAGTGTAAGTTCTAAGATCATTTGTTTCACTTGTTAACTATATTGTATAGTGATATCTTATTCTTGTATGGGTTAAATTGGGTAGTCTTTGGAATCCTTTCCAACTTTGAGTTTCTTTAATTAGAAAAGCAGCATCCCATTTGGTGCTACTTGTACTTTTGTTTGTACTTTTGACTTGTGGGTTGGGGTCCTCAGAACATGACTGCTTACTTTCATGATTCTAGGGGTAAACATTTGGGGTTTCATTTTCTAATGCTGTGCACCCTGAAACCTAACCAGTGTGTTAGATAGATTCAGGCTTTTGAAAATCAAAGACATTTATTCAAATGACAGCAAGAACATTCATCTCTAAAACCTAAGGCTCACTCTTCTATAAATACACATAGCATCAATAGGAGAAGTGGGCTCAAACTTTACAATGGTAGTGAAGCATATGGGTAGAGAATGTATATGACAAAGGGTAACAGCTATTACTTTAGGATAAGGAAGTTCTTTCTTCACAGTTCTTATGCAGTTCTTGTTGGGGATAGTATTTTATACCCTCCTCTAAACTATGAAATCTCATGTTCCTGAAGCTATCTCCTTCCTTGGGTGACTGCTTTTCCTCATCCATCTGTCCTTGGTGTGTTTCTCTGCTCCTAAATATAGGAATATCTTCCGCCATAAGCCATTGCCACTCTGATGGATGGTGTAGCAGCCATCTTCCAGGTTTCCAAAGGGATTCAGACCTTTTGGAACTCACAAGGACATTGCCAGAACTGGATATGTTCATTGTGGACTGCCTATCTGTTTGCCTAACATTCGAAATGAATGTATACCAAAAAGGCAGAGATAGCCATATGCTTATAGCTGTATTGAGAATAAGTGGGAGACAGGGCAGCTGCCCCCTCCCTGCCAATTTACAGGTTCAGCTCAAAATAATCCCCACCCTTTTAATCAGAAAAGCAAGCAAAGGGAGAGAATGTCCCTCAGCTTTTCTGCATAGGCAACCAATTAAAGAACTCTATGTCATCACACAGTACAAGCCCCTCAGTCACACACAGCATGCAGCAGGCTCTCAAATCTCTCATAGTCAATAGTAAGCAGACAGGGAGTATTAATACCTACCTATTAATACCAAGAAATGGCTGATCCACTACAACTTAAAACTCTGAATTATTTCATTCTTCTTCCTTATTCTCTACTAGTAATTTATTCCTAAATCAGGTTGTTCTAAAGTCCAAAATATTTCCTATGTCTGTCCTCTTTCCCCCTCAAACTGCAACTACTTTGTGCATTAATTATATCTTCACTGTATTATTATATACCTTTTAGCTGATCTTTCTACTTTTAGTCTCTCCCCTTTTCAGTTTACTTTTCATACCATTTCAATTCATTTCAACAAACATCCATTAAAGGCCTGCTAAGTGCTAGGCAACTAAAATAAACAAGCAAAAAAAAATTTAAGACAGTTTCTTTTCTTAGGAGATTACATTTTACTAGGGGATTTAGTGTGGTCAGAAAAAAAGTAAATTCAAAGTAATTTGAGGGGGAAGAGACTGTATATAGATGAAGGGGTGGGAAATGAGTCAGGGAAAGTTTCACAGAAGAACTAGCACCCCATCAGGCACCATTATAGAAGCCATCTTTCTAATATACAAGTATAATCTATGACTAAAAGAATAATGGTATTAAAACAGAAATATGGGCTCAACAAGAACAAGATTTTTATAGATAGTTAATGAGTTCTTCATAAATTGGAGGTATCTGTGGGATATCTAGGAATAAATATTCATCAAACAGTTGGAAATTTCAGACTGGGGATCAGTGGAGAGGTCAGAAGTGAAGACATACATTTGGACATCAAGTGTATAGATGTGATGATAATTGAAGCTATGAGAGTGGCATATTGTCAAGGCAAAGAGGTTGCAGTAATGTTCCTATTGCTAAACTTTCATTATTGACATCTAAACATTCAGTATTGCTTTATGATGGAAATTAAGAAAAGTTGATAATAAATTATACATTTATTACATAAAAAGGTTTGAAAGTGTATGAGCTGCTTTAGAAGGCCATTTTTCTTCACTAGAGATCTCCAAGTGATTGATGATTGCTTGTTGGGGTAGTATAGATATGATTTCTATTCACAAATGGTTTGAACAAGCTGAGCTTATGAAGTTTCTTCCAGCTCAGAGGACTGAGATTAATGGCCAGATTCCAATAATTCTTACATTTGTGACCTTGGCAAGTTACTTATCCTATTTAATCTTCAGTTTTCTCTCCATAAAATGAAGGAATTGGATTCTAAGATCTCTAAGAGTCTTTATAACTCTAAATTCTCTGACCCAATTCTCCCTCTTTGCAGTTCTTGATGGACAAATTTCAGGGATTTGCTATACAGGGAGTTCTTGTCCAGGAGAGTATGGACTAATGGCTTCTGAGTTCTCATCAAGCTCTAAGAACTTGTGCTCTATGACATATTCCAGTGTTTCAATGTCCTGTTTAGAAATATCTTGAAGTTTGTCTTTGCTTTCACACAATCACAGCTAAGACAAACTTGTCAGGTTTTTATTATATCATCAGTTTTCACTCCCTCCCTGTCCTCTTTGATCCCATGCTTCATTGCTTATTATTGATCAATAGTGACTAAAATGAGGATAGATTTTTGTTTAGGACTCCTTGATAAGAAGCTTTTTTTATGCCACTTGTATGACTATCTATTCTTTCTACTATTTTTATACTTTATACTATCTATTCTGGTTTGGTTGTTTTACTTCCATGTATGGGCTCTATTTTTTCACTAAGTAATAAGTTAGTAAGTACCTCCTTGAATGTTAGTCTGTATGACTAATAAACAATAAATTAATAATAACTTAGTAATTAATTAGTAAGTACCCCCTTGCATATTAGTCTGTATGAAGCAAGTCAGTGACAGAGCTCTAGGCCACTAGGAGTTTATTTAATGCAATAGAACAGAAAATGACTATGGATAAACCCATGAAGGGCAATTAAAGAGACTTTTTCTTAAAAACTTTGTTTTTGTAGATGATGCTTAAAAAACCCCTAAGAACTTCCTTCACCAATTCAGATGACCATGCCAGAAATTCTGGATTACTTCAGTATTATATGACAGAGAAGCCAGATATATTCAGATGACCAAAAACACATTTAATGAGCATGAATTCGGTAATTCACTGTGATGTTGTTAATTTGGTTAATGATAGACTCATATTATGAGAATGGAACTTATAGATAATTTCCAGATGAAAAACTTCACTTGTCAGATGTGGATCAGAGAAGGGATTTATGCAAAGCCATGCAGTTAATAGGAGGCCAAATTAATTAGGACTAGAACACAGACCTCTTTCCACTATGCTAAGCTGAATCTCATTGAAAATATGATTCATTCATTCACTTGAAACCATGTTCCATGCAGGCAATGACAACTGCATTAAACATTACCTAATTATTAGAAAAATAACATTTTCTATCATGTTATAGAACTTAACATATTTGTCTCGTTTAGGGGTTGATTATTTACCTGAGTATTAGATATAAAAAAAATATATCTTTTTTAGAAGGGGCACTGACTAGATTACTGTAATTATGAAACATAACTACTAAGAATTTTAATTGCTTCAGTGCAATTTTTGTACACCTTCTCTCCCAGAAGGAATTTAGGTTTGGGAATTCACTTTAGGATTTTTAAAGAGTTAATAAAAAATACAAAATAACTTCTAACAAGAATTATTGGGTAATGATAGATCTTGTCCGTATTACATTTATTAATATAACATTTTGAGTCATTTACCCATAATATTCTATTGCTCATTAATAGCTAAATTACTTTTTACGAGTTTTAAAGAAAATCTGTGTAAACATACAAAGACTATGGTGACCCAAGTCAACTATATTTAGCAGAAGATACTACCATTGTTGTTTGATTATACCCAAGATCCTCAATTACTGGTCGTTTGTTTAATGTTTTTTTTTTCTTCTATATCATACAATAAAATTTTTCTCTTTATGTTTTGGAACTGGAAACGTAATTGCATTCAATTCCATTGCTAATCTTCAATTATCTGAAGGGCTTCAGGATTATGCTTTTTCTCCCAGTGTTCAGAGGGCAGAACTAGGACTGTAAGTAGAACTTGACAAGGAGGTTAATTTAGTCTTGAGTAAGGAAAATCTTCTCAATAATTAGAATTATCCCAAGGTGAACCAGGCTTCCTCTTTCCATAATGGAGCTCTCTTTACTGGGAATCTTCAAATAGAAGCTTTGAGATAGTGGCCATTCCAGTGCAGGTAGGAATGTATTATACTTGAGGTTGGTTCTGATTTTGGTGTTCTGTCACTGTCAATGACCTCAGGGTTTCCTTATTTATTTATTTATTTGTTAGTTTGTTTCCCAATTTATTACATTTCTTAAAAAAATATTATTACATTTCAAATAATATGCCTGCAAAAGGGTAAATTGAGTAGTAATAAAAGTGGACTTTTTTTTGTGTGAAAATAGTATGGGGAAGGGGAAGATTTTTTTTTTCAAGTGCTTACTGCATGCTGGGCATTGTGCTAAGCACCTTATAAATATTATCTATTTGATCTTCACAGCAATTCTGAAGGAAGGTGCTATTTTTAATCTCTGTTTTACAGATGAGGAAACTGTAGCAGATAAAAATTAAGTGATTTACCCAGTATCAATGAGAAAGTGTTTAAAAATTTGAGACATATAATTTGTGTAATTTTTAAAAATAATGCTAGCATTTATGTCAGTGGCACTCTAGAATGCAAAGAACCCTCATAATAATGGGCTCTCAGTTTATATGTCTCTGGAAGATTGGGTGTTCCTGAGGGTGGCAGTCAACTCTTATTGGTTAACAGCTAATAAGGAGGATGAATATTACAGTGAGAAGTGGAACCACTCTAATGAAGGATGTACTTTTAGATTGTTCAGCCATGAGCAATCTAATTAAAGAATTTACCCACCATCCAAACCTGAGTAGAACACAATGGGCTTTCTGAGTAGGGTCTGAACAAGATTATTAAGAAAGTAAATCCACTCTCATCATTAACAGGATCTATCCCTTGGAGATTCAGCAGCCTATGGTTTCTGAAAAAAATCCTTGTATAATTCAATAATTGATTATTAATATGATGGAGAAATAATCATTGCTCTCAAGTCTGAGGTTGGATTTGAACTCAGATTTTTCTAAATCTAACTGTGTCACTTAGCTGTCTTGTGGATAAAAGACTGGACTTTTAAATTATGGGAACTGGGCTTGAATGCTCCCTCTTTGACACCAGCTATGTGGTTAGAAACATTTAATGTCTCAAAGCCTCAATCTCCTCATCTGGAAAATAGGGATAATGATACCTTTATCATTTACCTGACCTGATTGCTGTGAGTAAAGTACTTTGCAAATTGCAAAACTCTAATGTGAATTATTGATTATATTCCTTATTTCTTTTTGATTTCATAAACTTGTCATGTAAATTACTGTTTGAATTAAAATTTCAAAAAAGTTACAAGCCGGCTGAGAGCCTTTTTTTGTGTTATTCCTATCAATTATCTATTTACCTTTGTACTTGTGAAACTCAACACAAAATTAAGTTTGAAATTCTTTTTGGAATATTATGTTTAGGATGTGGCGATATATAATACTCTAAGAATTTTTGCAAATGAAAATTTAATTATATCTCAATTGATTATCTGTCTTTCCAGTTTGCTTAATTGATCTAATGAGAAAATAGTGTGGGGAGAAGCAAACTATCTCCAAAACAAAGTAGAAAATAATATTTTTAGAGATTAAAAAAAAAAAGAAAACTAACATATACTAGCAATAATGGCAGTAAAATGCAGGATTTCCTAGGAGTTTCAGAGTATTATACCTTATTTGGAATAGAAGCCAGTAAACCTGCTTTCAAATCTCAGATCCCATTTATTGCTTGTATGACTCTGGGCAAGTTATATAGTTTTTTCAGCTGCAGTATCCTTCCCTGAAAAGGAGAAGTTAGACTAGAAAACCTCTGAAGGCTTTTTCAAATTGCTCTAGATCTATGATCCTATAATTTAGTCAAGCAGTAAGTCAACAGACATTTATTAAGTCTCTACATTGTGCTAAGCCCTGAACTAGGTTCTGGAGACAAACACAATTAAAAAAAAATCCCTGCTGTCAAAGAACATACATTTTAGTGAAAGTGATCATAGGAGAGAACTTATATTTTAGTTAAAGTGATCATATGACATGTACTTTGCATACTCTTAAGGCATTCTGCAAATGTTAGCTATGATTTATTATTATTAAAAATTATCAAGAAAAATATAAACTTGAGGCATAAAAGTATCATAACTAGTATCAATAAATTATTATGAAGAAACATTTTTCTTGAAATTGTAATTGCAAAATTTTTGTTTGTCCTTCTTAATTTTGCATTTTGTTTCATTGTAGCAATTAGAGTTTAATATAAACCAAGTCAGTGCTAATTATTTTTGAATGGCCCCAAAATAGCTTTTGCTTCTCATTTTTTCCCTTTAGATGGTGTTTTGTTTCTTTTATTTTCTCAATCTTGACTATCAGTCCTACTAACATATAGAAAATGACATCTTTTCTCCTAAAATCAATGAAAAACTGTTTAGCATCTAGAAAACAAGATACTTTGGATTTTTGAGCTATATTTCCTGTCTGAAAATATTCTTGGAGACTTGCTTCATGCGAGTTTTTAGACTAGGCATTTAGTTTCTATTTGTTCATTATTTAATTAAGAGTTGTTTGTTGAAATCTAATTTCTTTAAGTCAAAATCATCACAAGTTATGATTAATGTTTAAAAGATACTGACTTTCCATGTGATTTGTAAATGATAATTATAATCATTATAACTATAGTTATAATAATGATGATAACAAGTAGCACTTAGGTAGTATTTTGGAGTTTTCAAAGGGCTTTACAAATATCATCTATTTTTATCATCGTTACAACTCTGGGAAGTAGGTGCCATCATTACTCTCATTTTATGGAGGATAAAACTGAGATAGACAGATAGAATGACTTACCTAGAGTCAAAAGTCTATTAAACATCTGAGACTGCACTTAAACTCTGGGTCCAGCTTTATCCACTGTACCATTGTGGATGCAACCCTAATGAGTAACAGCTGGAAAAGTTAGTTGGTTGGTTGTTGTACTTTGTTCTCAATGAGGACCAAAATGGCATCACTGGGATATGCCTTTTGACTCATGAGTAAATTGGATTTTAATGAGGCAAAGTTTCTTGAAGTTTTTTGCCCCATTCTTTCTTCTAGTCATTAGAGTCCAGTAGCAAGATAAAAATCATGAAAAATGGAGATGGTTTGGGCTGCAATGGATGACTTTAGCACCTTTGATATCTGACTGAACTTAATACATTGTACAGTACTTGCTTTAGTCACCTTCATGGTCATTGGAACAAAGTATTCTCACTTACCAATTCTTCTGGGAGAAGTCTTCACATGATTGGGGAAGATACCCCCCCACACACAACTCACTGATGAATTTGAGACTCCTTGGCTACACTTAACCTTGTTTAGCCTTTCTGCCAACATGGTTTATCACAATGTGGCCTCTGCATGCTACAGCTTCTTGAAGCTACAGGTAAGAGCTGGGGAATCAAGTGCACACCAAAAATGGATAAGCAGGTCTGAAAAGTTCTAGGCAAGCCCCCCACATCAGAGGTGCTATTCTTCCTTGAACAGCCAACAGCCCATATACCCTAGCTGGAAAAGTACTGTCAACACAATCAGCATATATGTGAAGATGTTCTATAAGTATTATTTTATCCCATTTTAGACACCTTGGGACAACCTTGAGACATGTATTAAATGTCAGAAAAAGGACTAGAGTTCAATTTTTCCTGATTTCAGGGCCTCCATTTTACTCTCCATTCCCTCGACTCTTTTCTCTATGCCAAACTCCCTGTATTGCATTGTCTTTTTCATATAAGGCCTTTAAAAAAAACTTGTTTTTTTCTGTCATTAAATTAATATAGATAATAGAGAAGTGAGGCTTGAAGTCAGAAAGACTTTCATTTGAATCCTATTTCATATACTTAAGACAATTTAAAATTTTGACAGCCTTAATGACATTTCTCCATTAATTTTTTAAGTCTAGAAATCAACAAAACAATAAATCAAATCCTGATTTGGAGCATTTGACAATTACCAAAAATTTAACAATCAGAAGCTGATTGAATTTACTTATATCATTCCTCTGCCCTCTTTTGTAAAATGAAAATAATAATATTCTTCATAGGATTGTTACATTGTTAAAATGAGATAATGTGTAGAAATCATGTTGCAAGAATCACATTCATATGAATTCTCCATTTCTAATAAATGGTAATACATAGTAATTATCAATGGTTCTCTCATTCTTTTCTTCTCTTTCCAATTTTTTTCTGCTTTATTTCTGTAGACTAGTGTTTTCAGCCTGTATTCTATTTTGTAGGCCTTACAGGTTTATCAAATAATCTTAAGAGTTCTTGGTACAGATGGAGTGGGTTATAATAGTAGTCAATCTCCACTATATCCTTTGCTGTCTGCCAATATTTTAATGGTACTGCATCTCAGAGTGGAAAGGTACTTGGAGGTGCCCTGGATACCCTCACCTTGGATCCCAATGAATGCCTTATTCAAAACTGCTGTTGGGTGAAAGGGGCTGATGAAAGGAGAAAGAGTTTCCTTCAATAGTCAATTTAGCACTTATGGGTAAGGCAATAAAAAGGAAAAGGGAATGATGGAGTCATTGCTCTCAAGATGCTTACATTCTGCTGACTCAGGTCATCTGAGCCTTTGGGGTCTGGGTGGGGTCTTCTATAATAGCAGTGCTTCAGCCCCATAATTTTTGTTAATGCAACTCTTGACTTTAATGTCAAAAACAAACAAAAAACCCATCTGCTATGATTCCTTCTCTTTGGTTCTTACACTTGGGGGACTAAAGTTGGAAATCATTCATGGACTTTGGGACAATTGTTTCTGAGCTTTTAATTTCCTTCTTTCATTTTCTTCCTCTATCATCTTTATGCTTTGAGGATCTTCCCATATTTTTGTTGCTCTCAAAAGGTTCCTGCTGCTGTCCTTTCCCTTGGTTCCCCTCAAATTCTCTTCCCCTTTCAGTAACTTTAATTTCCCATTTTTCTCAGATTTTCACTGTTTTTCACTACATTCTTTTCTTATTCATTCTTATTTGCTTGTTTTTTCATTAGATGTCTTATGGAAATGGAGACCATATTACTCAGATTTTTCTGACTGATTCAAAAATAGTCTTTTCTGATTCTTGGTGTGGAACTCTTGCCACAGTGCCACATTTCTTCCTCAGGAGGTAGTCATTTAGTTTTTAAAATTATTTAAAAATTTGTTACAACAATGGTTCTGTTGAAATTTTATTTAAAATTAAAGGTTTTAACTATGTAACTATAAAGACTGAATTTGACTGGGGGGAAGGTTTACCTGCTGCATGGCTGAAATTAATCTTTTTCAACTTGCTTGTCATTAGAATTCTTAACCACAACTTTCTGTTCTGAGTTAACAGCAGAGCCTTAGTGAAAGGAATCATCATCCACTGGATTTTCCTTGACTGCTAAAGCCATGTCCTATAATGGAAGACAGATAATGTGAAAAAGAGGAATTCAAAGGACATGAGTGATACAAGAAGATCTTGGGAAAATAGGGGTGGGATAGAGTTTTCATTTAGTTTAGCTGTCATACTTGAGTACTTGATAATAACATGGATATATGGAAACACAGTATTATGATTTTTGTGGCTGTAAGAGTTTAAGCCCATGGCCTCTTCCTCCTCCATTCTTCCCACTTTGTTTCCCCTCACCACCACCACATATACCTTGAAACTTAAGCTTACCAGAGAGATAGTCAATTAGAGAGACACTAAATTCCTTTGCTGTTATTTGATTTAACTCGAGCTTGAACTAGGAGGTCAAATCTATCCTCAGTGACCTGGGAGTGAGAGAATTATTTCACAGTCAAGACTTAGAAGTTTATTTATTTATATCTTCTAAAGTAAGGTAGATTTAGGTCTGGTCAGAGGATACAGGAAAATTCAGCTTGTCATTAGTTTAAAATTTTTTTCTGTGTGCTACTATTTAATGACTTTCATTACAGTATTAACTTGGTTAAATAAGTATATCATCACCTCTTCTTGTTTGATTATCCTACAAAATGATAGGTAATAATAATAATAGCAGCTAATGTTTTTATAGTGCTTTAAGGTTTGCAAAACTTTGTATGCAGATAAGCTTCATTACAGTGCTAAGAAGTACTATTATTTTATAAATGAAAAAATTGAGGTAGATATTGGTTTAATATAACCATTTAAATGTTAAGCATGATTAAAATTCATGTTTTTTAGGCTTCTAAATCCAGCACTTGATTCATTATGCTGCCTCTCTCTCTCTTTCTCTCTCTCTCTCTCTCTCTCTCTCTCTCTCTCTCTCTCTCTCTCTCTCTCTTAGAGAAACAGGTTAATATTTATATTTATATTATACATACAGAGAGATTCAGAGATATATTTATATATACATATACATATGCACACCCATATATGTGTTGTTTATATATGTGGGTGAGTAGATAGAAAGATCATGAATAAAGGACTTGTTTTTTTCTGAAATCTTCATATTTCTGGAATTTTATTGCTTGAATACTCCTTTCATTAATGAAGATTTGTAATTTTTTCATGTCTTAGAAAATAATGCTTTCTAGAATTGACACTACACAGTCATAATAATTGGTCATATGGTCACCAACTCTGGTGATAAGCCTCTTTGGCTAGATAACCCTTGGTCACCAGCCTGTAGTGAAAGTCTTTCCTGTTTGGTAGAATCTGCCAGCAATTAGGGTGTGCTGGCACAGACTGCAATAGCCTAGAGCCTTCTTCCTACCCCAGTGAAGCACTGAGAGGATTTTTGTGGTAGACTTTGAAAAGTCGAGAGTCATAACAGTAAAGTAGAAAAAGCTAGGGATTTGATTTCAGAAGACTTGAGTTTAAGGGCCACCTCAATCACTGTGTGACCTTAAACAAGTCACTTAGCTTCTCTGGTAATGAGAAAATTGGTTTCCTGACAGTTGAATGAGGAAGTTAGATTAGATGACCTCTGAAGTCCATTTCAACACTAAATCTGTAAACTACGGACTAAACCAAAAGGAAATAATGAATAGAATGCTAATTTGGATTAGTGTTTTATGGAACCTATGGTCACTTGAAAGGGATTTGAATATGTTTCAGATATATGTTGCAAGTTCCTGTTGTTCAGTTGTTATAGTTGTGTTTCACTCTTCAAGATCCCATTTGTTTGTTTGTTTGTTTGTTTGTTTGTTTGTTTGTTTGTTTGTTTTTTTGTAAGTACTGGAGTGGTTTGACATTTCCTTCTCCAGTTTATTTTGCAGATGAGGACTGAGGCAAACAGGATTAAGTGAATTGTCCAGGGTCACACAGCCAGTAACTATTGAGGTCAGAATTGAACTTAGAAAAATGAGTCTTCCTGATTATAAACTGGATGCTCTATCCACTGTACTATCTAGCTCCGAATAGAATCTAAAAGCTGAAACCTTTTTATTCTTTAATTGATTTCTTCCATTTTTTTGTGTATTGTTATTCTAGAATGGCAAACTCATTCATCCTATAAGTGGAGGCAACTTTACATAGTGGATAGAGTGTTGTATTCAACTCCATTCAAATCTCATTTCTGACATAATTAGTTGTGTGGTGAAGGACAAGTCATTCAAATTCTATAAACTTCCGATTTTGTTTCCTCATCTGTGAACTGGGGCCAGTGATGTCTATAGTATTTAGCTCATAGTTTGTTCTGAAGTAGCAGTAAGGCAATGAATGCAAAATCAGTCTGCAAGTTATAAAGTTGTATTTAAATGTCTTCTCTCATGGTGATGATGATGATGTCTGACTATTAGGTATTCAGGTTCTAACTATGATATGAGACAGACCTGAGAAAAGACCTATTTGATGACAGGTATCTTGCCCATAGAAATGCTCTTTATTCCTACCTAAATTATTCTTTTAGAGGCTACATGACAAAGGAAAGAATGTTTTCTTTAGAAGGCCACTGTTCCACAATTCATAGAATAGGAAGTTCCATTTTCATGAAAGATAGTTGCTAGTTCTATTGAAACTATTCTGTGCACAATATAAACAGACTTAACACAATGCCTGACACATGGAGACAGGGTTGAGGGCAAGGACCATAGTGGTGGTTCAATTGGATTTTCCCCATGAGAAAACTCTCTCTACTAATCAAAGTTTGCACCTTTTATGCAGAGAACAGTTGGGAAGTTGTAAAATTCTATAAAATGTTCCTGTCCTGAAAGAACTCATAATCTAATTGGGAAAGACAAAACTTTTAAAAATGAGGCACTCAATAATATGTATTTGCTAAACTCTGTTGTCTAAGTGAAATGGTTAAAAAAAAAAAAAAAAAAAAAAAGGATTTATGAAGATGAGATCTTTTGGAGCTTTGAAGAATAACTACTATCTGCCAGGTACTGTGTTGAGTGATGGAACTGAAACAAAAGAGCTAAGCATCAAAGTATGAGGGCAGTCCAGGAAGGAGATATAAGAAGCTGAACATAACAGCAACAAATTCTGTATGACCAAACAACAGCATGGATCACAGATTTCAAGTTGCCAGGGATCTTAAAAATTACTAAGTAAAACTCCATAATTGTACAAATGAGAAAAATAAGTCCCAGAGAGATTGTGTGATCTGTCTAGGGTCATGGAGCTAATAAATGTCTAGTACAGAACTTGATACAGTTCTTCCAGACTCCAAGGCCAATCACTTATGTAAGGTTGAGTCATCTCATCATAAGTGTCTGTTAGCATTTCTTGAATTGTTTCTTTTAGCATCTTCCCTAATATGCTTCTACTTGGCTACTCTTTTAATTTCTTAGAAATAACCCTTTTCCAGATCCAGAGAAGCCATTTCTGGGAATCTCCACTTTACCATCTTGATTTAAAGCAGCTCTTCATTGGCCCTGATTTCCAGTTGCAGTCTAGTGACAATTTGCAGTATGATACAACTTAAAATATAGATTAAGCCCCTGGATATTAGAAGAAAAACAAGCTTCCAGAAAATCCAAGAGATGTTTAGAGTGAAAATGTAATTCCAGAGGACATATTGTTGATTTGGAGCCTTCAATAGAAATCAAAAAATGTTTTCTTGTAGTTCTCCATAGACTATTTCTGAAATCAAAGCAAAGAGACAAATTATATATTCCATTTATATAGTTACACACCATAAGCTTTTCTATGAAACCAGGACATAATATTTGTTAATAACGTTTTTATGTTAATTTTTAATGGTCAGAGAAGGTTGCTTGGGTAAGTTACAAATTAGCCCAGCTATGAACCTAGATATGAATCATAATCGCATTACTTTAAAGCTTTTTTGGGCAACTATTCATCCTGCAAAATTTTGAAATTTGGGAGGCACATTTCAATGTATAGGAACCCAGATGAAATAAACCCTTAAATAATATACTACCTCATTTTTTTTTCAACTTCCTGTCTCCATCGAAAAGCTATTCCTATCTGTTAGAAAACTCTACATACATAAAAAGAGAGACCAAAACACTAACTGATTTAGTGCCAAGGAATTTTAGATCAAATTCTTTTGGTAGACACATACACATACACAGTAATATTAATAAACTCCAAATAGAATGTAGACTCCCTGAGGGCAAAGATGTTATTAATTTTGTATCCTATCTCTACCAACTAGGACAGTTCTTTGTACGTAGTAGGTATTTAATAAATAAATGATGGTTGAATTCAGTCAGTGATTTTACTAGCACAAGGAAGTCATTTTTTGTTTCTTCCCCAAAAGAACATTAAAAAGTCATCTATTTTATTCATTTTTCTTAAACTTCAACAGAAAATCTCAAGGAATTGTCTTGGAACACATGTTTCCAATCTGGCCACCAGATTTTGTGGCAGGAAATATTATCTGCAGCTTCCCAGGGAATTCACGCATCGTGCCATGGCTCAAACAGTCTCCCAACTTACAATATGTTTCCATATCTTCAGTGTATTGTCAAACACTCCGCCTCTTTCTCCCCTAACCTTTCCAAGGACAGATTTGCTAGTACAATCTCTTGCCTTAATCCAGGCTTCTTTCTCCTTTCCCAAATTTATGTTCTATCTCTGCTCCTCCTCCCTGAAGCTCAGTCCCATTCCGTTCTCTTCTTCAAACCTTCTCCAGCTGAGGCCTTGCTTCATCCATGGCTCAGATCCCAAGACTCCTGGCTCAGGCTGTGCCCTTCATCTCAGAGCACATTCTTAGGTCTTGGAGGTACATGGCTTTCACCTCTGATTGAAACTGTATCAGAGCCAAAAACAATGTGGCTTCAAGTCAGACAAACTTCTCCTGTTACAGTGTAAATTTTTCTCTTCACTGTCTTCCTCTGCACTGCACTTTTTCCTCATCCAGGTAGCAGCAAGGGGTGTTCCATGTTCAGTGACCAAGGAAGGTCTTATTACAGTACTTAATATAGTAATAGTACAGCACTACAAATTCTGGGGCTTTAATATCTGAAAACTTTTCCCTCTTCATTTTCCATCCTTTATTCTTTTCATTTTCCTTTCTTTTCTCCTAGCCCTGAATTTTCCCATGCAATTACTGAGATTCCTTTTCTGACTTGAAACTGAACTTAGTTGGGCATATGGGAACTCAGAATCTTGTTTGGGTGAATAAAAACAGAATCTGGGTTAGTGACAACTGTGCTGAACATAGGAAAGTTATTTTTAGCATCATGAAGACTTTTGGAACTAACAATCTGCTACTTAATTCATTGGGGGTACTAAGAACTTTCAATATATCTCTAATTGGACTCATTCCAACTCTCCTGTTGGTCCTTAAAATGCCTTATCATTAGAATAATGGTTTCCCAATCTTCAGAATCTCAAGGCATCTCCATTGCCAGATGTGAATGGTAATTTAGTGCCAATGGGGAGTGGAGGTAGGGGGAAGGAAGAGAAGAGTATAATAATCTATAAACCTTTCACTGACACCTTGGTCTCTGATTTACAAATTATAATTTGGAGAGTTGGGGTTCTTGTACATTCAGATCTGTGTGTGTTTCATCTTTCAGAAAGTAGGGGCACTGATGAAGGAAGACTGCTAAGCTGATTCTGATTAGTTAGGAGAAATCAGTTGATGTAAAGATGAGTATGAGAGAGAATGATCTTGCCATCTTAGAATTTGTGATTAATAAGGAGAGAACTCCTAGGAAGCATTAAAAGGGTGGATGATGAAGTTCAGAGACAGGGAATATCTCATGGCCTGAGACTAAAATTGAAACCAGATCAGGAGATATGAGAGTCTCTCATAAGGAAATTAGGCTTACAGTTGTTACTAAAGAAGAGGAAAAGTAGAGGGTGACTGAAGAGGATGATGCAGATAAACAGAGATTTTACTTAACAGTCTTACTTTTAAAAGGGGCAAGTGTAAGAGATAGAGCAGAAGGCATATAACTGAGGACAAAAAAAAAAAAAAAAAAAAAAAAAAAAAGGCCAGTCCTTTATTAATAGCCTTACAAAGGCTAAAGCACACTATGACCTGATGCATTTTTTTTTTAAAACAAATCAAATTCAGACCAGTTATTTTATCATTGTAAGGTGTTCTTAGTAAAGAAAACCCCTCTACAAATTCAGATTGTCAACTGTTTTGCAATGATTAGTCATAGAGAGTTGTCTAATTATCATGTAGATAATATATGTTAAGGGGACAACTGGAACTCCATGGTTGACTCCCTAAAGATTATACTAGGCTGCCTCCCAGGAGAGGCAGTGTCTATGCTGATGTTCATAATGAAAGACTTAAAAGAACTATACCTCCATTTTTTAGTTTTCCTGTGTCCCTTCAAGATTCATCTCAAAGCTTACCTTCTTTTTTTTTTTTTTTTTTTTTTTAGGGGGAGGAATTTAATCATTTTATTAAAAAGGCCAACAGGTTATTTTGACCATTTCTTTTAGACTAACGACAAACACTTCATCAAAGATTTCTTGGGACTTATGAGGGGAGACAATGTGAAAGGAAAACTGGAAAAATGGATGGGCTTTTGAAAAAAATCAAAGGGAAATACCCTTTGATAACATTGACAAAATCAAAGAGGACAGTCCCCTTTCATAAGTAGAATTTACAGATAAAAGATACAAAGGAAGAAGTAAACGTCTCCCTTCTTTTAGATACATCTGATGCAGTCCTGTGGCTCTGATCTGTTCTTCTCTAGTTCAGATCACTTATAGAAGTTTCCTATAAAATTGATCTCAAAACAAACTTCCAATTTACTTTAGAGTCCAACTTCTTTAAGGAAGCCTTTACTTATTCCCTCCCCACCCTTAACAGCTAGTGCCTTCTTACTTTGTGTATTTATCTTTAAAAAAAATTTTTTTTTTGGAGAAAATCAGGGTGAAGTTATTTCCCCAGGATCACATAGCTAGAAAATATTTGACAGCAGTCCTTCTGATTCCATGGCTTCACTTTATCCACTGCAATACCTGACTGCTCCTACTTTGTATATATCTTATATGTACCTAGTTATTTACATGATGTCTCTCCCATTAGAATTTGAACTCTTCAAGGGAGGGACTTTTTTTTTATTTCTTTGTATCCCCAACACTTAGCTCAGTGACTAGATATAGGAATCACTTAATAAATACTTGCCCACTGCCTAGCTGACCAATATGTCCTATATTTGAGATGATACTGGATGACAGAGAAGGTGGAATAAATCAATTATTTTGTTTCTGTTTCCTTTTCTACCAAGGACAATGATCTTTTTGTAGAGAATGATTAAAAAAAAAATTAAATAGGGAATTGAAACCAGGGGTAACTAACAAAGGAGATAATGAAAGAGAACCTAGCTGTCCACATTTATTTCAAGAATACCTCATCTGGAGAAACTATGTTCCAGGCTTCTGAAAGATGTGATAGATAAATTATTTACTATTCTGGGAAAGCAGGGACCTCATTCCCAGTATAGCCAGTGGGAATGGGGTGGTCTTAGCCCTCCAAAAACCCAAGGGAAGGGAGAGTTTTTGGTACTCATGCTCAATGAATATTGATTATTGAATTGATGTCAGGAGGAAGGTATCTTCTGTACTTGTAAGGGCCCTTTAAATGGGCGGACACAGTGCATCGGGAGATTGAGGCCCGGAAATAATTTCTGTGGATATTAGGACTGCCCTTGGGCGGGATCCTGGCCATATTGAGATAGTTTCGTAATGGGTGACTCTCTCGCTGATTGGCTGTGTGTGTGACCTCACAGGCCCTATGTAAGCCCACTGCAGGCAGCAACCGCCCCCTTTAACCTCCTGCTGTTCACCCTGGCTCCTAGCCTGGGTGGCCAAGCCAAGATGGGTAGCCGAAAGAGGTAAGGATTTTGGTAGTGAACACGTGGGTCTTCTGACCAGGTGTTCACTCGGGAACCAACAAGTCAGGGCATCAGTCAGGGCATTATGTGAGTAGGTATAATAAAGGCTTTTAAGATTACACGTGGTTGTTCTTGAGTGCGCTACCGGTTATTAAGCTATAGATTCAAGAGATTGTGGCCAGAGACCTTAGAAGGCCTCAGAGGAGGCGAGCCGGGTAGAGCTCACACTGCAAAGGACAGTGGTCAAAGGTACTCTGGTGGGTCTAGGACAGACTTGTAATTGTAACTGCCAGGAGAGCACGTTACATGTACTGATGAGATGGTTGTGTTCTTAGCTTTATGTGGATGAAGATAGATATGGCATGCTGACTAGATTGGTGTAAATGACATCAAGTACCAACATAATACATTGGACCCAATAGTAACCTAATTAAGAAAGGAAAGCACAGACTTTGGGGGCAAGATCTGGATTAAAATTGAACCTCTGATCTTTATCACTTATGTGACTTTGATCAAGTCACTTAATATCCCTAGGTTTCCTCAACAATAAAATGAATCAAACTAGATGATCTCTGATGTTCCTTTCAATTCTAGAATTTTGATGCAATGATCCATTTCACAATAGTATTCTTTAGTGGAAAGGGCATTAGGAAATGTGGTCAGGTGTTACTGCAAAGCAGTTCTTATGAAAAATAATCTTGGATTTTTAATAGAATACCAACTCTCCAAGTTTGACAAGGAAGGCAAGAAAATATGACCTGTGTGTGGGTTCATTGAAAGAAGTATAATGCCCAGAGTTAAACAAATGATAGCTCAGCATACCTCAAGATTGTGTTCACTCTGTGGTGCTGTATTTGAAAAAGGATATATCTAGATGCATCTATGTGTGTGTGTGTGTGTGTGTATTCCAGTTATCTCCAGTGTCCCAGATCAGTTAGTAGCTTTAAATGTCATAAGAAATCAGTATAGACAACAACATTTTAAAAGTAACATAGTTAAGTAGGATTAAAATAATTAACAAAGGAATAGGGAAACACTCTCACACATATTCTTGAGAGATTACAATCTAATCCTCTCTGATTCTTGAGTACACTGAGATACTGTGCTATGGGGGAGAGAAAACCTTCAGCCTTTTAGATTCTCTCTCATTTAGAGAGAGGGCATGCCATACTAAATGGAAGTTGTTGGGGAAGGAAAGAAGAAGACAGATTTGCTTGTAGAACGTTTGTGGTACTTATAACTTTCTATTACCTTAGTCAGTCTTCTTACACTTCACCTTTTCTCACCATCACATAGTCTTATGAACAGGTGACACTGGTTTTCTTGCTGTTCCTTGAAGAAGATACTCCATTTCCTTACCCTGGGCAGTTTTACTGTCTGTCCTCCATGCCTAAAATCCTCCCCTTTTCATCTCTGCTTTCTGGCCATCCTGGTTTTCTTCAAGCTTCACCTTAAATACCACCTTTTATAAGAAGCCTTCCTTCTGTTTATTATTTTCAATTTTTTCTTTATTTAGCTTGTTTGTTTATAGTTGTTCACATGTTGTCTTCTCCATTAGACTGTGAATTCCTTGAAAGCAAGGACTGTTTTTTGCCCTTCTTTGTATCCCCAATGCTTAGCACAGTGCTTGTCACTCTTAGTAAATATTTATTGACTGACTCTAAGTTTTTTCTCAGTCCCCAGCAAGCAAGTTATAGGGTTACATGGCTAAAGCACCCTTCCATTTCCAAGTACTTCCACAATTGTTTCTTTCACATAACTCCCCCTTTTCTCTTTTTGTCAACAATTGCTTCTTGATTTACTTAACCTGTATGACAAATACTCAGTCTCGTGAGAAAGAGTTCTGGAAAATCTCTCAATGAACAATTGGTCTGGAAATTTAGCTCTTTATGTTTCACTTTGGGCCTGCCCATGCCACAGAGGAGGTTGACTAGGATGGCAAGGGGAATAGAAACTGTGTCATATTAATATCTACTGAAACAATTGAGGATTTTTTTTTTGTTTGTTTTTTTGCAAGAAGTGAAAGCCATGGTTGGAGGGAGGGAAACATAAAAAACAATACTCAAGGATTGTCATTTCAAAGATGAAGGCTCATTTTTCTTGGCTACTCAGGGCAGAACCAGGATCAATGGGGTAGAAATTCCAGTGAGCAGATTTCAGCTTAGCCAAGAAAATTAGAGTTGTCCAAAAATGGAATGGATTCCTTTGGAGTACAGTGAATTTCTCTTTCACCAGAAGTCTTTAGGCAGTGGTAAAATATGTATAGGGATTGTACTAGATGCGATCTTCTAATTCTCAGCCTATGATGATTATGTGATGAAAACATTTCTTTAAGGGCTAAATTATGAATAGCGTAAGCTTTGATGTGCTATTATAACATGATTTGGTATAGTAATAATCATAGTTTTTAAAAGTAACAAAATAAATTCAGCCCTGTTAAATGTTAAGGCAAAATAGTGATTAATCACAGCTTATGTATTGATTCATTTATTTTTGTATTCATTTAACAACTAGTTAGTGAATGCTTAGTATTTAAAGAATTTCCTCATCATTTCATAGTAGCACTACTCAAAACCAGGAATGACAGCCTCAGTAAAGGCTGAAATGCACTGTGGGGATTTGAGAGGGAGAGCTCCAGGACCTGTAACAACTCTGAGGGCAAGAAGTGTTGGCAGGGTCTCCTTTCATATTTGGCTTTCTTTTTCAGTGAGGCTAGGCAGCAATATTTAACAATCCTTTCCTTGTGTAGTCCTATATAATAGAGGAAAAAGTATGCTGATTATGTTGTAATTTCCTTTTATTAAGCTTTCTTTGTGTAACTCATAGAACCTACATCATTAGTGGCCAAAGATAATCTTCCTTTCTCCTTCCTTCTCCCTCCTTCCCTCCTTTCCTCATTCCCTTCCTCTCATGTCTCTACTTCTCTCTTTTTCTCTCCCTCTTTCCCTCTTTTTCTCCCTTTCTCCCTCTTCCCCCCCCCCCCTCCCTCTACTTTTTACATTTGTCGAGTAGCTTCTTGGCATTTTAGGTCACTCTTCCCACATCTGTGGGACTGCAATTCCTGTGCTGTGTTTTGAACTTTCGATTGTAGTTTATTAGTGGTAGGTTAGATCGCTTCTTGGGCTTATTCTGTATGGATGTTCTCTCAACTGTCACTTCCATTTGGAGTATGCTAATATCCAATTGGTTTCTTACAATGAGTAAGTAATGTAAAATTCACCAAGACAACCATCCTATGGCAGGCACTTCTATAGCATTTCTGGGATGGTTGATAGTACAGTGCCATCTTTTGGCCAGCAGGTTCAAGCAAAACAAATAAGGTATAGTGTATGAGAGTTTCTACTCAGCTAAGGAGTTGTTTGAATTTAACAAGAAAACTATTATAATTATTTTATTTTTATAGAGATCAATTCCAATTCATAATTTATTTTTCAAAGGCAATACAATGAAAGATATGAGGTACTCAAAAGTGTTGAACTTTGCACCTCCCCCCTAAATAATACAAACCTACATTTTAAAAGTCCAAAACCTCTTAGAACTTCATACCTAATATTTCTCCACAATACACTTTGTCCTCTGACATCCTTATTTTTCTGAAGGAGCCACACTTCACTCAGTCACCTAGACATTAAGAAAAACATTATCTTTGACTTAGCTTTCTTCTCAGCCTCACATCCTCCCCCTTCCCCTCCCCCCTTCATGTCTTCCAAAGTTGCCTGTGCTTTCTTTTTCATTTCTATCACTCTGGTTCAGGTCTTCCTTACTGTCCTTTTAGCCTCCTGAAATAGTCTTGGTCCCTACCTCTAATTGTAGGTCCCTTCAATCTAGCCTCCCCAGGCGGCTAGATTAATCTTATTTATGCACAGATTTGATCATGTACTGACTCAGCTCAACACCCTTCAACGACTCCTGTTTGCCTAAGTAAGTAAACTAAATAAGCTGGAAAATACTTACCCTGGAATTTAAGACTTTCCACAGCCTGGCATGCCTTTACCTTTCTTTACAAGCTTATCTCTCCTTACAGCTTGTTCATATGACTTTGGTTCCAATCAGCATGAACTATTTGGTGTTGCTGATGCTTGGCCAGCATTCTCTGGTCTCTATGCCTTTCCACAGGGTAGTACAGTAGAAAGGACACTGCAGTCAGGGTTCATGAGTTTGAGTTTGGTTCTGCTACTTCCTGATTTCCTAACTTTGGGTAAATCTTTGATATTCTCTGGGCCTGCCTCAGTTTCCTCATCTTTAAAATGAGAAAATGGACTAAATGTCTTTTAAGACCCATTCTAGTTCTTAATCTGTGATTTGATAAACCTTATTATTCTTTTTGCTATGGTATTTAGTTCTTTTAATCAATCTTCAAATGACATCACCTATATTTGCATATTATTTGCATATTTCTCTTCTTTCCATATTTACAGCTTAGCCAAATTGACTTCTTGATCCTCACATAAGGCACAATAACTCCCATCTCTATACCTTTGCAGTGACTATTCCCCATAAACTCTTTATTCACCCTCATTTCACCTCACTGTTTTAGAAGAGTGTTTCTTTCAAAATTTTCTTCCAGTTTTATCTTCTTTGTAATGATATCTTGCTCACTTCACTTATCTATTAATGCTCTCATACATTTTTCTTAGATTAATGTTGCCTATATAGACTTTATATTTATGTAAATATACTTATTGGATATATGTTTTATCCACTGAAAGAATGTAAGATCCCTGAGGACAGGAACTATTTTATTTTTATCTTTGTATTAACATTGTAGATGTTTAACAAATGCTTATTGATTGATTGATTAATGACCTGAAGGCATTCCTCTATACTGATTGCCTTTCTTTTGGACACTTTCCAGTTTATCAACATCCTCCCTAATGGTAGTTCTCTGTACAGGACATTCCAGCATCTCACCAGGATCAAGTTCAACAGGACTACCACTTTGCTTTTCTTGAATGTTATGCTTCTCTTAATAGAATCCAATATCACTTTAGCATTTTGAATGTTATTATTATGCTATTGAATAATGTTGACTTTGTAATCCCTTAAAGTTTCCAGATTCTTTTTTTAAAATAAAAAACTGCTGCCTAACCAAGCTTTCCCCCATTTTATATTTTTTGAAATAGATTGAAATATATTTTTTGAAAAGGACTTTTTTGAATCTAAGTGTAAAACTGGTTCATGTGTTTAGACATTCAAAGAGCCTTCCAATGCTATGACTCTCACTATTAAATTTCATGTAATTCAATTCAATCCAATGATGTAGCTATCATGTTTTTTATTTCTGAGATTATGCAAGTCAGTATATTTATAATGTCTTCTCGTAGTAATATGGTAATTTAAAAATATACTTTACTTACTCCACAAAACCCTTCCATGTATTAGAGAAAAAAAATATACATGAAACTGATTGACAAAGCAAAGGAATTCTGACAGCATATATATAACAACCTACAGATTAGTAAATTTGTTAAGTATTCACTAAGTGCTAGGCTCTTGGACCAAGAAAACCTGAGTTCCAATCTGGTCTTAGACAATTATTAGCTGTATCTGACCAAGTCATTTAATCCTATTGGTCTTCAATCTGTTTGTTTCTACATCTGTAAAAAGAACTGGGGAAGGAAATATCAAACCGATGGAGTATCTTTGACAAGAAAACACCAAATGGGATCACAAAGACTCAGTAATAATATAACAACTGAACAACAACAACAACAACAAATAAGTTTTAAGAATATAAATAAAAACAAAATAGGTGTTCTTTAATGAATTTACATTCTAACAGAGGAAAACAACATTTAAAAGGAAAATAAAAAGTGGAACGGTATAGGGAACAATATTGAAAAATCAAGAACAAAGCCGGCCAGACAGATTAGAAGCATCTTCATGGTGAGGAGGTGAGAAGAGCTGGAAAAATCTTGATAATTAGGAGCAAAGTTATTAGAGATCATTACTGAGGGGAGAGATTTATCCTTAGTATTCTGGAACCAAGATTGACCGTGCAATTAATCTGAATATAGCTGCCTTTTAGCTTTGTTTTCATTTCATTGTAGTCATTATGTCTCCTGTTCTCTTGGTTCTGATTTTGTTTTATGTCACTTCATATACAGGTCTTTTCTTCTCAGGGTTTTCTGAATTCCTTATACCCCTTATTGCTTATGAGATAGTAAAATTGACTCAATTCTGTGATCATTTAAAGATTATTGGCAGTGGGTCAGCAATCATACTCTCCAGTTCTTTCTGAACCCTAGGATTTATTTAAATCATTGCCAAGAAACTTGATTACTCAAAGGCAGCTAGGTTTTCTCTTTTTTCCCTTAAGTCTCCCCACTTCTCTTGTATTTCAATTCTGTATTACTCATTTTTGTTCTGTTCTTTGTAGTCCAAAGATCATTGTTATTGACATAGAAAACATTACTGCTGTAATGTTATCTCTAGTGTTATTGCTGTTTCATCCACCCAGAGGAGCCTTCTTATCTCATCTTTGATCTTCTTTTCCTTAAGATAGTTGAGTTCCCTTTCCTCTTTTAAGCTATTTTATAAAAGCCATATTTTAACGAATTAGCAGTGTGATGTGGAAGCCAGATGCTACTGCAATCATAGGCAGTATCTGTAGTAAATGCTAGTTCTATTGTACGTTTATCACTTATATACAAAGCATAGATGCAAAAATATCTGTCCTCTAGGAGCTTTCCTTTGACTGGGCAAAGACCATGTCTTACATCAAAACCAATCTGATTCTCATTGGCCACCAATAGGTCCTAAGTCAAGCTCCATCTGGACCTTGTTTGGGTCCTGATTGAATCAGATTGAGTGTAAATAGCAATTATTTCTTCTTTAGCCAGAAACCCTGAGAGTCTTCCCCTCCCTGATTTATTTATTTATTTAGATTTTTTTGGTCTAGGTTATTTGGTATAGCCTTAATCATTGAATGGGTGCAGCCTCAGTCAAACTGAGACCTGTTGAAGAACTTAGCTTAAAAAGGTCAAGATCTTTTATTGTATCCAAGGGCCATCTTCAGTTATCTTGATGGATATCTTGCCACTGGAACCAGATAGCTCTGGAAGGGAAAGTGAGCCAGGTGACCTTGTACAGCCCTCCCTCACTTAAATCCAATTCACTTGAATGTCATGGCATCACCTCCCTGATGTCATGGTCCTTTTCAAGAAGAAAGAACAAACCACCACCACCATCACCACCACTACCACCACCACTACCACCACAATACATAAACAGGTAAAGAAATGCAAGGTAATCTGAAAAGGGAGAGAATAGTGACAATTTGGGGAATTACCAGAGTAGGCTTTCTGAAGGAGGTAGCATTTGAGTTAAGCCTTGAAGGAATTCATATTTCTAGGAGATGAAGAATTGGAGAGAAGACATTCTGGATATGGAACATACTTTACCTATGTCAAGACACAGAGGTGAGAGATGTAATATTGACTTTGAGGAAAGGCAAACAGACCAGTTTAGAATATAGAATGTGTGAAGAAGAGTATAGTAAAAAAAGTATGGAAAGGTTATTTGAAGTCATACTAGTTTTAAATAGTAGGCTGAGGGTTTGTATTTTATAGGGAACTATTGAAAATTATATCCATTTCTAGGGTATCACATTTTAGAAGAGACATTGACAAAAAGGATTGTATCAACAAGAAGGCAACCAGGATGGTAAGAGGGACATCTCAGTATTAGTTGAAAGAAATGGAGAAGAGAAGATTTGGAGGGATAGGGAGCTAATGTATACTGGTGGCCTAGATTGCTTAATGTTTTACTATATAACCTTGCACTCAGCATGGCACTGATCTAGAAATTCATCCTCTTCTTTCTTTTCTTTCTCTTTGACTACTTCTTCTCAGTTTCCTTTCCTTGATCTTCAATTCAATACATATATTATAGGTAATTCCTAAGTCCCAAGTACTTCTCCCTCAATCTTATTCCATTTGTTGATCTCATTAGCACCAAATGGATTAAATTATCAGAAGATAATTGAATTTCTAATATTTGAGAATTGTGTTGATTTTCAAATCTTCTTAACCAGTCCTAACCTCTCTGCTGAATTCCAGTCTCACATGTTCTGTAGTCATCTAAAAACATGTCCAGAATTGAACTCATGTTTTACCACAAATCTCTTCCTTCTTTTGAACCTCCCTATTCCTGCTGAGGGTCCTAACACCCTCCTAGTCATGTAGGGTCACAACCTTGATGAATAATCCTTGATCTTGTTAATTTTATGTTTGTAACATCTCTATCATACACAGCATCCCCCTTCTCTGACACTGCCATCATTCTAATGCAGGCCCTCATCACTTCATCTCCAGATTATTGAAAGAAATTCCTGGTCTCCCTACCACAAGTATTTCCCATTCCAATCATTTTTAGATTTCAAAGTGATCTTTAAGTTTAGTTTTGTTCATTTTCATGTCATTCCTCTCCTCTACTCAATAAATTTCAGTGCCTCCCTATTACCTCCAGGATCAAATATAAAATTCAGTTGGCATTCAAAGTCCTTTATAACCTGGCTTTTACTTCACCCCATTTCTAGTCTTTTTAGACCTTATTCTCTTTCCCCTCAAATACTTCATAGTCCACTTCTAATGCCTTCATAAATGTTTCTGTAACAAGAAACTCCATTTCTCAATTTCAGGTATTTTCATTGGTCTCATGCCTGGAATCTTTTCCCTACTCATCTCTGCCTCTTGGCTTCCCTGGAAATCCCATCTAAAATTCCACATGGCTTGTCTAGCTTCTTTTAAGTCCATCTAAAATTCTACTTCTACAAGAAGCTTTTCCAACCCCATCCTTTCTAATTCTAGTGCCTTCCTTTTGTTGATTTATCCTGCATAGAGTTTATTTGTACATTTCTTCTATTAGTAAGGAGCTCCTTGAGTTCAGGGATTGTCTTGTGCTTGTCTTTGTATCCCCTATGATTAGTACACTCCTTAGAACTGAGTAGGTGCTTAATCAATGTTTATTGTCTAATTAAGTGACTAACTCCTCCCCTTGATGCAGACTGCAGACTCTATATTTAATATACTTGGTTACTTTGAGGCTAGCCTAAAGATGAGTCTCTCCAAACTCATTGAAAGTCAGTCCTTGGAAAAGAGATGTTGCCATTCCTGCTTAATAGATCTTGATAAAGCATATGCCCCACTCTCTGGTATAGCTTTGCACATATTAGTCTGCTATGTGGTATAGTAGATGAAGTATTGGGCTTGTCAGGATGACTTGAATACAAATCCTAATTTATACACATTGCTATGTGACCCTCCATAAGTCACGTATCTTCTCTCATCCTCAGTTTTTGCATCTGTAATTGGATTAAAAATAGCATCTATTTCACAGAGTTTTGTGAAGATTATAAATGTATGCATTTATATATATATATATATATATATATATATATATATACATATGTTTATGTACATTTTAGCTTATATATAAAACTTTATAAGCTTTTGTATATGTATACATGTGTAAAGCACTTTGCAAATATGCTATATAAATGTTAGCTATTACTATTATTAGTAAGCACTTAATAAGGAATTATTTAATTGAGTTTAGTAGCTTTTACATGTGCTTTTAAATTCTTCACTAATAATGGAGCTCCTTCTGTTCTCTTCAGGTCCCCAGAAGCACTGGGAACCTATTAGCTGATCTTAACATTCCATCTCCTACTTTTCATTTTGATGCTTTTTCACAAGTCATGTCCTAAGCATAAAAAGCACCCCTTCTTTCATTAATGTGCTAAAATCTTTACCTTTCTTTAAGGTAAAATTTAGCTGCTACCTCCTGTGAAAAGTCTTTTGTGATTCCCCTGGTTGTTAGGTCTCTTTCTCATCTCATCTTACCTTTTTAGATATTGAATCCTTGCCTCTTTCCCTCCTGCTGAGGGTAAGGTCAATGAGAGCAGCACCTGATTGGATTATATATATATCTTTAGTGGCTAATACAGTGCCTGAAATAGGTAACAGGTGTTTGAAAAATGCTTGTTAAATAGAATTACACTGAATTGAGTTGAATTGACTCTAATTTAATTTTTATATTACACACCATCTGTAGTGTTTGGAGACCAAACTCATTTTTCCCCCCAGCACAAACTTAACAAGGTTGAGAGTGGTGATGCACTGTGTGGAAAAAACTAATGTAAAAATCGGACCAAGCAAAAAACTCATATTATTTTATGTACAGATCAAATTTGAAGTTCTTAAAAAAAGAAGTTTATCTGTGTTGAAGAGACAAAATAGAAGGCTCACTCCATAAATGAATAGACTGAGTTTAGGTAAAAATTGGCCAGGTTGAAGGGAAGAAGTAGAATACAAATGACTTAATGAATGAGATATGACATGGATATAGCATTTTGGATAGTGGTAGCTGGAAGCCATGATAATAAAGGTACCCTTTGATACTGATTGGGAGAAATATCTTGGGACTAGAACTAGTTTAGTAACCCACAGACAATTCAAGAAAGAGAGTTTGCATTGTTTTTATCCCTTTCTCTCTCTGTCTCTCTGTCTCTGTCTCTGTTACTGTCTGTCTCTCTTCCTCCCTCCCTCCCTCCCTCCCTCCCTCCCTCCCTCCCTCCCTTCCTCCCTCCCTCCCTTCCTTCCTTCCTTCCTTCCTTCCTTCCTTCCTTCCTTCCTTCCTTCCTTCCTTCCTTCCTTCCTTCCTTCCTTCCTTCCTTCTTATTGGGAAAAAGAGGAAGGTCAGAAAATATAGCCTGACAGTGAGATATCACAATTAATATATATGATAGTGCCTTATAAGGCAATTTATTTCTTGTTTCTGCTTTTGCACATTCTGTCTTTCATACCTGGAATGTACTTCTTCTTACCTCTCTCACCTATAATCTCTTACTTCCTTCCAAGCTCAATTTTTGTCTCCCCAGCTACAAGTGCCTTCTCACAGTTACTATATATTAACATGGTAAATATTATGTATTTATTAAATGTGTGCATGTTATCAGACTCTCTCCACTACCTCAACAAAGCTATTTGAGAGTAATTTTGAGTATAATCTTGATTTCATCTTTATATTACCAGCACCTAGCATAGAGCCTGGCACAAAAATGCAAATATAATAAATGTGTGCTTTATAAATGCTTTTTGATTGATAGATAAAGTAGTTATTATAAAAATGATCTTATTGGCTCCCATGGGCTCAGTTATCATCTGAATAAAGATGATTTTCAAATCTGTATAACAGGTCCTAACCTCTCTCCTAACTTCTAATCTCACATCACAAACCACTATTGGACACTTCAAATTAGATATTCCATAGATATCACAAAATCAAAATTCCCAAAACTTAGCGCTTTCCCCCCTTCAATCCCTTATCTTCCTAGATTCCTTATTTTTTTTTCTGTTATTTATTTATTTAATTTTTTTTAAATTTTATAATTATAACTTTTTTTTTTTTTTTGACAGTACATATGCATGGGTAATTTTTTACAACATTATCCCTTGCACTTACTTCTATTCAGATTTTTTCCCTTCCTCCCCCAACCCCCTCCCCCAGATGGCAGGCAGTCTTATACATGTTAAATATATTACAGTATATCCTAGATTCCTTATTATTGTCTAGGGCAAAATTTCTTAAACTGTGGATTGTTGCAACCTCATATAGGATTGATCTCCTTACTTGAATGTCCGGATTGCAAAATTATGATTTTTTAAATAAATATTTGATTTGTATACCTATTTTATATACCTATATAGCTGGAATCATGTTAAAATTTTTTGGATGAAAAAGGATTACAAGTAGAACAAGTTTAAGAAGCCCTTGTCTAGGACACTTCCATCCTTTCAGTAACTTAAATTCATAGCTCTGATATTATCCTTGACTCCTCACTCTAAGTCATTGTACATATCAAATCTGTTGCCAAATCTTGTTTTTACTTTCACAATATTCCTGACATATGTCCTTTTCTGTCTGCTTACACAGTAGTTATCCTGGTGAAAACACTCATTGTGACTTGTCTAGTTTATTGTAATAGCTACTGGTTAATCTGTTCACTCCATATTTCCCCCTCCTTCTATTTCATTGTTAACTTATCTGTCAAAGTGATCTTTCTTATTCAATCACTTTCAATGGTTCTTTTTTATCTCCAGGAACAAAGATAAAATTCTCTCTGTCTTTTTAAAACCCTTTACCATCTGACCCATTCCTTCCTTTCTAGTCTTTTTGTACTTTAGTTCCTTAAACATATTTCATCTCCTTATTCTGAATTTTCTCTAGCTCTTCCATGTACTTGGAATTTTCTCCATCCTTACCTCCTAGTTTTCTTACCTTCCTTCATGATTCAGCTTACATTTTATTTTTTTGTAGGAGACTTTTCTTGATTCCTTCCTTTACTAGACCCTTCTTAGAGAAATTACTTTCCATTTATATTGTATATTATATACTCCTGATTGCTTGCTTGTTCTTTCTTTCATTAGATTGTGAACTCCTTAAAGGGGAAGGAATATGTTTTTGCTTGTCTTTATAGCCCTAGTTATTGGCATGGAGCTTGTCAATAGCAAATATTTAATAAATGCTTTTTGTTCATTGTTTTTGCCTTTGTTAGGGCCAGAAGAAAGAAATGAAAGAGAAGAGTGTTTGAATAGAAACTTAATAAAAGATTTAATATGAGGAGGAAAGTTAGAGGGAACTTTAGAGTTTTGTATTTCAGATCTTGGGAAAGATGCAATCAATCAGATAGCTTGTTTGATTCTCTTTTTTACATATATAAAAGCTGAGATTCAGAGGGGTTATAGGATCATAGATTTTGATTTGGATGAGGCTTTATGGTATAGAAATCTTACCAAATTCCATAGGAAAACAAGCAAAGAGGGTTTAAAAGAGAAAATAAGGTAATGTCAAGGAGCCAATAATCACAAACAAAATTAATTTCCTGATACTATAGCATATATTCTACTTAATGAAAGAGACTGGTCTAGCATGAATTCCTTGAACTGTCTTTGGAGCTAGAATGTACAACAACAACAACAAAAAGAGATAATTAACACAGTATTTTTACAACTCAAATCACATGATAATCATCATATTCTGAATATCAGTAAAATAAAACCAATGGAAATAAAAATGTGATAAAGATCCATCCTGACAGAAAAACAAGCAATTTATTGACAGTCACTTTTACTCAAAAATCTAAAGTGGTTTTCTTTTGTCTAAGTCATGTTAATAACTCTAAAGTCCAGGGATTCTCAAACTACAGCCTGAAGGCCAGATGCGGCCCGCTGAGGACATTTATGGGGCCACCGGGTTATGGCAAATGGGCTGAGGGGCTGAGACAGAGTGTGAGTTTTTGTTTTTTCTATAGTCTGGCCCTCCAGCAGTCTGAGGGACAGTGAACTGGCTTCCCATTAAAAAAGTTTGAGGACCACTGTGAGGATACTAAATTCAGTTTCCTAGTTTTATGGATGAGGAAACTGAAGTTCAGAGATGTTAAAGTGTCTTGGTCAGTCTCATGACTTAAATATCTTGGTTCTGTCACATATCTCTCTTCTGACTTTAGGCAGGTGATCTTTGGGTCTCAGTTTCCTAATTTGTAAAATGAGAAGATTAGAAAAAATAGTCTCTTTCAGCTCTAAATCCATGATATTACAGATAATTTATTTTTTAAAAAAGAAAATGATTATTTATTATTAACATTTGTTTAAATTTTTTTTGGAGTTCTGAATTCTCTTCCTCCTTCCTCCCCCTTCCCTCTCTTTCTCCCTGATGGGCAAGCAATGTGACTAAAAAACAAAACAAACAAACAAACAAACAAACAAACAAATAAATAAATAAATAAATGAAGGAATGAATAAGTGAGTGAGCGAATAAATAAATAAATAAACAAACAAGCAAACAAGCAAACAAATAAATAAATAAATAAATAAATATTTCTAAGTATGATTTAAACTCAGGTCTTTCTGACTTCAGATCCAAGACTATCTACCATACCAATAGTGATTTGCTTTAATTAACATTACCAGTCAGTAGCCAGCTTTGGGGGCATATCTTGTGGAAGCTTTCCCACTGGTTCTTTTCCTTTCTCTTAAGTGAAAAACCAGGGGAATGCTCTTCCAGGTTTTTGCTGGCATACCTAGTTCAGATCCTGGGCCTGCTCAAATGCCTAGAACCCAGGCCTCCTGATTCCCAATTAAATTGTCTTTCCACTACACTGTTCAGTTCTCAAAATTTGCTGCATGGCCCTTTAAGGATTTGCTAAGATACTATGAAGTGATTTTCAAGGTCACAACTATTTTTTCTAAAGATAAGGTATTATTTGCCTGTTTAAATGCTTCATTTTCAACCACATAGCTGTATGAGACCAGGTTTTCTTCCTACACTTCAACCAAAACAATATACTACAACAGATTGAATGCAGAAAATATGAGACTCAAGCTGTTTTTTTATTAAGTCAGACATTAAAAAGATTTGCAAAAGTATGCAAAACAATGCCACTCTTCTCACTAATTTTTTTGGTAAAAGCTAGTTTTTTTTCTAATAAAAATATGATGTTTTTGTTAACATGTAATGGATTTATTATTATTTTAAATGAATAAATACATTAAAAAGTTTTATTAATTTTAATATTTAGTATTAGAAATATCAATTTGAACTATAACCCACAAACAGATTTTTTTTGGGGGGGGAGGATTAGAGGAGTATTTTTAAGAACATAAAGAGTTCCTGAGACTAAAAAGTTTGCAAGCCTATGCACCCCAGTATGTTTTAGGTAGATCATGAGTAGAAACAGAACTCTTGCTGCCTCCAAGCTTTTTAGAGACCAAATTTCCTGAGATCTGTATCAACAAAGCTTTTAGGGACTATTTGAATCCCATAATACTAATAGGAGTAGCAGTTAAGATATTATTGATTCTGAAGGAAAAGGTATGGGTAAGATTGTAACAGGGCTAAATTACACCAGAAGTTTAATTTAAAAAAGGGGGAGGTGATTAAAAATTGAACAAAGTGCCTTCTATGACTAGGCCTTATGTTGTTATTGTTTGTTTTTTAAATATTGCTCAAGGGAAAAAAATTCTTTTTCATGGCATATGCAAATATAGTTTTTCCCCCAATTAGGAATTTAATTTAAGAAAGTGGTATGTATTTCTCTATTCCTCAGCCATGCTTTCAACAGAAGAAAATGCAGACTGTTGTTGGTTTATCCTACTAAGGACACAAATGTGTTGCCTAGTGTTGACATACACACACACAACACACACACATGTGTAGGCAAGTGACTTATAATTCACAGGAAGGAAAAGGAAAAGGTGATATATTCTGTTGATATAACTAATGTATAATGATGGGTAACATCACACATATTAGTATTCAATTTTAGGTGAAAGATGCAGCAAATAGTAAAGAATAAATATAGTCTCTATATAATAAAAAAATGATTGTTTCTCTTCTTCCATTCCCTCACTCCTTTCACAATCACTGAAGGCAAATGAAAATATTTTCTGCCTAGATTTCTATTATGAAAAGCAGACAGATTTTTGCTAAAGATTTTACATGGATTTTAACATTCAAATGCATCTATGAGCTATGGGGATAGAAGGAAATAAATATTAAGTACCTACTATGTGCCTGGAACTGTGTTAAACACTTTACAAATATTATTTTATTTGGTTCTCATAAATCTGTGACATGAGTTTTTTATCATCTCCATTTTATAGTTGAGGAAATTGAGGCAGATAGAGGCTAAATAACTTGCAGCTTAATGTGTCTGAGGCTGAATTTGAACCTAAATCTTCTTGATTCTAAATCTAGGGTATTATTCACTTTGGTATGATGGAGCCATGAAACATGGCTACTGATACATAAAAGTTCTCAGACTTTGTATAGCACAAGTCCAAATATTAATATTATTTGCACTATTAGAATTTTTAAAAAGAATTTTATGCTTGCCTGTAGATAATATATTTGGAATAAAAACTTTATCTTAAATTTTAAAAATGAGATATTTAACTTATTTTAATAGAAAAAAGTCAAAAGGTATATCCATGATTTGAAAACTTTTGGAATTGGAACTGTCCTTAGATAATTATCTCGTTAAGTCCTCTTATTTTAAAATGAGGATGCTGAGAAGCAGAAGGGTAAATTGCTCAATCATTTATCATGATCATAAAATAATAATCATAAAATATTTATCATTTTTAGAGAACAGGTACTGGACTTGAGATTTCATTGATGTATCTTTCTTGTAAAGAAACTCCTTCTAATATTGATTCCAGTATATGCCACGCTTAAGACTTGAACACAGTTCTTGGCTGTGATGTTAGCTCTCTAACTACTACATAAGGCTTCTATAATTTGTAAACTAAAATTATCCAATTTATAATTATTTAATTTCTAGAATTATAAAGAGAGAAGTAGCATGGCATAGTGGATAGAGATCTGGTCTAAGTCAGAAGTACCTTGGTTCAAGTTATTCCTCTATTAGATACTGATTGTGTGACTGAGTAAATCATTGGATCTCTCAGTTGCCCTTGTGACTCTCAGAACAATTGTGAATCTTCATTGGTAGAACAACATTTCTCATTGGGAGTTCTTTACACCAATGAAATCCTAAGCCATATCTCCTTCTGCCCACAAATGGAATTGAAATCATTATTACATCCAGTTCCCTAGGTCATGAATCCAGGTGATTTAACTAGACTTTCTCATAACCACATCTAATTGTGAGCCCCCCTTCTTCTTTTGACTCCACTTTTATGCTAACTAAAGCATAACATTTAATTTGTGCATTATGATTTTATTCAAAATTTCCCTATGCTCATGCAACTTGCATGACTAGGTTTTGAAATTAGCCCTGTAGTTTATAGTCAGCTTTAATAATCTTTTAATGGTTCCAGTGGGCTCACTCTATTGTTCCCTTCAGTCAAAAAGTAAAAATAGTTGCCATTGGTTTGCATACAAAGTAGAGAATTCTATACTCTAAACTCTGAAAGCTTAGAACTCCAGTGAGACTTTTAGGATAGCCTAAATTTTCTTGGTTTGATGCACTTGCTTTAATTCAAATGCATTTCCTCACAACTCTGGGTTCTCTTTAAAGCATTAGGGGCGGTCATCCATAGATTTAGAGTTTGAAGAAAACTTCTAGTCCAATACCACCCTTCTGTTTTTAGACAAAGAAATTGCAGATTGGAGTGGTCAAGTGATTTGTTCATGATCACACCACTGGAGAAACAGATATAGCACAAGACCAAATACCACCTCAGCCAGGCTGAAGTAGGAGCAGAAACTTCTGGATAGATCAGAGGCCACTGAAATGACTAAATGGTTAAATTTGGGCATCTTGTTATCCAGGTCCACACAAATGACTGTTGGAGTAATCTAACCCTGAACAGCACAAAGGCTTTCTTCCTTGAGCATTTGTTTTATGGGGGGGCGTTGTCTTATTCCTCTCTCTTCAGTTTTTAAACTCCAGAATGTATTTCTATATGTGTGAGCTCAGTATCATCACACCTGTCTCTTTGCATCCTGTGCAAAGTGTGAAGCAGCTGAAAATACTTTATACTGTGAACTATGTGCAAAAAAAATTCTTCCTCTCCTTGGGTGTTTAAGATGGGGCCTTGTTCTCTAAGGTTTCATACAGCCAGAGTGTGACAAAGTCATGTGAGAGGTGGCTAGCTCCAAAATTCAGCTCAGAGATCTGGAGGAAGATGTTATCATTTTGACATTCATTAAAAGACTGCTGTATATAAGGTACTGTAGTAAGTACTAGAGGGACGAAGACAAAAATGAAACTCCCTGCCTTCAAGGAGATTACTTTTTTACCCTGGAATATATAGCTACTACCAAATATAAAGTATATTGATTTCTTCCTTCTCTATTTTATGGTACATCACAATGCTCTTAATGATTTCTTTTCTGCCCAACTGATAAAAGCAAGTGGTGGGCTCTGTTTTGTTTCTGCTTATGACTCAGGTGTTAGAAGCTGTGGATGCCATAAGCAATCATTCATTCAGTAATTGGAAGATCAGAAACCTGTATGAGTATTCAGGATTTTATATGACAATATTCAAATCTATATTTGGAGAGAAGCCAAAAACTGGTCTGAGCACCTGCTGAGCATTGTGAGAATTCAAGGTTTAAATGCTGGCGTTTGGCTGGGGATCTAGAGCCAGAGGTAAGCCTTGGCCATCTGGACTGCTCTGGTGCCTCTAGGCCTGACCTCTCCTATTTTCAAGCTCCTTTGGACTGAAGTAACAACTAGGGAAGTTGTTAGTCATGAAAGACTTGAGAAGTCTGGACCTTTAGGTAGAAGAGACCAATGACCAGGCTCCAACTTTCACTAATGATATCAAAACCATAAATTCAGGGATGTGTTGAGGAGGAAAATTGGGAAACTAGAAGGAAAAGGAATATATTTTTTTTGAGAGGGGTTGATGTAAATGGTAGGTATCTGTTTTTACTTTCAAGTATTCGAGATTCAAGTCATTTGATCTAAACAAAATCCTCTATGTCCCAAAGATCTTTTCTGTGTGCTCTTTGTATTCTTATAGAGAAGTAAGAGAGATGTTACAAGAAGAAATATGTGTAAACATTTTCCATAATTCCAAAAAAGGAGAATATGGATTCTTTAAACTATCTTCTCCTCCTCCCTCTTTCCCCTCCTCCTCCACCTCCTTCTCCCCCCTCCCCTTCCTTCTCCCCCTCCCCCTCCTCCTCCTCCTCCTCCTCGTCCTCCTCGTCCTCCTCTTCCTCCTCCTCCTCCTCCTCCTCCTCCTTCTCCTCCTCCTCCTCCTCCTCCTCCTCCTCCTCCTTCTTCTTCTTTGCAAAGCAAAATGCTTTACATCTCATTTTATTCTCACCATATCCTTGGGATGGTAGGTATTATAATTTTTTCATTTTACAGATAAGGACAGAGACTAAGTGATTTGCCTAGGATCAGACAACTAGAAAGTATCTGAGGCTGGATTTGAACTCAGGTTTTCCTATCTTTAGGTTCAGCAGACTATCTACTGCCCTACTTAGCTGACCCTATTGGTGATACTTGAATATTTGGAGAACTTGAGAATGTCCAATGCTTGTTGAATTTGAAGTAAATTTTTGAACTATCAGAAAACTTTATTTTTGTGATTCACCTATTTTAAACACATAGAATATAGCTATCCTACAAAAGAGACACAGTATGGTATAGTGGATAGAGAGTTGGTCTTGGAGACTTGGGTTCAGCTTCTGCCTTTAGACATACAATAGTTGTATAACTATAGGCAAGTCACTTAATGTATCAGTTCTTCAGAAAACTGACACGATTAGTTGCAAAGTGCTTATCTAAATTTATAATGAGTTTCTTTATCCAGAAATTCCCTAAGTCATTGAAATTGCAGTATAGTTCTCTTTTCCAGGGCTTCTTAAACTTTTTCTACTCATGACTCCTTTTCATCTGAGAAGTTCTTATGTGATTCTGGGTATATAGGTATATAAAATAGGTATACAAATCAAACATTTACTGATAACAAATCATAATTTCATGACCCACACATTCAATTATGACCTCCAGATAGGGTCACAAACCACTGCTTAAGAAGGTAGACTCCACACATATAAAAATGTCCTAAGAGTTTGGTTTAATTATCCACACAAAGAAAACCAAGTGCCTGAAGAATGTGTGTTGCCCAATGTATGATGTGTTATTGATTGGACAGTCTTCAAAGCTCATCTATCAGAATATGTATCTTGAACAAATGGACATAACAAATAGACATTATAAATGGGCCCATAATTGAACAGGAAGAACAAAACAGATTGGATTATATGTAGAAAATTGAAAAGTTATTTTAATGTCTCGTCCCTTCCTACAAGCAAATTCATGAAACAGACACATCTTTTTAAGATGATATTCTTCTGATGACTGTGTGACTGAGTCATGGAATACTACAGAAACTGGAGGGTTGACATTGAGGATCATTAAAAGATCAGCAGAGAGGTTATAATGGGAATGATTATAGAGTGTAACAGATTATAAATAAACAATTATGGAGACATGATGCAAAGGATGGCATCAAACGAGTTTGACTACCTCACCTACCTTCCCCGGTAGTGTGGAGTGTTTAACTGGAGTATGATAGTGGTGGAGAGATTAGAGTTTTCCCTTGACCCCAGAGGGGAGACATAGAACCAGTGGGTGGAAGAGACAAATGCAGTCTTGAGGTTCCCAATAGTAGCACCCTATTAAAGGGGAAGTGAATTGTTCCCTAAGGAATAGTGAATCTTCCCTTATTGAAGATCTTTAATCAATCATTTGTTGAGCATATTGTTGAGGGAATTTTTCTAGCCTCTGAAAGCCTTTCCAGTTCTGAAATCCTGTAATGTTTCTGGGGGGGAAATGGACTGATCATGCAGTAAAAGGAAGAAATAACTTGTTCAGTTCATTGATGTTCATCCTATGTCAAGTGAATAGGAGGAGGGTTTCAAACACATTGGATGGATCCTGTGTGGTAAACTTATGTGGAAATGGACATGAGCCACATGGATGAGAATGGATGATAGCACAGATTCATATGTTGGAGTGCTAACATTATTAAATGAAAGTTATTTTATAGACAGTGACCCTTTTTATTTTCATTTTTTTTCAGAGACTACTACAATGGCCTTACACAGTTAATGCTTGATTGTGAACTCAATTGAATTGAAATAAGAATTAATAGTATTTTAATAAGTTTTAGCATTTAAAAACACTTTCTGTATCTTTAAATTCTTGAGTATGCTTTGGAATTTGTTTGACAAAGTTAGGGTAGTTTTAAATTTTAGCTCAGTGACTCAATTGCAGCTGTTCTCACATAATTGGTCATGAGCTTTTTATACTCTCTGGTTTGCTCTAAGAGAGCACAGCTTCCTGTCTTTGCCCCCACCCTGTGATCAACAATCCCAAATACACATTGTTTAAAAGAGGTTGTCTCACTCACTTAAATCTAAAGAATGACATTTTCATAGAATTTTAAAAATTAAATCCAAGCACATTTTTCTTTTAGAAACTTTTGTCCCAAATTTGAATGTATAGAAATGAGTTTATTTAATAACAAAATTTGGTAATAGTTTTATCTTTTTCCTAATTATAACATTATTAATCTCTTTAAATAGCTACGGTGAGAATAAAGTTAGAGAGGGGCTAACTATAACTAAAACAGAAAAAAAGAAATATTTTCTTTAAAAATAATTTCATTCAACAATAGCAGCATTTTTTAAAAAATAGAACTTTTGGAATTATATTGGGTTATAACCAATATTACTTATTTGATCAACTGTGAAAAGTATCAGGCAACTGAAATATATATGGTTTTTGGATGAATAGAAATTCTATAATCCTGCTCCCTTATTCATAACCTTAGCTTTTTCATTTCAGTGCCCTCTGTCACTCATGGTACCACCACTCTTCAGGGGACAAAATCACTTGTAGAGTCCATAAACATGTGCATAAAAATTATTTACTTTTCTTGGTGCAGCTCCCCTGGCATTCACAATCATTGCTCTTATCCCTTTTATCATCTCAAATTTGACTAATTTGTAAACAAACACACCAGAATTTATACACATACATGTGAGTATTGTCCCCATTAAAAACCTTGATAGGTTATACACTTAATGATGCTGCTAGTGTTCAAAATAGTTTTGGGAAGTTTTAGAATTACTTTCAAGGACTTCATTGCATTCTTTTAAATATCTTAAATTAAAGCAGTTTCATTCTTTGAAAATATAAATATATTTGTTTTTTTGGAAATAGACTAACAGTATTTAACCTAAAGGAAATTTGATTAATAAGTCATTTGATCAAAGAGATAATTAAATACTTTTAGTTTAAAATGATAATTGACTACAAATAAATGAGACAAGCTTATTTCATTTGATTTATAAGTTGCATTTGAAGGCTATTTCCTTTGATTAAAAAACAATTAAAATATATATATAGTTATACTGATCATGATACCCACCCAAATCCATTTATAAAGAATAGTAAAAGAAGATTTTATATGAAATATATACAGTTTAAAAATGTAATAAGATTAATGTGTTTTTTTAAAAGCTATCTTGCTTGTCTAAATCTTCTGGACTTGTCTGTACATTTACAAATGTTTTACTTAAGAATACCTTTTTCCTCATTCATTCATTCATTTATTTTAGTATTACTGTTGTGATACTGCCTGTTTTAATTCCATTTTTCTCTTCCTATTTCTTCTTCCATCAGAAATTCTACATTAAACATAAATAATTCAAGCAAAAAAAATCCACAGTGGCTATTTCAAAAAATGTATGTCTTATTCTCCATTTCTGATTTGTCTTTTCTCTGTTAGGAGGTGGGTAACATGTTTCATCATCTGGTCTCTGGAATTATAGCTGATCAATGAATTGATGAGTGCTTAAGTCTTTCAAAGCTATTTATGTTCATGATCTTATTGTTACTCCTAAATTGTTCCTCTATTTCTGCTTACTTTAATGTGCATCTCTTCATATAAGTCTTCTCTGGTTTCTCAGAATCCATTCTTTTTGTCTTTTTATGGTGTAATAATATTACATGTCCTTCATATACCATAATTTCTTTAGCTTTCCCCAAGTTTATTGACACTCTCTTAGTTTCCAATTCTCTTCTATAACCAAAAGTTCTGTTATGAAGATGGTGATATATGTAAGTATTTTATCCTTATGATTTTTTTTGCAGTATGTGGCTAATAGTGCTTGCTTGAGTAAAAGAATATCACTAGAGTCAGTTTTAAAGAAGATTTTTCGGAAAAATATTGCACAATTACAATAGTCTATTGCATAACAGTCAATAAGCATTCATTAAGCACCAACTATAAGCCAGGTACTATGTTCAGTGCTGAGTAAGCAAAAGAAAGGCAGAAAACAGGCTTTATTCTCAAGGAGCTCACAGTCTAATGGGGGAGACATACACAAACAATTGTGTACAAACAAACTAAACTTGATAAAATTGAAAATAATCAAGAAGATGAAAGCACTATGAATAAGGAGGACTGAGAAAGACTTTTTACAGAAGATACAACTTTAGACAACTCTTGAGGGAAGCCTATGAAACCAGGAGGTAGAAATGAGGAAGGAGAGAATCTGGGCAATGAAGACAGCCATGAGACATGCTTGGATTTGGAAGGTGAAATAGAAGGCAGCTTTGTGCTCAGCAGATAGAGTTCTGGGCCTAGAGTCAGGATGAATTTTCTTCCTGAGTTCAAATCTGACCTCAAACAATCATTAACTATGTATTCCTGGGCAAACCACTTACCCTTGTTTGCTTTAGATTCCTCATCCATAAAATGAGTTGGAAATGGAAATGGCAAACTTCCAGTGTCTTTGTCCCCCCCCCCCCCTCCAAAAGAAACCCAATGGGGGACTGAAAGGAAGGTGAACTATTCCATGTATGGAACAGAAAAGAGGTCAGGGTCACTGGGCAAAAGAGTGTTTGGAGGAAAGTAAAGCATAAGAAGACTTAAAAGGTGGGAGGCAGCCAGGTTTTAAAAGCCAAATAGGTTTTATAGTTGATTCTAGAGATAATAGAGGATCACTGGTGTTTATTGAATATGATCAGACCTATGCTTTGGGAAGATCAGTTTGATAGCTGAGTGGATGATAGATTGGAAGTGGGAAAGACTTGAGGAAGGGAGTGCAACTAGAAAGTTACTTCAATGGTTCAAGCATGAGGTAATGAAGGCATGTGTTAGGGTAGTGACAATATAAGGGAAAAGGGCTGGGCATATAGGGGACTAATTTTGAAGATTGAAATGACAGCACCTGGTAATTAATTGGATATTGGTGGGGAAGATGTAGTGAGGAGTTGAGGATGATACCTAGAAGGCAAGCCTGGAAGACTTGGAAGATGATAGCATCCTCACATAACTTAAGATATGTCTGAGACATCCAATCTGAGATATCCAATAGGTGATTGGAGGTGTGAGGCTTGAGTTCGGTAGGGAATTGAGGGCTGGAGAAGTAGATCTGGACAAAGATTGTGATTGATATTAATAATTGATGAGACCACTAAAAAACAGGAAACAGCATATTACCTCTCAAGGTGATTATTTTGAAGGACAACATTCTGAAGCCTCTTCAATATTACCCATAATTATTCTAGAAATTAGTTTGTCTGTCCCACTCCCCCCCTGAATTTCCTCCAAATTATCCTTTAGTACTTCAGTGAATCTATGACCTCATTTGTGCAGTTACATTTTCCATGAGACTAGTTTAAAATCTAACAATGATTTTCATAATGTATAATTCTTGTTCTTGTCCTTCCTAAATTTAGCCTCTCTACCAAATCTGATCAGTAGTGCACTGTAGGCTTTCTTCTAGATCCTTATGTACTTTCTGTATACCGGTGCAGTATTTATACTATATACTATCAGTTATGTAGCTTGTCACCTCTTTTGGTCATAAAAATGTCTATTATTTTTCTATTTTTGGGGGGTTGGTGATGGAAACCATCTCTCTGGGAAATCTTATGAAACAATTCCCTAGTGCTTTTTAACATTGCATTCCCTCTAATATAGGTTTTTTTCAACCTTAATATGGTTGGATAAAATTATTTTTCCTGATTTCATTTTTTTGAACACATTCCATCATGGTTAGTGCTGAGGATAGTCCACTATAGCATTTATAGAAAAGTAATTTTAATGAAAAACACATATTTCCTAGGTTATGACATGCAAGTAGATGGATAACTCATTGAGTTAGTTGACCACTTCTGGGCTGGGCTTGACATGGGGCTGTCCTAGTAATTTATGTTTGATTTAGGAATAGAATAATACACTGGAAGAGGGGCTGTGTGTATGTCATTAAGAAGTTAACAAGAGGAGATTTTCTTAGCAGAAAGAGAGCTGGAGAATATTTATTAAGGATATGTATAGAGGACTCTGAGTTAATTCATTTGATTGAAGCTCCTAGTTTACATCATGGTCCACCAGTTGTAGTAAAGGGTGCCTCAAACTCCTTATAACCTTTTTTGTTCTTGAGCCTTTAGTCCCTTGAACTAATAAAATCTCAAAGATGGTTTTAGTACATTGAAAGAAAAAAAAACTATTTTAACTTGTGTGGAGGTATAGATTTGGACACTGTTCTGAGGCAGCCAGAATCACCTTACTGTTGGAAAGAGCCAAGTTGTTAAGGACCATGCCTAAGTGTGAAAGGGCAGGTGGATTCTCTGAAAGCCCCAACAGCTATGAACCATAAAATCCTTGAAGGAATTGCAAATCAGCCTTTACAGATGCAGATGTTGCTTGTGGATTGGGAATGAAATAAATTGGAGGCAAGAGGGAAGAGGAGAGAGGTCAGAGAATGTAACTGTCCCTCAGTCTTCTTGTATTGTAATCATCCTTTCACATGAAGGAATCTATTCTACTGGTCAGAATTAGATCCCCAGCAGCCATTAGCAGGTGGCTCCCATAACATTAAGTCCATCAGAACTGATCATCACAAAAATCTTGTTGCTGAATACAATGTTCTCCTGATTAATTTTATTTAGCATCAGTTCATCTAAGACTCTTGAGACCTTTCTGAATTCATCTTGCAGATCATTTCTTATAGAATAATAATATTTGATGTTATATGGAATATTAATTTATATACCACATACCATTTACCATAACTTATTCAGCCCTTTCTCAACTGATAGACATCTACTCAGTTTCTAGTTACTTACCCCTAGAAAAAGGGCTGCCACAAACATTTTTGCACATATGGCTCCCTTTCCCTCCTTTAAGATCCCTTTGGGATACAGGTCCAGTAGAGAGACACTTCTGAGTCAAAGGGTAAGCATGGTTTGATAGTCCTTTGAGCATAGTTCCAAACTGCTCTCCAGAATGGTTGGATCTGTTCAAGTTGTGATATAGTTTTTTTATGATATAGTTTTAGATATTTAAAAACATGAAATGATGCATCGACCATAGATGTATGTATGCTCCATTGAATGTCATGAAATTTCAAAAGAGCTTGAATAAGCCCCATCCTCCCCTATCAAATTATGTGGGCAGATTGTGAGCAGTGTGTGGGAGAGCAGAGATGAAAGGAGTATAGTATAAGGGGCTAAGGATATGTTGAGATTTATGTAGTTTAATAGAGTACCCATATTTATGAGGTCACACAGACACATTAAAACAATGTGAAACAGATAAAATAATGATGAATGACTAATGTAATTTCCTTTCCATCACCCCCCTTTTTGTTTATGAATAGGATGACTGTCTTATACAATGCTTAAAAACAGCATGTGGCCATAGATACAATTTTAGTGATTGAAAACTTTACTTTTTTCAATTACATCTATCCATATTGATATATAGACATTTGACTTATTTTAATTGAGATTATTTTACTTACTCAATGTTTATATCTATAGTTTATCTATCTATCTGTCTATCTCTGCAGTTGGCTATTGCCACAAGTGAGATCTTTCCCTATCTTATCCAATCTTTTCCTTCATCTAGATTGCAGATGTAAGCCTCATTTCACCACAAGAAGAATTATTTAATTGTGTTATGGTCTATTTGGATCTCTTCCCCCAAATCATAATTGTTGAATATTAGTCAAAGAATGGCTGGAATTTGACTAAGATTTTCCTAAATTATTTTCTTAGAAAATGGGCTGATGTTACTAAGCAACTTTTCATTCTAGAAGTGCACATTTTTGTAAGCATAAATAATTATAGGTGGCCAGCCAATCAGAATCATTGATTTTGGATGGGAAGTGAGTCTGAACCTCTGGAAGCATCTTTTTGCTCAACCCTGTAAGCATACATTAAATGTCTACTGTATGCCCAACAATGTGCTAGCTATGTAAATGAGATATAAAAAATAGTGAAAGATATCATTTGTGTCATGGAAAAACATTATCTATTTTTTCATCTACCTGATATTTAATACATACTTGAAAAATTACTTTGAGAATATTCAACCATGAAAAGTTTCAGATAAATAGAGGAATTCAAATTGCTACAAAGTCTGTAGACTTCAAATTGTATCTGTGGCATTGAAATTATGCTTTTAAACATTATCTTGATCAAATAACACATTGAAATATATACTGTCACCACTGATGTCCAAATGAACAGGCTCTCAGTTTGTGGGACTGCAGTTCTCTCTTGTCCCATCTCACCCTGTTTGCTAATACCTGACTATTGGCTACAATAGATGTGTCAACCAAACAAATGGTTAAGATGAAGGAATAAAGAAGCTTATGCTTTTTGTAGTATATTTTTGCTATCTCTGGACCAGAATTGGTCTCAGGAAAAATGGGTTTTTTCTTAGGTGGGGGGAAGCAGGGAAAGGAGAGGGCAAGAGAATTCCTCAGAATAATGAAACTAATAATTCAATAAACAAATTTGATTGGAATTTTAAGCATCTATTATGTGTAAGGTAATAGGAGTTTAAAACAAACAGTCTTTGCAGGCTCTTAAACACTAAGTTGATAGATAGAAGTGTAATATTTGAAGCAGCTTAATGCAGATGAACACACATTGTTGTCAGAATCTTTTATAAATTTTTGGGAAATAATTTTTGTTTTTAATGAAAGAGAAGCACTTATCTATGCTCACATTTTCTTCTTTCTCACCCTGCTTCCAGTTGAATGTCACCTCCTTGAGAAAAGAAATTGCTTGTTCTTTCCAAATCAATTTTAGATATCACTTACTCTGTTAAGGCTTTCCTGATCTCTCTGGATGACAGTACTCTCTACATCCTCAAATATTCCTTGAACATTATTTACCCACATTACTCTCTAATTTGATTCAGAGTTATAAGTTTTCTGCTCCCTATCTCATATCCAGCACAAAGATAAAGCCTTTGTATGGCAGAGGGAGGAGAGTGTGCCTTCCATTCATGGAAGTAATGGCTAGAGCACATTTACAAATTTTGCACATTGATTTAAAAGAACTTCTAACGCTGTAGTTCAGCTGAAATGAAGTAAAGGGAAATAGTGGGAAATGTGAATCAGTGAGTAGAAGAATGATATTGCCTTTGACAGTAATAGATTGTCTACAAAGAAGAGATTGACTAGTAGAAGAAGGAAGTGATATAATCTGAAGCATTTAGTTGAAGGAACAACATAAAGGGTGAAGGATGGAGATGTCAGTTTAGGTTCTTGCCTCTTACTGCAGCTACTATATCCATAATCCAATTCTTCTTTTTACATTTCAGCAATATTGTTGGAGTGTATCCGATTCAGACTTATGACATTCCAATTTAGGCCCCAAAGTATGGACATATATTAAAAAAGATGTAGAGGACCAGAGGAAAATCTCTCACTTTTCACACCAATCTATTATTATCCTTTTGATATTTTGATCACAACTTTTTGAATTTAAAGTTTCTCTCCTGATCTTCAGGATTAGAATTTCCTTTCCCCTGAGGCATTGAACTTGTGTTTGAAATAAAAAGAAACCAATACCTTCCTTGTCTCCATTCCTAGCATTATAGTGTTAGCTTAGTTTTCCTTCCTTCCTTCCTTCCTTCCTTCCTTCCTTCCTTCCTTCCTTCCTTCCTTCCTTCCTTCCTTCCTTCCTTCCTTCCTTCCTTCCTTCCTTCCTTCCTTCCTTCCTTCCTTCCTTCCTTCCTTCCTTCCTTCCTTCCTTCCTTCCTTCCTTCCTTTCTTTCTTTCTTTCTTGGAATTGGGGTTAAGTGACTTGCTCAGGATCACACAGCTAGGACCTGTTAAATGCCTGAAATTAGAATTGAACTCAGGTCTTCTTGATTTCAGGGCTGGTGCTCTATCCACTGCACTACCTAGCTGCCCCATTAGCTTAGTTTTCAATGAGTTATTTCTCACTTTTACTCTTTAAGTTTTTAATTTAAATTTTATTTTTTCTTTTCAGTTTCACATTCACTTTCCTCACTCTTACCCATTAAGAAGGCAAAAATACGATACTCATTACACATACATAAACACAGTCCTGCAAGAAATATTCTGTTTTAGTCATGCTTAAGAAAATAAACAACAACAAAAAAAATGCTTCAATCTGCATTCCAGGTCTATTAATTTACTGTCTGGAAGAAAATAGTATTTTATAACATGACTCTTTTAGAATTGTGGTGTATCATTATAATTATTAATTCTAGGCAATTAAAAAAGGGTATTTTATAAAACTGAAAAATGTAATCAGTGCTAATTCTCTAATTATGTTTATGATACATAATTCTTTATAAGCATAAAGTGCCTTATAATTTTTCAAATCAATTAAAATAATTGTCTCCCAACTAGGAGAAAAAAGGAATAAAAATAAAGAACACTAGTCAGTCATGTCATGTCATGTCAGTCATGAAACATAGAAAGCCATCGTTAAGACTGAAGAAAGAATGGTCATCATTTATACTGTAAGAAACAATCTTGGAATCCTAAAGGAGTAATGGAGGTTGAAAATTTTGTTGATAAAGAAAAAGTTTTATTGTTCCCTTTATTGTGAGAAATAGGCAGATTGTCAGAGCGAGGAACAAGTAGTAGAAGATGCAGAGATAAAAACATAAGGGAAGAATTTCATAATGATTACCATAAGTAGGCTCTTACCATAAGAGGCTGCCTTGGGAATTTGTGATTTTACCCTGAGGAGCTGTTCAAGTGAATTCTGGGTGTGCCAGAGGAGATTCCTGCTAAAGAATATATTGGACCAGATGACATTTGAGCTTCCTTTTAAATCTGAGGTTCCAAGAGAAAGAGGTACCTTGAAAATGTGTGGGGGAAAAAAAAAAGATTGCTATATTCTTCAACTGAGGGATAGAAGTAGTCAATGTTTTTGGGGAGGTTTACTTTGGAGATTTATGGTGTTGTCACCTACTACAAATAAAAGTTATAAGGTCACATATTCAGATTCAGAAAGGACTTTTGAGGCTATCTTGATCTCATTTTCCAGATGAAATTAAGCCTCAGGCAACTGGAGTGACTTGGTCAAGGTCATTTGGGTAGAAAATTACAATGACTGGATTCAAATTGGCATTCTCTGACTCTTAAGTTCAATGTTCTACTTATTGTACTAGGAAAAATGAATCATTACATCTTCTTAATATTTTATTTGAGTAGATGAAGAGTTCTAATTCAAGCTACCTTGTACCAGTAGGACCAGACTAAGGGAAGATTACCATCATCTGCAGATGCCTGAAACTGCAACATCAACCATCCCTTGATGTTAGTTCTATCTTAGTTAAGTTGCAATGCAAGCTTTGGTTTTCTTGAAATTCTATTTTTATTTGAAAGGTGTAGTGCCATATGCCTTTAATCCTATTTGCTGAGGAGGTTGAGGCTGGCAAACCTCTTGAGCTCAAGAGTTCTGAACTGTATCAGGTTAAGCACATCAAGCATCTGAACTAATTTTGACATCAGTATGGCAAAACCCTGGGATTGGGAGCTATCAGTTTGCTTAAGGTGGAGAAACTGGGCCAGGATGGAATCAGAGCAGGTCAGTTCTCCTATGCTGATAAGTAGTAAGATTGGGTTTGTGAGTAGTCCCTAAGCTGCTAGCCAGGACAATATCCATTCTTTAAAAATTTGTTTAGTATTTATTTTCCCCAATTACGTATTCATTTTGAAAACGTTGAGTTTCAATTTTATTTCCTTCCTCCCTTTCTACTCCACCCCTCATTGAAAAAGCAAGCAATTCAATATAGGTTACCTATGTATAGTCATGCAAAAAATTTCCACATTAATCATGTTGTAAAGGAAAATATAGAACAAAAAATTCAAGAAAAATAAAGAAAATAAAAAAGTGCTTCAATTTGTATTTAGACACCATCAGTTTTTTCTTTGGAGTTGGATAGCATTTTTCATCCTAAGTCCTTCAGGGTTGTCTTAAATTGTATTATTAAGAATAGCTAAGCATTCACAGCTAATCATCCTGCAACATTGCTATTATTTTGTACACAGTATATTTCACTTTGCATTAGTACCTGCAAGTCTCTCCAGGCTTCTCTGAGACCATTTCACTATCACTTCCCAGAACAACATTTTATCATGACATACCACAATTTGTTCAGCTATTCTCCAATTGATGGTCATCCCCTCAATTTTCAATTCTTTGCTACCAAAAAAAGAGCCTCTATAAATATTTCAATACATTTAGGTCCCTATCTCCCTTGTTTTTTTTTAAATCTCTTTTGGGATACAAATCTAGCAGTGACATTACTAGGTCAAAGTTCCATAGCCTCCTGGGCATAGTTCCAAAATGCTTCACAGAATAGTCAAATCAGTTCACAACTCCATCAACAATATACCAGTATCTTACTTTTTACATGTTCCCTCCAATATTTGCCACCTCCCTTTTTGTCCTATTAGTCAATTCAGTAGATATGAGATAACACCTCAAAATTGTTCTAATCTGCTCCTCTTCAGTCAATAGTGAGCTAGAGTTTAGCCATATAACTTTGATCACCTCATGTAAAAAACTGTCCATATCTTTTAATCATTCATCTATTAGGAAATTGTTTTTATTTTTTTTCCCAATAACCCTTTTTTTTTTAATTTAGAATTTTTTTCCCACAGTATATATGCATGAGTAATTTTTTTATAATATTATCCCTTGTATTCATTTTTCCAAATTATCCCCCCTCCCTCCACTCCCTCCCCCCCCCCCCCCCCCGTGACAGGCAATCCCATACATTTTACATGTATTACAATATAACCTAGATACAATATATGTGTGTAAATACCATTTTCTTGTTGCACATTAAGTATTAGATTCCGAAGATATAAGTAACCTGGGTAGTTAGACAGTAGTGCTAACAATTTACATTCACTTCCCAGTGTTCCTTCTCTGGGTGTAGTTGTTTCTGTCCATCATTGATCCACTGGAAGTGAGTTGGATCTTCTTTATGTTGAAGATATCCACCTCCATCAGAATACATCTTCATATAACATTGAAGTATACAGCGATCTTCTGGTTCTACTCATTTCACTTAGCATCAGTTGATGTAGGTCTCTCCAAGCCTCTCTGTATTCCTCCTGCTGGTCATTTCTTACAGAGCAATAATATTCCATAACCTTCATATACCATAATTTACCCAACCATTCTCCAATTGATGGACATCCATTCATCTTCCAGTTTCTAACTACAACAAAAAGAGCTGCCACAAACATTTTGGCACATATAGGTCCCTTTCCCCTCTTTAGTATTTCTTTGGGATATAAGCCCAATAGCAGCAATGCTGGGTCAAAGGGTACGCACAGTTTGACAACTTTTTGGGCATAGTTCCAAATTGCTCTCCAGAATGGCTGGATTCTTTCACAACTCCACTAACAATGCATCAGTGTCCCAGTTTTCCCATATTCCCTCCAACATTCATCATTATTTGTTCCTGTCATCTTAGCCAATCTGACAGGTGTGTAGTGGTATCTCAGAGTTGTCTTAATTTGCATTTCTCTGATCAGTAGTGATTTGGAACACTCTTTCATATGAGTGGATATAGTTTCAATTTCATCATCTGAGAATTGTCTGTTCATATCCTTTGACCATTTATCAATTGGAGAATGGTTTTATTTCTTATAAATTAGGGTCAGTTCTCTATATATTTTGGAAATTAGACCTTTGTCAGGACCTTTAACTTTAAAAATATTTCCCCAATTTGTTACTTCCTTTCTAATCTTGTTTGCATTAGTATTGTTTGTACAGAAACTTTTTAGTTTGATGTAATCAAAATCTTCTATTTTGTGATCAATAATGATCTCTAGTTCTCCTCTGGTCATAAATTCTTTCCTCCTCCACAGGTCTGAGAGGTAGACTATTTTCTGTTTCTCTAGTCTATTTATGATCTCATTCTTTATGCCTAAATCATGGACCCATTTTGATCTTATCTTGGTATATGGTGTTAAGTGTGGATCCATATCTAATTTCTGCCATACTAATTTCCAGTTTTCCCAACAGTTTGGAAATGGTTTTTATTTTTATAAATTTGACTCAGTTCTCTATACGTCTGAGAAATGAAGTCTTTATCAGAAAAACTTGTTTCAATTTTTTTCAGTTATTATTGTTAATTGTATTTCCCTCAATTCTATTCTTCCAATTTATTCCATTCTCTTCTTTCACTCTGTCTCTCCTCAAAAGTGTTTTGTTTTTGATTATCCCTTCTCCCAATCTGTATCACTACCTCTCCACTTTTTCTTATTTCCTTCCTCTCCTATTTTCCTGTAGGGTAAGATAGAGTTCTATACCCAATTGAGTGTATATGTTATTCATACTCCTGAAGTCAAGAGGACCTGAGTTCAAATCTGGGCTCAGACACCCCTTATCTGTGTGACCCTAAGCAAGTCACTTAACCCCAATTGCCTCACCAAAAAAAAAATACTTCCTGTTTCATAGTTATAATATCTTTTTCCTCATTTCTTGAATAGTAAGAGAATATCATATTGGAAACATAATAATGACACCATATGCCAAATATTTTGTTTTGTCCATGTGTGATTTCATTGTTATGGTGAGCATCTGGTGAGAAACTGATATTAATTTACAATCATTTTTTTTTCTTTTTGCAACTTATTGTCTGAGAGAGTTTCCCAGGAGCCCCAGAAACTGTGACTTATGTAGAGTCATACTGCTAGAAAGTGTCATTTAAATCCAGGAAATACTAACTTTGAAATCATATCTGTTAACTATGGGATGCTATTTCTTCTTATGCCAATTTTACCAAATATAGCCGTTTATGTAAATACAAAACACAAATACAAACATACAAAACTACATCTGAGAAAACATAAAAGTTTTATTTTTTACAATTTTTTTAAGGCAATGAGATATGAGACAGGTGAGCTGACATATTTCTAGCAAATTCTAAAACACATTAATAAAGGGATAGTTGGTAAACATCATAAAAAGGAAGTAATGATAAAAAAAGTCAGCATAAATTTATCATGAAGTAGTCATGACAATTTAATTTCTTCCCTCATTTTTGATAGTTAGTAGGTTTTTAGATCTGAGAAATAGTGTTCTAATAACAACAAAAAAATAAAGTTTCTTATGCTTCTGTAAAAAATAGAGAGATGATAGCTAGACTGTGGCACAGCTGGTGGATTTGAAACTAGTCAAATCAACAAACTTAAGCAAATGCCATTAATAAATTAAAGTAAATGTGGAAGGAAATTTATTATGGAGTATCCCAGAGATATTCTTGGCCAGCAGCTATTTGTCATTGATTTAGATAAGAATAAGTATATGCTTATCAAATTTGTGATGATATAAAAGTTGGGAAGGGTAGTTATCATTTTGGGTTGCAGAGTTAGAATTTTAAATATTCCTAAAGCATTTATCTTCACTGCTTAGTGTCAGTGGCTTTATATTGCATTTGGAACTAAATAAAATCTCTTTGGCATTTAGAGTCTTTCATAATCTTGTTATAGCCTACCTTTCCAGGTTTATTTGCACATTACACAATGTTCTTTACACAATCTATGAAAAAGACAAAGTGTTCTGCTACCTGGCCTTCACACATGACATTCAATCTCCTGTCTCTGTGACTTAGCAAGGCTCCTCCTTCTCTCTCACTCTTGCCTATTTCCCTTTCCACTCAGAAAGCACTCTCTTCTCATCTCTGCCCAGGGATGTTCTGGTGTCAGCTTAAATTATGTTGAATTGTCAGTATAAGCATTTACAGCTTGGAAATAAGCAAATGCTACAAATCAATGCTTGATTTATTGTTTAATTGATTATGTAAACTTTAAGAAAGTAAGAAAATGTTAATAATATAGGCTAAACTTTAAAGTGTGTCTTGCAATTTTTTTTTTTTTTTTTTTTGAGAATTAGTTAAACTCCTGCTAGGGCTTACACATTTCTTATTCCTTTCAGCCATTAATATTTGTTAAACTTACTTCATGTTTATTGTGTTTATATGTGTTTTGTAGCTGTTCATATGTTTTTCTGAGAGAATATAACTCTTCAAGTGCAGGGATTATTTCATTTTTGTCTTTATATCCCTAGCACTTAGAATAATGCCTGGAGATTACTAAATAGTAATAAGTTTTAATGAGTTATAGGATATTAATAAACACTTATAAATTAATCAAAATAGCTCAACAGGATTTGATATGGCAATAAGCATAAAGTCTTAAACTCAGATTAAAAATCAATTTCATATGCATATGATGGGAGAGGTATCAAAAATATTGTACTTTTCAAAGGAAAGTGATTTAATTGGTGAGAAAAGGATCTAGAGGTTTGAGGGGATTGAAAGTTCAATATCAATAAACTATGTGATAAAGCCTGCCAAAAAAGCCAATGCAATCTTAAGTTGTTTTAAGAGAGGAGTGACATCAATAATAATAGAGGTGATACTCTGAACACCTAGCCAGATCAAATTGAAAATACCATGTTGAATTCTGAGTGCTACATTTTAGAAAGGACCTTTGTAAATTGGATATCATCCAGAGGAGAACAACTAGAATATTGAAGAACCTTGTGTCCCTACCATATCAGTGTCAATGGAAGGAACTAAGACTTCATTTTAGGTTAGAGAAGATAAAACTCTCAATGTACGTTGGAGATGGCAATGGGACATGATAACATCTTTAATTGTTTAAAAGATTAACACATAGAAGAAGTATTATACTTGGTCTTTTTGGCTTCAGAGTATAGAAATAGGATGAATTGGTGAAAGTTGTAATAGCTAGCATTTATATTTATATGTAACACATTATATTTTGTTTTGAAAAAGCACTTTATGTTACCTCATTTGGTCCTTACAACAATAGGAGGAGGATGCAATTATTATCTGTTTTTTTTTTACACATGAGGAAACTGAAGCTGAGAGCAATTAAACGACTTGCCTAGGTTCATATGGGTAAAATAAATATTTGAGACTAGATTCAAGCTCAGACTTCAGAATCCAAGTCTAGTACTATATTCACTACACTACCTAGCTGTCAAGTTGTAGAGAACTAGATTTAGATTGGGGAAAAACAGCTTCCTAACAATTAAAGCTATCTAAAAGTAGAGTAAGATTCTTTGGTAGGTAATGAGTTCCTTTTCTTTAGAAGTCTTGGAGATACCTAGGATATACTATAAGATATTTAATATGTATGGGAATGCTTGCCATCTAGGGGAGGGGATGGAGGGAAGGAAGGGAAAAACACAGAACAGAAGGGAGTACAAGAGATAATGTAAAAAAAAATTACCTATGCATATGTACTGTCAAAAAATGTTATAATTATAAAATTAATAAAAAAAATTCTGGCATTCTTTGACAGCCTGACTTGACCCTTATAGTCCTATTTCCCTCTGATTCATGGAATCACTAATAAATCACATTTTCCAAATCAAAAAAAAAAAAAAGTCTTGGAGAAAGGACTATGTGGCCTCCTATTGAGCACATTGTATAGGAAAAGATAAGACTAGATAAATTATGATTCTGATGCCCCCTCAAACATAATTCCAACTATACTTTGGTAATGTGGAGAGAAATCCTTTCAGAAAATTACTCTGAATTTAGCAAAGCAAATCAATAACCTAAAAAATTAAGAAAATATATTTGTTCACTCTAAAAGAATATGAAATATATATATATATTTTGGTGACTGAAATATAGTAGGTGCCACTCATTCATTTGTGAGTAAGGGGAATTAAGTGTTCTTTTTGTCTATTACTCTACAACTGTCACTAGTCATTCCAGATGATTTTGTAGTGAAGCATGAGCTCTGGATAGATGTCTTTTGGATGAGCTATGATACAGTTGGCCTGCTTTTGTATAGATGCCAATGTTGTAGGGTCCAGTGATATCTGGGATCTCTGGAAATGAACACTTTCTAATTAGGTTTCTGAGTAGTAATAACTTTAGAGAATAATTTCTTTTCAGATCTGAAAGTAGCATAAAAATTTCTCCTATATTGAAGGCCAATATTAAATAATGGCAAAATAAGCAGGCACATTGAGGTGAAGAAGGTCCGTACTAAGAAAGTTCAAGAAGGGGAGCTTCCAACAAGAGTTGCAAAGTTGAGCAAATATTAAATGTCATAAGAGCAAAAGTTAGTTATTTTGAGAGTATGAAAGTGAATGTAAATTCCCAGCTAGGAGATCTGTCCATGGGGTGAAAGAATAATTTGAATTAAACTAAGATTACCACGCACATATGTGTGAGGCATTGTTAGGTACTGGGAATACAAAGACAGAAACATATTACAGTCAAGAAACTTGCATTATACTGGAAGGAAAACTGTATCACTGGGGCAAAGGTACCAAGCAAGGTCCAAGAGTCAGGATTACTTATCTACTGGATCAAGCAGTTAATGTAAGTTCAGGAACATGAATAATCATAGAATATTTAGTGTTAAGTAATGAAGAAAGGTATTGGTGAGATTAGTTAATAAATTGGAAATTTAGTCCCTAGAAAGACTGGGAATCCAAGATAAAGGCAATGTTTTGAAGAACTTTAAAGCAGTTAACCCAATTATTAGGTAACTGGTATACCTAATGGCAGAAAGGACTGGGAGCAAGAATGGTATTCTCCTTCTTTCAGATATAGGTAATTTGAAAAACATGAGATTAGTAATAGACTTGCATGTAGTTAATTCTCATTCTTTGCTTTAATCATCTGGTAACTTGACCTGTTTAAGATTCACATTTAACCATCTCCAGAAGTGCACAAAAACATATAGCCAAATAGATTATTATAAGAAAAATTCACTCTCATAGGAAGAGAGAACATATACAATTTCCTTCAGTGGAGCCAAAGATATATTTGAGGAATGGAGGGACTAGTCAAGAAATGTAGCAGAGCCAAGATCCATAAGAATTGTGATTTTCTGTGAAGTTGATACCCAGAATCATTACTCTGAGAAAACTACTTAAGCAGTGCTGAGAAGGCTGGTCAGGACTAGGATAATCAGCAGTGCTTTGAACTCCTTGCTGAGGCTTTCTAAATACAGCTGTATGGGGTCATTATTAGATGAATGAGGTTGCAGCTCCCATGAATTGACTGCAGCTGTCAAGCTGGGCAGCTGTCTTGTTTACCCACTAATAAAACATGGGGGTGTTCAGAGCCTTGATAGTAGTTGCTTTGGCTGGACTGGTTCAGGACTATAGACAGCACCAGCTTGCTGTTGGCATTGCTGACAGTGTTGAGAGGATGAACTACTGAACTAGAACTGTTTGTATCTCCCTTTTGGAGGGATAACATTAGTATCAATGTCTGAGGAAGGCAGAATTGCACCTAAAAATGGGGGTTGGGTGTCCATGGAGTGAATGATCCTAGAAAACTGTCAGGTGTACACTTTCTTTAGCTTCCTTAAGCACTTTCAAGTAGACTATGTAGACTATGACTAGAGGTACAGGTGGGGATGATGTATTACTCTCCTTTTATCTGTTGATGTCTCTAGTGTCTTTGTAATATTTATTCTTTTCAGTCTAGCTATAGATTGGTGCTTTTGCTTTTCAAGGGCATCTCTTACTCCTTCTAATTTAGTTACAAAGTTAGACCAGTTTCTATGGTGTTGTTTTCCTTAGATTCTAGTAGTCTGCATCAGCTCTCATGGGTGTCCCACTTTGATTCCATTGGGTAGGAGATAGAGGTAGACTCCAGGTAGGTTTGTGTCGAAATTAAATCTTGTTATTGACTGCAAAGCACAAAGGGGAATTTCTTTCATAGATCTATTGGCTAAGAGCAAAGCATCCCTAGAGTTCTTATTTGTATTCCTATCGAAATTTAAATCATGGATTCTCAATAGTTTTCCTGATTGTTCAGGAAGGAGTAATGCTAGCAGATAGCAAATCCAGTCCAAAGGCACATTATGGCTTATGGTATCTCTAGCTCCTGAGGAAGTATGTGTTTTATTTGATTTGCTTTCCCTGGATCACAGATTGCAAACACTATTTCTTGTTTAATCTCCTTGGCCAGGTGAAGTGTGTCTTTAGTGTTTTCTTTACTACTTATTGAGATAGTGGTATTTTTTAGAGTTTATCCTCTTCCCTTGAGAAAGAAAAAATCTGTGGCCTCAGTTTCAACTAGTGGTAAAGTTTATTGTAGTAATACAGTTTCTTCTTCTTAGTGAATATAGCCTTTTTCTATTCTAAAATTTTATTCATGCATTTTTTTTTCAGCATGGCAAAATTTGAGCATAATTCCTCCCTTTCTTGTCCTCTTTCTCCCTTTCTCCACCCCATTCTAAGTGAGCTGTCAAGCAATAGTTAAGCAAAACTGACAGACAGAAACCACATATGACAGTACATGCAACATTATCTTCTCTATTTCAAGGAGGAAGGTGTTTTCTCATTTCTGGGACTGAAATCAATTGTTAAAGTAGCTGTATTTGGCTTTAAGTAGACTTTTATTTACACTCTAGTAGCTATTGTTCTCAATTCTCCTTACTTCACATCTTTTCATATATTTTATGTTTCTCTGAATTCCTTATTTGGATTTCTTAAATTGATGATGATAATTGGCTTTTATATGTCACTAATCACATGCCAGGCATTGTGCTAAGTGCTTTATAATTGTTATTTCATTTATTCCTCATAACAACCCTGGAAGGTAGGTCCTATTATTATTCCCAAGTTACTGCAGAAGAAATTGGGACAAACAGAAGCTAAGTGACTTGGTCAGAGAGTAAGTCTCTGAACTTAGATTTGAACTCAGGTCTTCCTGATTCTAGGCTCATGGCTCTATCCACTGTGCCACCTAGCTGCCATAACATTTATAAAGCATAGTTTTTGCAACCATTCTCAATTGGATGGGTTGTATTACACCTTTGAGAATCATGGCTGGGATGAGACATAGTTGATTTTTGCCGATTTCCATTGCCCCGAGTAATCAATCAGTGTTAAAGTTGTTGACATGGGATTAATAGGTAGAAATTTTCTAATCATAATCCATTAGGGAATACTAGTAGTAGGAGACTTGTAGTATGTTGCTTTTCTTGTTGTGTTTTTAGATTTTAAGAGTGATGCTCTTTCATAGTACATGTTGTCAGCAGAATCAATATCTAGATTACTTTCATAATTAAAAGCTGTATTTTAGTGTGCTGGCTATGTGTTAGGTCAAGCTCCCCTGATAAAATACTTCTAGTTGGTCAATAATTCAGTTATAATATATATAGGGTTTTAGCAATATAGGGTTGGGTCCTAAATGCAAAAATCGATTCTGATGTCTTTATCAGATGTTAAAGGGTTAGGAACTTTTTGGTGGATTTAGGAACTCTGACAACAGATTTTGGCATTAAATATAGAGAGTACTAGGATAGTCCCAAATACTTGAGATATTGTGGAAGGTTCTTGGCCTTACTGTACAGACACATATAGCTTAATATCTATTATTGGCTCTCTCAAAGAAGCATATACTCTTCATTAGGCACAGGGCCTTATTCTTCAGTTTTAACAGCCAACACTGCTTTCTCAGAAGTTAAAACTTCAACTTCAGTGGTACAATAAGCAGAAAAAAAAATCTGATTCAAAATCAAAGGAAGCTAAAGGCTTAATTTATTACTCAGAAAGCTCATGCCTATATGCCATAAATGCAGTCTTCAAAGACAATTAGAAAGCATTGAACATTGCAAATATCAAATTTTGGTTACATTTTAACAGAGAAGACTAGATATTGATGTGAGAGTTCAGAATCACATATTTGTGTGCAACCAAGTTAGTTCAAACTTGTTAGAATAAAGGTTAAAAGCAATAGAAAGTTAAACATAGGGAATGCACATTGCATGAGATGATAAGAAATACACCATGCTTTGTTTAAAGAATCTGGGAGTTTTTAGGAGAGGAAATGGAAAGAAGTTGAATCTAATTGACCAGTTTTCTTTTGCTTGGGACCTGAGATTTCAGGTATGTAGAGAGTGACATTACAGTCAATTCATAGAATAACAAAAAAAGTTGCAAAAAAAGCAGAGTTTGTTCTGAGACCCAAAGACCCAGTTGTACCAGATTGGGTAAGATTCTTTTTAGATGAACTTGGAAGGTGGATAACAAATAGATGTGAAATAGAGGAAATTTTCTAGTATTTCTCTAGAAGGCTATTTTATTATCAATGATAGTCAAACCAATGGATTCAGACTCATGTGAAGTGACTTAAGGAGATTAATTTGGAAGATGCAGCAGGACCAGGTTCAAGACATAAAAGAGAAACCCCTTCTGATGTGTTTTTAAAGACAATCAGCAATTGCTTTTTAATTAAAAATATCTTATTGTATTTTTAGCTCCGAATTCTCTCTCCCCATTTTGAGATTGCAAGAAAACAAATATCATTTCAAATATATAGTTATGAAAAACAGATTCCCATATTATTCATGTTCCCCTCTCCCAAAAAAAGAAAGAAAAATATGCTCCAAATATGCACTCCATCTCAAATCCATCATTTCTCTATTTGCATATGGATGACTTGATTTATAATTAGTCTTTTGGAACTGTAGTTGTTTATTATGTTGATTAGCATTCCTAAGTCTTTCAAAGTTAATAGTCTTTACAATACTATTATCATTGAAAATTTTTCTCTGTATCTACTCACTTTACTTTGTATCACTTCATATAAGTTTTCCCAAGGTTTTGGAAACTATTCCCCACAATATAATCATATTCTATCACATTTATTACTTTTTCAGGCATTCCCTAGGTGATAAGCATCCCTTTACTTTCCAATTCTTTGCTAACACAAAATAAATGATTCTAAATATTTTTCTAAATATGAATGATTTAAAAACTTTTTTTGATGATTTTGATGATATAGACCTGGTAGTGTATCACTGGGTCAAAGGCCACGCACAGTTGACTAGTTTCTTGGTTCTAAATTGCTTTCCCAAATGGTTGGATTAGTTCACAGATCAATCAACATTATATAAAAATACATGTCTTTCTATAGGCCGTTCAGTACTTAATAATTTTCTTTTTTTTTAAATCATCTCATTTTAGGTAAACTGATGGTACCTTAGAGTTGTTTTAATTTACATTTATATGATTGTTAGAGATTAGAATATTTTCCCTCATGTGGCTCTTGATAACTTGAATTTCTTCCTCAAAAATATGTGCATTCATATCTCTTGACCACTTACTACAGTTACTGATTTTAAATAACTCAAAGAGAGGAAAATTTCAAAAATATTGAAAAGATATAGATAATACTATTAGCACCACACCTTGCTCCAAAGTGTCTGTGAGATATTAGCAACTCATGACCTATTTACCTACTTTCTCATTTCTAAAAAATCTTTATTAATATATGTCATATTTAAAAATATTCTTGATGAAAATATAATAGGGGTATGACCCATAATATCAACTTTGGATCAAAAGGCAGTTATTTTGAACTTAAATGAGAATCCTCTCTACAATCTAACATACTAGGGATCATCCTGTCTTTGGTATTTAACAAAAGGGAAGCCCATTACCTCCCAAAGTGGCCCATTTCATTTTTGCTTACTTATTTAGTTATTAGAAAACTTTTTCTCTTACTGTTAAGTTTAACTTTTCCTCTCTGCCAATTTCATTAATTGCTCTTATTTCTGTCTTTTCAGAATAGGAAAAAAGAATCCCCTTTTAAAGGTTTTTTTTTTTTTTTTTTTTTTTTTTTTTTTGGCATCTATTACGTTAGCCACTACTCCTACCTTTGTCAGCTGCAAATTTGACAAGCATTTCATCTTTATCTTTGTCCAAGTTTTTGATAAAAATAGGAAATCACATGGGACTAAGTACATTTTGCAGATGATTTTCTATGTCAGACTATATGGTCATAGTCATACAGCTGACTGAGAGATAAGGAGAATAACTTTATTCTTTGATTGTAAAGAGATTGTAGGACTTTTGTGTCCTTTAACATTTCTTCTGTGTGTAGGAAATAAATTCCTGTCCCATACTTGATTCATATTGCATAGAGTACCTTTCTAGTTCTAACTTTGAGGGAAACTCTAAAATTTGAGCTTAAAGCTTCACCAAAGTTTTTACAAAATTGTTAATAAATAAATATAAAGATTAAATAAGAAAAAATTTCCCTTGATAGACAAAACAAAACTTTAAAGGAGTTTTGTGCATAATTTAAGATCATATAATTGACAAATATTGAGAAGAGGCTGTCTAGGATGGTGAGTAGCTTTGAAATCATGTCATAGGAGTTTTGGATAAATGAACTGGGAATGTTTAACTGTCAGAAGAGAAGACTTGAAAATGACATAAACTGTTTTTAAGCATTTGAAAGACTGTCTTGTGGAAAAGGGATAAAAATAATTCTGCTTGGTTCCAGAGGGCAGAATTAGGATTAATGGGTGAATGTTATAGAGGAAAATTTTGGTTTAATATAAGAAAAAACTTTCTGTCAGAGTTACCCAGAAGTGGAATGGGCTGGGAATGAGTGAGTTCTTTCTTACTACTAATGTCAAGAAAATACATGATAAATACTTATGGATGATGCCTGAATTGAAGAAGGCTCACAACAGCTCATTGTTATTGATTATCCCTAAACCACAAAAGAGTTCTTAAGAGTCTTATTCTGATGCATCATATATAGGGATGATTATGAGGGTACAATTAAGCATATTGTTTTTAGTATATATGATTGTGTCTATATAGAAAGTGGTAGAATGAAACCAAGAGAATGAGCCTATGCATTTATGAATAAGTTATGAGTAAGTGTTAAAGTTGAATTCCTAACAATTTGTATTTGTCTTTGAGTGTGAATCCTTGATGGGTCTGTGATTATTTGAGGGTTCAAGTTGTCCTTTGGGAAGAAATCAATTTATACAACATGAGAAAACTAAGCATTGGAGTAGCATGCCTGTGAGATTAACCATGACATTGAGAGTGATTCTAATATGAAAGAATGATGACAAACCTGATATATTATGTCTGGATGGTAGAGTTCTAACCCCTTAGTGATCCATTTGTACATAGAAGAGAGAAAAATAAGTGTATGCATCATTTGATCTAGAATTAAAACTGGTCTATGGCACTCATTTTTTCCTACCAAATTTCTCAAACACTGTCTATGTTATGTGGCTCCTCTTCTTCACTATTTTTTCTCACCCCTTTGAAATCAATTTTATGTCCCTATTACTATAATGAAAGAATCCAAATCATCAAATATTGGCATATAGATTAGACCTGTGATTTCATTTATATACTGAACTTTCAAATGGGAAAATCTTTATATCAATGCTGATTTAACATCTTCTTTATGATTTTGTAAAGAGTTGAGTAGGATACTGAGAGGTTAAAGGATTTGCCAAGAGTCACACAGTGTATATTATTTCAACCATTACACATAATCCTGTCTTTCTTACGTTGAGGCTACTTCATCAAATACAATGACATCTGTTTTTTAGTCTTCATTCTCCTTGGTGTCAGTAGCATTTGACACTGTTAACCACTTTCAGAGAGCAGGAAGAGGAAAGATGGATAGGGCATAAAGATGAGAATAATTTCTTCTTAGTGATAAGGAGACCAGAAGGCAGTTAGGTAGTTCAGTGGCTAGAGTGCTGGGACTAGAGTCAGGAAGACCCATCTTTCTGAGTCCAAATCTGGCCTCAGACACTTACTAGCTGGGTAACCTTGGGTAAGTCATTTAACCCTGTTTGCCTCAGTTTTTTAATTTATAAAATTAGTTGGAAAAGAAGATGTTATATTGCTCCAGTATCTCTGCCAGAAAAAAAGCCAAATAGAATCACAAAGAATTAGACACAATTGAAAATAACTGAAACAGAAGGGACAGAGCTAATAGAGAAAGTTTGAATATTCACAGTAGAAGATAACTATTGGAACAAGATAATGAATGAAATGAGAAAGAGATAAAGGAAGATTAAAAATAGGGAATTTATTTTCAGTTACCAGGGGGAAGAAGGAAAGAGTGGGTAGAAACAACATGGAGAAGTTTTGAGCAATGTAAGAGAAGCCAGGAGAGAGCCCACATCTAATGATTTCACTCTTTCTGGTGAAAATAGTCATCTATTGTAAATAAAATTGTAAATAGGTGTGTGATTGGAAATCATAGGATCATAGTATTCATAGTAGCAAGGGACATTAGAGAAATTTAATTCTATCCCTTCGATTTCTAGATGAAGAAATAAAGGTGTAAAGGAGCTAAATGATTGTTTAAAATCATAACAGTAGTAAATGGCATTAACTAGGATATGAACACACATGTTCTGATTCCAAATTCAGTGCTTTATTTGGATGGTTTAAATTCATATTTTCTTTTAAAATACTCATTAATATTTATATTTTTATACCACCTTCAGTTCTAAATATATTCCTTCTTTCCTTATTCAGAGAGCCATCAATTGTAACAAAGAATAAAAAAAATAAAAAGGATAAAAAGCAAATTAATAAAACTATCAATCAGTCACTAAGTCTGACATTAAATTCAGTTTTCCATATCCATAGCCCCCAACCTCTTCAAAGAAGAAAGGAAGGTACATTTTTTCATTTTTTTCTTTGGTGCCAGATTTGGTCATAATTGGTTCATTTTCATTGTTGTTGCTCTTCTTTTCCTTTTACATTGCTTTCACTGTCTATATTGTTATCCTGTTTGTGGTCATTTCAATTTGAATCAATTAAGTCTTTCCATGTTTCTTTGAATTTTTCATATCCATTTAAAATGTCTTCTCTTACATTATTCTCTTTCACACTAAGGTGAAAGATAAAAAGGTGTAGAGAAAGAAGCACATTATACTGAAAAGAGCATTGGATTCAGAGAAAGAAGAAAGGTTAGACTGCTTTTGTCACTTGTTGCTTCGTAATTTTGGACTAGTCATTAAATCTCTCTTAGTTTCTAATTCATGAAATAAAGGCAAAGATTAAACGATCTTTAATGTTCTTTCTAATTTTGCATATAGTGATCTATAATTAAATGATTTGTCAATAAACATTTATTAATCACTTTCTAGGTGCTACTGTGTTAAGCTCAGAATTATAAAGAAGGTGGAAAACTTGTTCTCTGCCATTTAGAAGCTCATATAGTAATGGCAGAATTAACATGCAAATAACTATATAAATACAAGACATGCAGTGAAAATTAGGAAGTTTAAGTTAGTGTTAAGTTAGGGAGAATGGCACTACTGGGAGATGTTCTTAGGAATGGAACCTTCTTTTTTTAATTTTGAAGAAAGTTAGAAGGTAGAGAGGAGGAGGGAGAACACTCCAAATGTGGGGCCACTCAGTGAAAAGGCATTCTAGAGATGTAATCTAGAGATGCATGAAGAACAAGTTTGCTAGTGTAGCTGCATCATGGGTAATATGGAGGAGAATTAAGTATAAGAAAACTGGAAAAGTAGCATAGGGCTAGGCTGTGAAGCATTTTAAATGCTAAGAAATATAGTTCGGGATTACCATTGTGAAAAATGAAATAGGGACTTGGTAAATGTATGATAGATTAGATAGAAGACAGAAGAATGACAGGAAGGGTCTACATGGGGAGTCTTGCTATCTGCACTCACTGTTCCCTAAAGATCATAACATCTTTATATCTTCCTTAGAACTCAACTCTCCTATATATGCTATTTTCCTTTATTAGAATATGGGCTCTGTGAGGCTTGTGTTTCTATCTCTGTCACTTAACACAGTGCCTGACATATAATAAACACTTATTAGTTGCTTTTTTATTCATCCCTATATGCCATGAATTCATATTGGCTGAAATTTGCTTTATTATACTTTCTACCAAGACACTTAGAAGTCTTATAGTAAGAGTAGGAAAATTGGCTGGTCAGTGTAATAGAAATGGGAATTCTTAGGTGAGACATGACAATGGGAGGTCAAAGGAACAAGATAGCAGTTACCAAAATATTGAGGTGGCAAACCATGGGATCTAGGTTGTATACAGAGGCAAGAAAAACAGTATGAATGGAGAAAGTCTTGGAAATCAGTGGATCAAGGGTTCTGAGGATATGACTCTTCCTTTAAAACTTGCCCCTCCTTTTAACTTATCTACTTTTGTTGATGATAACACCATTTTCCTAGGCCCTTGTCCAAAATCTTAGTCATTCTTCTATTTTTCCTTTTCTCTTCATCCACTTCCAGTCAGTTGCCCAAATCTTGTTGAGACTATTTTGGTATTTTATATTCATACTTTCCTTACCATTTCAGTTGCCACCACCCTAGTTCAAGACCTTATTACCTCTTGTCTAGAATGCTGTAATAACTTTCTAACTGGTTTTCTTGCTCCTCCCTTTTCTAATTCATTTATAATATCACTTTCAAAATAATCTTCCCATATCATTCCTCTGTTCCAAAACATTGAGTGATAGTACTTTACATGATAAAATACAGTCTCCTTATTTTAACTTTCAGAGGCATCCATGGTTTAGTTCCTATCTATCTACTCTGCCTGCATTATTTTATTATCCTTATATTCAACATTCTATGATCCAAATATATTAGAACCATCACTATATTCCAATATCATTCTGACCTTTTGTGTTAGGGTACCTTTGGGCACACCATCCATTGTGCTTAGCAATACTTCTTGACATATTTTTGACATTTTTTTTCCACTGTCAAGTTCAATGATGCCTTATTTGATTCCTTGATCCAGAAGTGATTCTTCCTCCTTAAATCTCAAAGGACAATCTGGCCTCTTTTTTTCCTCTTAAGTATTTCCTCACTAACCTTCCTCTTTAGGACATATATTATGTCATTGTTCATCCTTGTATACCCAGAGACCCAATCTGGATTTTGCTTATACTAGATACTCAATAAATGTTTGTTGAATGGAAGTTTCTATGTGAACAATAGTACTTGCACAGCTGATTTCAGTTTTTATGATGAAAAACAGAATTCAAAAATAGTCTTTTCTTTACTGCAGGTTTGCTTACAGATAAACTGAGCTATATTTTTTGAGTAGTAAATGGTGAGTCAGCCCTGTCCAGAAAAATCTAACTAATTCTGGTGAATATGAATTTGGTCCCAGTTTAGTTCAAAATTGTTTGCAATGACTCATATAAGTAGTGAGATTTGCTTCATGCTAGAAGATAAAACCCCTGAAAGTCAGAAATACAGTAATTTTTTTTAAAGATCCAGATTAAGCTTCCTGTCAACTTTGCATTAATAGCACTGCTTAATGATTGATCTTCTTGTTGAAATAATTAATTAGTATAGCATATGAATGAAAGTTAAATGCAATTTGTTTTAAAATTAGTTTATTTTTAATTCTTGGAATAAAACAAATTTATTCAACACAATATAATAAAAAAAAGATGATTGTATATAAAACTGCAGATCTGTTATAAATAACTTGCTATTCTTTTAAAGTATATAATAAAGTATCATGTAAGTTTCTTCTTTTCCCTTCTGTCACCAACTCACCTACATATGGCTATTGTTGAACACAAATAGGTAGAGACACACACACACATTCATCCATCTATCTATATCTATAAAATAATTCTATACATGCTTCTATTTATAATTTTTTTCTCTGGATGCAGAAATCATCTTTCTACATATGTCATATTTCTGGTTTGGATATTTATACTAGTCAAAATGATTTCTTAAAACAAATGGTCATTCTTAAAACAGTATGGATGTTACTGTAGACAATATTCTTTTGGTTCTTTTTAAAGTGTAATTTAAAAAATAAGAATATGGTAGATAAAAGAAAAGCTTTGGAACCAGAAAGATGTGGGTTCAAGTCATGTTCCTAAACATTGTAGTATATGATTAAAGGTAATTTATTTGTCTCTAAGTTGCTTTTCTTAAGAGTAGAGGCAGTCTGTCTTAATGGAGTTTCCATTTCAGTTCTTCTCATAGGTGATGTCAAAGATCCAATAAAAACTCCACATTTTTCCTTATTTAGTATATTATTTTCCTCAATTATATATAAAACAATTTTAAACATTTTTTCAAGTTGTTAGTTCCAAATTCTCTTTTTCCCTATCCTCTCCTTCATTGAGGCAAGCAATTTGACATAGCTTATTTGTAGTCATGCAAAACACATTTCCATATATGTGAAAGAACAAACAAACAAACAAAAACAAACCAAGAAAAATAAAGAAAAAGTATCTTTGATCTACATTCAAATTCTATCAGTTCTTTCTCTGGATGGATAATACCTTTTATTATGAATCCTAGAGTCATTATATTGCTGAGAATAGCTAAGTTATTCATAGCATATCATCATACAATATTGCTGTTACTGGGTACGGTGTTCTCCTGCCAAATCCACTTTTTTATAACATCAGTTCAGTTATATTTTTCTCATTATACATTTTCTCACAATTTATGTTAAAATCACATTAACATAGTCTATGTAGGAAGTATTATGGACCCCAGAAAATATTTGGAGCAGTCATGGATTATAAAATCTGTTGTGACAGACATTACATTTGAATCTAAATTCTGGCAGTGGAAAAAGGATGAAGTAGATAAACAACATATGTCTATTTACTGTGCTGAACATCCCCAGTAAAAACAGGTCAAAATTATTCAGCAGGAAAAAAGTGATAATTGGTTCAGTGTGAGTGAAGCCTATGTTTTCCTTAACTCCAGTAGGTTTTTGTTGTCTCCATTTCTGGGCACTGAGGCATCCTGAGAAGGCACAGGTTTCATAGCATCACCCTGTGCTCTCCCACATGTGGCAGCCAAATGCCTTCAGCCTCCTTTTCTTGCTGGCATGACAGTTCACATTAGGCTAGCTTTGCTCCCTTTCAGCTCCTGGCCCAGACTTCCCTTCTCCGCCTGGTCCTGCTTCCCTTTCTGGCATGGTTCCCATTCACCCTCAGCTTTAGGCCCTCCTTTTTCTCTAGGGCTTGGCTCTGTCCCCCCTTCCTATTTCCTGTCTTAACTTCTGATTCTACCCTGCTTATACATGTCTGTATTTCTTTTCCTTTCCCCTGCTTACCCATTCCCCTTGTCAACCATGTTTTTCTTAGTAGTCCTCTCTTCTATGAACCCAATTTACTTTCATACTCTCAGGCTTGCTTTTAGTACTAAAATAATTTTGCATTCCCTTTAGGGGCTTAAAATCATATGAATTATTATGGTTGGAGCAGTATGTGACTTGAGAAGAAGATTTCCTTTGACTATCTATGAAGCTATCTCTATTTATTCCTCCAAATTATAAGAATTCTCTGAAATTCATCCAAGACTTCCTTTGGCATTACAGTTTAAGCTGAGGCTCTTTTTTTTTCTCACCTGCACCTCTTAAAATCCATGACTTTTTTTTTTTCAAGATTCAATTAAAATAGCATCACTTTCAGGAGGCCTTCTAGTTCCTTTCCTCACCCATGACCCAGAAGGCGCTGCTGACAGCGTGTTCCCTTCTAAGGTTACCCTCCCTTTATTCTGCTTGTATCTTTTATATTTCAGTTTATGTATATGCTACCTGCCCCAAACATAAATTTCTTAGGGTCAGGAAATGGTTTTTTCAAAAAAAAAAATTTCTATCCCTAGTATTTAGCATAGTGCCTAGTACATGATAAGAACTTAATAATGCTTGTTGATTGATTTAAGTGGAAGGCTATGATTTTGATACAGGTGTTAAAGATTTGCTAAAGGGATGTTCTTGGTTCATTGCTATATATCTTTGAATATCTCTTTGGAAGATGGAAAGACTGAGTATGTAGATACCTCTCAGCTTTATGTTTATGTTATGTTAAATTTATAGTTAATGCTCCATCCAAAGTTGGCCGCAATGATCTATTAAAATAATAACATATGCCTGAGTACATATGCAATAGACACCTATGGTTCTTCCATGACCTTTGGGGTTCTGCCGAGAAATCATAGTTAATATTTTGAGATGATTGGAAGTAGAGTTAAGTGGTGACTGAATAACAAGGTTAGCAAGAATAACATAGAGTGTGAAAAAGAATGTAAGGGTGAAATTCTTCATATTGCTGCTCTATTTGTCTTGCTAATGTATAAATCCTATCATATCATTCCTCTGCTCAAAACCTTTATCTGGTTCCCAAATAAAGTCCAAATTCTTAAAGTTGGCGTTCAAGGCTTTTTGCTACCTATAGTCTACCTACCTTTTCAGCCATCTCTCTTACTACTCCCCTCCATATGTGCTACACTCCGGCCAAACTAGAATACCCCTTGTCTTTTGTGTACATCTTGTACCTGTACTCATGCTGTTCCGTTTGCCTGGAATGTCCATCTGTACTCTTGAAATATTTCCTAATTATATTTTATGAACCAGCTAAAATGCCCTAGGCATTTTAGAAGGCTCTAAAATCTTCTAAGAAGCATCCCCATATTCCCTGGCTCAAAATAATCTTACTTTCCTCCTATGTTTCAGAGCCTTTTGTAGCTGTCTTATGATCAAATGAAATAATATGGGTAAAGTGAACCATCATATGAACAGCTCTTGTTATGTGATTATGTTCTGGTCTGTATTACACAATAGTTATGCATTTATACAGTTGTATAATATATGCACATATATTATGTACATATTATAAACATGTAAACATATATATGTATGATTATATAATGTATTTCCTCCGTAGGCTTGTAAGTCCTATAAAGTTTGGTTCTATGTCTTTTTCCCCTTTTTTTCAATTTTATTTTATTTTCAGTTTTGAATTCTTTCCCTTCTACCTTCTTCTTCCTAATCCATCGAGAAAGCAAGAAAAACACTACCTATTATAAATACATATAGTTAAGGAAAACAAATCCCTGTATTAGCCATGTTGAAAAAATATACTGCAATCCACACTTTGAGTCCATCACCCCTTTTTATGGAGGTGGACAGTATGCTATGTCTTAATTTTTTGTGTGTGTGTGTTTTCCATAATACAATGCCTTGAACATAATAGGCATTTAATAAATGGTTTTTGAATAACATGTAAATATGCTTTGAGAGCATAGTAAGGAATAGATTTTAAGCAGTAATAAAAAATAGAGATAGTGTAAAAATAGTGGGAGATTGAAGAGACAGTATAAAAAGTGAAGTTTGGAAACTTTGGTAGACAGGGCTACAGGAGCAGGGAAATGCAGATGAGGCAAAAGTAAGATAAGGCAGTTTTGGGAGAAGAGAAAGAAGGAAAAGGAAATAGGCAGAATTAAGAGAACATTTCATACAACAAAATTGTTTTAAGGATGACTGAGCAATTGAATTATTTTGTCTGTTATAAAGATCCAAATGAACTATAAAGAACATATGAAGAATAATGCTATCTGCATCCAGAGAAAGAATTGATAAATAGAAGTATGTATAAAATAGTTTTACATACATAGTCTCTACATTATCTCTTAAAGTTAGCCATTTCTAGGAAGGGGAAGATAAGAAAAAGTTACTTGATAATTTTGCTTATATTTGAAAAGCATAGGAAGTTGTGCATAGTGGATTTGCAGTTTCGTGTACATTCATCTTTTTATTATACTATGTTATAAAATTTATGGAATTAAAAATAAAATTAACAAAAGGAAATGGGAAATGAAAAACTGTGAGTAAATGACAGATAGACTTGGGATTCCAGTAAATTGGAGTGAACTAGTAAACTGGATGAGAAAAAAAAAAGATTTCAGAAGGTAAGTGATGGAAAGTGAAGTTGAGAGCAGAGAGAGCTAAAAGCACAATGATAATATACAAAGGTTGGAAAACAGAGAAATGTGCTGCTAAATGATGGGGAGTGAAGATGGAAGTGAATATAAAAAAGACGGTAAATGAATGTGTAGAAGCAGGATCAGATAAGATATGAAGGGGTAGGATTGAGGAGAGACAGAAATGAGAAGACATGAGAGACCGATAAACATGAAATATGGGAGTAAAAGATAAGATTATGGAATACTTACTAACATAATTGAAAATTTTTAATGTATTTTGGCTAATCCACATATCAAGGTTGCAGATTTCACTTTTTTCAGCATAGGTGGACTGAGGTCTTTAAAAATATGTTGCTCCCTTTAAGCTAACAGAATTGATAGTGTTAACTCATGGTCTCAAATATATTCCCAGTGAAATGCTGATTGCTCCTAGGTTTGAGGCTGATGGTGGGGGAAGGGAATGACTTGTGCTTGTGCTGCCAAAGCAGGATGCAAACAGCATTTCAAGACCTCTAGCCAGACCTCTTTCTTGCATTATTCTTTCTATTTAGAACTCAGAGCACTTGTTTATTGTCTATGCCAGGCACTTGGTAATTAATTGTAAATCGCCTTGTGACATACCTTGCATTGCTATTTAACTTGTGTATTTATGACATAAATCCTCAAGTAAAGAGACTGTGCCATATTTCTTTGTATAACTCATAGCTTTTTAATGCCTTGTACATAATAGATGTTAATTAGTTATTGATTGATTTTTTTTCATTTCATTGTCGCCATAATCTTAATCTCCAAATTGTAATAAAGTAAATCCTGACCTCTCTCTACTCTTTTAAATGTTAGTTTTTCAACAGGAGGCAGTCTTGTGCTCTAGTCAGTATCTTTTCTGTTATTTTTAATGTGATTCTGGGTTAGAACAAGCTCGGGCTTGAAAAGGAACACAGCAAGATGTAGTGAAAAGAATATTGAGCTAGCTCTCAGCTGATGCATGTTTTAGTTTTAGATGCTGGTAATTACATTATCTTGGAATCACTTGAACATCTTGGTTAAGTTTCTTCATTTATAAAAATGGATATAGCATACTTGTTTTTACTCATTTCTTGGTGATATTCCTTACAAAATATCATACAAAATAGTGTTATAATAGAGCTGAAAGGAGGTAATGTTCTTTGTAGAACCATGAGAAATAGGAGCAGAATGTCATCTACCCATTTCATGTCCTTGTTTACAAATTCTCAGGAATCTATTGCTAAGTATGTGGCAGGAAATTTAATATTCATTTTTATTTTTAATATCATTTTATTTCTCCCAAATACACATGAATTTTTAATATTCATTTTCTTTTAAAGCCTTGAGTTCCAATATTTTCATTGTTCATTAAAAAAAAAAAAATTGAGTTTTAAATTCTATCACTTTCTCCTTCCTTTTTCTTCCTCGCTGAGAAGGTAAGCAATCTAATACGTTATACATGTGCAATTACATAAAACATTCAGGAAATGGAATCTTACATTGGGACTTGTGATCAGAAATCAGAAATAATTATCTAAGACGGAGTTACAATTCAGGAATTAGAATTCATGTAGTGGTGGTGAGCAATAAACGCAACTTTTTCCATATCAGAATTCTTCTTTATCTCCACAATTCTGTTAGGATCAAAGTTAGGGATACCTTAAAGCTATAATATTATAATGATCAATTATGAAAAAGTTAGCTACTGTAATCAATACCATGATCCAAGACAATTCCAAAGAACCTATAATGAAAAATGCTATTCACTTCTAGAGAGAGAACTGATGAAGTCTAAGAACAGATTGAAGCATACTTTTTTATACTTTTTCCTTTATTTTTCTTGCAACATGGCTAATATAGAAACGTTTTACATGACTTCACATGTATAGTTGATATCATATGGCTTGCCTTAATGGTTAGGAGAGGATTTGGAAGGTTGGGGAGAATTTCTAATTTAAAATAGTAAAAAAAAAAAAAAAAAAAAAAAAAAAAAAAAACAGATTAAAAAGTTATAACTAGCAATCTTTTCAACTAGAGCAAGTGGCATGCAAACTTTCCTCAAATCAACTTTTTATTTGTTTGTTTAGATTAAGTGACTTGCCTAGGGTCACATAGCTAATAAGGGCTAAGTGTGAACTCAAGTTCTCCTGACTCCAGAGCTGATGCTGTACCCATTGCATTCAAGTTAACTTTTAAAAATACATTTATCTGAGAGAGGGCCTTGGGATACTTCACAGGCAGAACCCCAAGTAGTATTGATATGGGCTAAGATTCCTTTCTAATTCCCAGCCCCCATGAATCCCAATAGGAGATATCTGGGCTCTCCCAGCCCCTATCGGATCTGAGCTAACTTGGGCTGTCTCAGCCCCCATTCTAATCTGCTCAGGTTTCCCCAACCTCCACAAACAGCTTCCTCCTTATCTAAAAACCCATTGAATTCTATTCAAATTCTAACCCTGATTGAAGCTTAAGCCAGAGGCCTACCTGGGATGCCACCCACCTTCAAGATTACCAAAAGCCCCCATTATAAAAAGGGGAACCCTGGAGCCCATTCTTTGCAGGAGCCCCAAACATGGCATCCTTACACCGGCTATGCCAGGGTTCCTGTCCGCTCTGTGCCAGCCCTGGCGTCTATCTATCTTTACTCTTACTTCCAAATCCCAAATACACCTCTTTTATTAATCTAGGTTTTCCAGTCTGTAAATTCCTTTACAGAGGACTCTTGTGCCACTACTAGACCTCATTTAACTTTGTATCCTTATGCTGAATCCAAAGGGGTTGCAGGAGAGCTCTATTTGACTCCCTATACCCGAACCTGCCACTAGACCTCAATTAACCCTAATTTCATCTAGGTACCCCTTACCTAACTCTCATCAGTATAAGATTGATTATGAAACGAAATTGGGGAGAGCTGGAGGAAATGGGGAACAAACACTCATTTGGGGAACAGTTATTTAGAGTGAGGGCAGGAGAAAACATACCATATGTTGAGTACTTATTTATTATTACTAATTAGACACTAATTAAGGGCATCTTGGCACAGTGGATAGGAAAGCAGTCTTAGAATGTGAGAAAGCCCTAAGTTCAGATCTGGACTTACTGGTTGTGTGACTAAACAAATCACTTAATAGCTCAGGATCCAAGGCCATTTTCTAGAAGACTATTCTTTTCAGAGAAGCTGCTGACTTGTATTGGCAGAGGAATTTCTTTGGTAGGAGTTCCTTAACCCAGTGAAATTATGTATCTGGGCCAAAAAGTATCACAAAAAACAAAACAAAACAAAAAAAACCCTCCATTTCTTTTATGCTGCTAAGAGTTTTTAGTATCTTCTAAAGTGTATTCCTCTGGGGAAACTCATCTTTTAAAAAAAATAAATCTTTTATTTTCAAAATATATGCAAAGATAGTTTTCAACATTTATACTTGCAAAACCTTCTGTTACAAATTTTTCTCTCTTCCTTCCCCCTGCTCCCCTAGACAGCAAGTAATCCAATATATGTTAAACATGGGGTACCTCATCTTAAGTATTGGTCTGCTTTAAAATATTTCATTCTCTATGTTTCTACTGTCACCACTCTATCTAAGTCTTTATCAATTTATTTTTAAAATACCCTCTTTGATGGTTCTTCTTTGATCTATGCTTCAGATCACTGCCAGACTTATTTTCTTTAATCACTACTTTAAAGAAACTTTGATTAGCTCCATATTAACTATAGCATCAAACCTTTATAAATCTGGCTTCTTTGGTTGCAATTCCTTTCATAATCTTGCCCTATTTTATGCATCCAAGTGAACTGATGCAGAGTGAAGGCAGCAGAACCAATAAAACTATACAGAATTATGATACCAAGGAGCTCACAGTCTAATGGAGAAGGCAACATACAAACAACTATGTACAAGGTAAATTGAAAATAGCCAATAGAAGGAAGGAGCTAGAACTAAGGGTCATCAGAAAAGGTTTCTTGGAGAAGGGGGAATTTTAGCTAGAATTTGAAGAAAACTAGGGAAGCCAGTAAGGAGAGAGAAGAGAAAGGGATACCATAAGTGGGGGATAATTAGTGAAAATACTTGGAATCTGGAGAGGGAATATTGGTATGAGGAAAAGAGAGGAGGCTGGAATCACTAAGAGTATATGGAGATAAATGTAAGAAGACTGGAAATGTGAGTGTGTGTGTGTGTGGGGTCAGAATACAAAGGACTTTATCAAACAGAGGATTTTGTATTTGATCTCCCCCCGCCCCCCAAGATGATAAAGAATCACTGAGTGTGTATGGGAGTGGTGATGATTGGAGGTGGAGGATGACATTGTCAGACCTATTCTTTAGGAAACTGGGTGGAGGACGAACTCAGGCATGAAGAATGACCAAAGTATCTTTGCAGTAGACCAGTATTCAGGGGATGAGGAGCTTTACCAGGGTGACAGCAGTTTCAGAAGAGAGAAAGAAGTGCATACAAGATTTGTTATGAAAACAAAATTGACAGGATTTGGCAATAGATTGACATCAAAGTTACAAACCTAGGTAATTTCGAGGATGATGGTGCCCTAGACAGGAATAGGGAAATTTGGAAGTGTGGAGGGTTTGAAGGGTATATTCAACCAGAACAATTGTAGAATGGGCTAGCCCCCAAAACATCAATGCAGAAGTTTTGCTTTTGATTGCTTTTATCTGCTGTCTACTGGCAGCTTTAGAGTGGGAAAGAGGCTGATGCATTCTTCAGGGACTATAGTCTGTATCTACCAATATACTCTATACTTTTCTTAATTTTTTATTTTCTTAATAATTATAAATCACATTTATAAATTGTTTCAAAGTTTATAAGGTACTTTCTTCAGTTGTATAAGTATTATTATTATTATTATTATTATTACCATTTTACAGAGGAAGGAATAAAGGCTTAAAGAGATTATATATTTAGAGTCATATATTTATTAAGTGTCACAGCTAGGATTTGATCACATTGGTAATAATGATGAGGAGTAAACTGAGGTCTAAACAGAGATGGGTCTGTTCCTTTTCTGTCTCTCCTTCCTTCCCCAAAGTAACCAAGGGTGGGTTCGGCAGCAAAGGAATTTGCTACTTAATGCTGTATGGAAACATAGTCTTTATTGATTAGAATGGAAACACTGGAGAGCTGGTGGGCAAAATGGCTGCATGGTACAAGGCCCATTTTGCAAAGAATAGATTTTTGAGTTCTCTCTTTTATACCAGAGCACAATCATTCAACCTGAGAGTGATGTAAATAAGATAAGGATTCCCTTGAGACAGAAGTCTCTTCCCAAAAAGGAATTTCCTGATGCCATTTGGTCTATCTGAGCAGATTAGAATGGGGGCTGTAAAACCCTGGCCAGCTCAGATAGCCCAAACTAGTTTGACCAGATCTTGTATCAAAGGTCCAAGTCCCAAAGGAAGTTGGAGATCAAACAAGGAATATCAAGGGGCTACCGCTCTCAACAATAAGAACAGCTTGTATTTTTATAGTGTTTTAAAATCTGTGAAGAACTTTTACATAATAACAGATCGAATTCATTACTTGACACATTTTATCTTCTCAGCAATCCTAGTAATTAGGTGCTATTATTCTCCCCATCTCTTAGTTGAAGAATTGATGAAAGCAGAGGATAGTTTGCCTAGACTTACACAGCTAGAATGAATTTAGGTCTTCCTGACTCTAGGTCACTGAGCCATCCAGGTCACACAGCCAGGAAGTATCTGAGGCTAGATTAGAACTCAGCGAACTCAGGTCTTTCTGACTCTAGGTCCAGCACCCTATTTTAAATTAAATAATGGCTTTTTATTTTCAAAATACATGCATAGATAGTTTTCAGAGTTCACCCTTGCAAAACCTTATGTTCCAAATTTTTCTCCTTCCCTTCCCTCCACCCTTAGAGAACAAGTAATCCAATTATAGGTTAAACATGTGCAATTCTTCTATGCATATTTCCATTCTGCACAATAAAAATCAGATCAAAAAGGAAAAAAAAAAAGAGAAAGAAAAAAAATCAAGTAAACAACTACAAAAAGGTGAAAATACTATGTTATATCCACAATTAATCCCTGTAATTCTCTCTCCGGATGTAGATGGCTCTCTCCGGATATAGATGGCTCTCTCCATTATAAGTCTAGTGGAGTTGATCTGAATCATGTCATTGTTAAAAAGAACCACATTCATCAGAATTGATCATCACATAATCTTGTTGCTGTGAATATTGTTTTCTTGGTTCGCTCACTTCACTAAGCATCAGTTCATGTAAATCTCTCCAGGTCTTTCTTAAATCATCCTGTTAATTATTTCATACAGAACAGTAATATTCCATAGCATTTCATAACATTCATAACTTACTCAGATATTCCCCAACTAATGGGTATCCACTCAGTTTCCAATTCCTTGCCACAACAAAAAGGGCTGCTACAAAATTTTTTGTATATATGGGTCCTTTCCCCTTATTTATGATATCTTTGGGTTATACGCCCAGTAGACCTCCAACATTTATCATTATCTTTTCTTGTTATCTTAGCTGGTGTCCAGCTCCCTATTTGCTAAGCCATCTAGATCATACATCTAGGAAGTGTCTGGGGCTAGATTTGAACTTGAGTCTTCTTGACTCTAGGTCCAATGGTTCTGACACCAAGACTGCTTCTGACTCTTATCATTAGATCAATGGAATAAAATATTTATGTTAGGCATTATACCAAACTAAATGTCTTGGTGTTCTTTTATTTCAGTGTTTTCTGATTTCCCAGGTCCCTGTAACAGTGCTTATTTATTTCCATCTGGGGAGAATATCAGTCATATGTGCTAGGATGTAAATACCTTGAAACAGATCTGGAATCTGAGTTAAACTCAGCACACACAGGAAGTATTAGGAATATCCTGGTTGGTTTGCCTAGTGTTGATCCTGATGAGAGACTTCACTCAATGAGAATTGCATGAATTATCTAAAAGGGAAGGTATATTTTATTTTCCTTGGTTGACAGACAGATTACATTTAGCCTTTCTAAGATTGTTTGGACTATTTGTAGCTATTTGAGCCTTTGTTTTTTCATCTGCAAAATGGGAATACTCATATCTAGCTACATGCATTATGCAGACATGTCAATGATTGACCTAACATATGTGCAATGAATTCAATGCACATGTAATTAATCTTGGTTGACTAGATAAGTGACAAAGTTAAATGGGGAATCACTTGCCTTGCTTTGCTCTGTTTGTATAATATGGTGGTGTTGGGGATTTCCAGGCTTTTGATGTGTGAGACAAGGCATGGGTGAAGTAAAAGAATGGACAGAATCAGCTACACCCAGAAAATGAACACTGGGAAATGAGTGTAAACTGTTAGCATTTTTTGTTTTTCTCACCAGATTATTTTTACCTTCTGAATCCAATTCTTCATTTGCAACAACAACAATAAAATTCGGTTCTGCACATATACATTGCACCTAGGATATACTATAAGATATTTAATATGTATGGGAATGCCTGCCATCTATGGGAGAGGGTGGAGGGAAGGAGGGGAAAAATTCGGAACAGAAGGGAGTACAAGGGATAATGTTGTTATGTTGTTATGTTATAATGTATAAATAAAACAATAAACATAAAAAAATTTCTTCATCTACAACTAGCAGTGATATTTGTATCAGTTAATTCGATGTGAGATGTGAAGAAAAAAACCTGAAAGATCCTAAATATCTTATAGAAATATTAATACTAATACAGCCTAAAAACATATTTTTTGTATGTCAAGTTGTTTGCTCATGTACTTGTTTGTCAACTAAAAACCTTTGAATCTTATCAGAAAAAAACTGTTGTCTGATCACTTCTTTTTACCCTATATTGGTGTAATCAACTTTTTGGAATTCAAGGATATAATATAATCAATTTCCTTTTAGGCTCAGAGGATAATTGTTTTTGAGATGGAAGAGACTTTAGGGGTCATCTGACCAGCTCCATTATCATGTTATAGATGAGAAAACTGACTAAGAGAGGTATAATGTAGTCATACTAGTAATAAGTATTAGAGACATGATTTGAACTGTGGTCCAAGGACAGCATCTTTCCATTAAATTTGTTATTTAGATCTTAGTATTACTGGTTTAAGCATTTTAAAAAGAAACATGAAGAAATCAACTTTCTAGATTTTGATCGAGTATCCATATATTATCTCTTGTTCCTCAGGTCCCATCATGTACAAATTTGATAAGCATCACTTCGTCTATCATTGATAAAAGTGCTATGTAAGACAAGGATCTATGTCACTCAATTGTAGATATCTATGTAGGCATGATTATCTGATAAGCATTGCAATTATTTCAGGATATTTATTTTTTGAACGTGGGATTTCGTTAGTGGAGGCATCGTCAATAAGAAAATTATTTCTTTTTTTCTTTTTTCTGTTGAAGCAATTGGGGTTAAGTGACTTGCCCAAGTTTACACTGCCAAGAAATGCTATGTGTTTGAAGTCATATTTGAATTAAGGTCCTCCTGGATTCAGGGTTGGTGCCTGAAGTCACATCAACTAGCTGTCCCTAGAGAATTTCTTCTAACTATGCAATCACCAAGTCATTAGTGATTTAGTTTTTGAAAATGGCCCATGACACTGAGAGATTAAATGATTTGTCCTCAATCATAGACAGGTCCTATCATAAGTGGCAGTTAAATCTTGGTCTTCCTGATACTAGGGCTGGCTCTCTAATTACAAAGTGTTCTAAATGTATAATGCTAATAGCAACAGCTATAATAATAACAGGAGACATTTTTGCTTAAGTTTTTCAAAGAACTTTACATATATGCTCTCATTTGAGTCTTACAGCAACCCAGAAAGCTAGTTACTATGGTGACTATCTACATTTACAAGAGAGGAGATTTATATTCAGAGAGATTAATTTGCCTACGGTCACACAGCTATTTAATATCAGAGATAATATATGAACCATTGTTCTAACTTCTAAGAGATATGCAGCCTCATTCACATCTCTTCATCTCATCTACAAGAAAAATTTTTTTGAGGTGACCATACAGAGAGGTTAAAGAACTTTATCAATTATCTCACGAAGATCCATGCTTACACAGTAGAAGTGCATGGGAGCCTGCTTTAATTGGCTCACTGCCATTGTTAAATATTCATTGTGAGAATTTGGCTTAGAAATTGGGTTCAAATTCTGTCTCAAATTCTGTTACATACTGGCTGTGTGACTTGGGCAAGTTACAATTTTTCAGTGCTGTAGGGAGCTCCTTAATGCTATAACTTGCAAAGAAGACACCTTACTTGCATTGGTAGAAAGTTTCCTTATTTGAATGCTCCTCATGCCAAGGAAATCATACATTTGTCCCTTTCCCTGTAAAATTTTATTATGTCATTTTGATTTTCTAGTGAGTAACCTGGAGGACATGAGTATGCTTTACATTTATCATATTAAAGAAGAGGTTTTAAAAAATTATCTCTTTTCTTCTTTATTCAGAGTTATTTAAAAGTAATTTGTAGCTTTCTGACTAATGCAATATGCTAACATGATTAGAAATACAAATACTTCGACTCTCTTCCCTCCCTCCCCCAATGTTCTGCATCATAGATCTGGACTGGGATGTCATTTTATATTTCCTGGCTTGTGCTAACATGTCTCTTCATCAGTGGCAATCATATTCATTTTTTATGCAGATCAACTGCAAACTGGCAGAAATGAATGGTTATAATTAGTTGGTAAGAGAAGAGATTGGCAACTTTACAATGATTCTTTATTATGAATTGAAAGCTTTGAATCTGTGAATTAGGATTCAGTTATAAAACATTCAGCAGCTCTCATAATAGAAATGCCTGAAAGAATCATTTTTAGACCAATGACATGAAGATTTAAATAAAAACCGGCTGCCAGTATTTTGGATAATGTAATATCTAAGAATATTTGAATGTGGGGCAATAGCCCAAAGCCAGTAGCTGCCTGATTAATCTGTACTCCATTAGTTCAAGACTTTGATGATGTGGGTATTCCCTATACAAATGCAGATTGAAGTGCCTTCATGCTTCATAGATGATATCTACAAGTCATGGGAAAACAAAAATGAAAATATGCCTAGTAGCCTACCTTTGGGTGCTAAGCCGTTGGGTACTCAGCACCTGTAAACGTCTTTCCAGTTAGGTGGAAGCTATTCCCTTAGAATGGCTTTTTAAGAATCCAGAGGTATCTCTACTCTTTCCTTAGAATAGGACTTCAATGGAGAAACCGATCTATATTTTTCATGAACATGTAAATGGGACCATCTCTATTAGGACATTTACTCACTTCAACATGCACAAATAGAAAGATCTGCTGCTTCTGATATTCATTCTGTCATTGTTCTGTTCACCTTCTTTAATCCCTTCTGATTTTGGTGAGGCTCTGGTTCTGCTCCTGCTCTTCAGAGACACACAGCACAATCATCAACATATTACTCCTCCTATCTTCTTTCTGTTGTCAGTTTTTTCTGATAGATGAAACAAAACAACTGCCATTCATAACAGGAATGTACTTGGACAGTACATCTGAGATGTGTCTTTATTGATAACAAAAATCAGGCCATTTGATATGACTTACTCCTTCTCCCATTTTCTTCATTTCAAAATTTTTTGACATCATTTTCTCTTCTTTCCTCCATTGTCCAGGTGATGGCAAAGAAATCTTCAGCTTGATAAGATCAACTTCTCTATATGTGTATTTTATCCCATCCCTTCCCATCTTCCTCAGTAGACTGCATATTCTATCATTATGCTTCTAATCTTCAATCTTTCTATATCAACCATATCTTTTCATCTAAATATCAGTGGGATGGAAGGTAACTTGCGCTTTCCAACATGCCCTTTCCCCTCATCTTTAAAAACCCCTTAATTAGACCTTCATATCCCCTCAAACTATTACCTCATCTCTCCTCCCTTTGTTAACCAAACTTCTTGAAAGAGTTATCTATACTCTATCTCTATTTCATCTCTTCTCATTCATTCTTCAACACTTTGCAAAATAGCTACTGACTTCAATTCAATCTTTTTTTCCCAAAGTTATCAGTGATCTCTTGTTTATTAAATTTGATAATCTCCTCATTTTAAATCCATCTTGACCTAATTGATTCATTTCATACTGTTGATCACCCTATTTTCCTGGATGCTCTCTCATATCTGGGGTTTTGTGATACTATTTTTCCCTGGTTCTCTTTCTTCTCAGTTTCCTTTGCTGGCTCATCTTCAACATCATGCTCTGAAATGGTAAGTAATCTCCAGTGTTCCGTCCTTGGCTTTCTTTTCTTTTCCTTTTATATTTTCTCTCTTGGAAATCTACCTCCCAGGTTTCACCTGTCATTTCTCTGCATATAACTCCTACATAAAGCCTGTTCTTTCATTTGACCCTTGGTATCCCATCACCTATTGTACATTGAATACTTCAAACTAGAGGTTTCAGAAACTTTTTAAATCTAAAATTGAACTCAATATCTTTCCATCTTCCAAATTTCCCTATCCCCCCTCACTCAAGCACCATCAAAATCACCACCTTTCCAGTGTCTCATGTTTGTAATCTCAGTATTATCCTGAACACCTTACTTTCCATCATTCTACATGTCCAACCAGTTGTCAAATCTTGCTGTTTCTACTTTCTCAACATCTTTGCATCTGACCCTTCTTTCTACTCATGTGGTTACTATTTAGTTCAGGTCTTCATCACCTCTTGCCCTGATTATTTTGACAGCTTTCTAATTGTTCTCCCTGCCTCAAGTCCCTTTCCTCTTCAATTAATTATATTCACTACAACTAAAGTTATTTTTCTTAAGGGTAGATTTGATTATGTGATTCTCTTACTCAACCAACTCCATTGGCTTCCTGATATGCCTGTAAGATTCCTGTTTAATTTATAACTTGCAAGTGTTTAATTTCAAAACCCTATATAACCTGGTTGTGAAATTAAACAGAGGAATTTATAAATTAATATAATCCTATTATATATATAAATATATAAATATATGTATATACTTATATATATATATATACATAAATATAAAATATAAAATAATATAAACCTGGTCCAATCTATTCTTTTATATTCATTGGACACTAATTATGATCCAGACGACCTGGCCCTTCTTTCTTTCCTTATGCTTAATACTCACTGTTCCATCTCCATGCCTTTGCATTGGTATCTGACTCTCTCTTTACCTCTATCTCAGAATCGTGTATGGACAGAGTGCTGGGCATTAGTCAAGAGCACTTGAGTTCAAATCCAGCCTCAGATGTTTGCTAGCTATGTGATTCTAGGCCAGTCACTGAGGCCTTTGACTTCAGAATCCTCATATGTAAAATGAAGATAATAATAGAACCTATCTCACAAGGGTTATTCTGAGGGAGATAATAATTATGAGGCACTTAGTACAGTTCCTAGGACATAGTAAAGGCTACATAAATGTTGACTATTATTATTATTATTAATACTAATTGGAATTCCTGCATTACTGCCTTTCCTTCCAAACTAGCTGGTGTTTAACTATTTAATATATATTTTGACTTTTTCTTTTTATGTTTAATCTATATATGTACTTGTATATATCCTTGTTGTTTCAATACTGGAATATTGTTTCTAGTCAGTTCTTTGACAAATACTGATTTGATATGTTGTATAGTATGACCTTCCCATCCCCACTCACTGAATTTGTCTTGTCCTTTATGAATCCATTAAAATAGAATCCTTTCAATTAGCATGGGCCTTGTGGATTCTGTTCTCATCAAGATTTTCCTTTATTACCAGTCTTATATCTCTCACTCCCTCCTAGATAATTTATTTCAATCTGGTCATTTTCTGTCCTGCTAATTTTGATTTACCAAATTGTACCTCCTAAGATGATATCTGGGAGGATTTTTTCTTGCTTCCCCTCCTTCTTCCTTATATCACTTGCATTGAGAACTGTAATAAAAATATGATTTTTGCCTCTGGAAAAAGTTATGTCAATATGCATCCAAATTGTTTCTCTGACTTCCTAGACAAAGTGGCCAATAATTTGTATTTGTGTCCCTGGAACTTAGCACATGGTAAAGGTTTAATAAGTGTATAGTTTTAGCTCTTTCCATTCAAAAGCTCTGGGATAGCTATTCTTTGAAATTCATATTGGCAATCCATATTCCTTTCTCAACTTTACTATTTCTGTTACTAGGTGCTTTCATTCTTCAAGTCAATCAAATTCAAAAACTTAGAGTCATCCTTTTCTATTCATTTCCTAACATTTCACAGATGGCATGTATCATGGCAGCTGTGATAGGTGGAATGAATGGAGGAAAAAATCTGAGGTTGTAACAAGATGGCATGTTTTGAATTAATAATTGGATCAAGCTACTATTACAAAGTTCCTTGGCAGACATAGCTTACAGCAGAGGTATTTTCAGTGTCCTATACAGAAGCACCCTATGCTCATCATATTAGGAGTGGTATGCTCTGGTTAAATGAATCTTTACCTGGAAGAGGCATGAATAGAGAACTATGAAGAAAAACTGGGGTGTCCTATTTTGAGGTTATATGAGTCTATATATTTAGATAATTTCCTTTTTGTAGGCAGTGTTCTGTATTGTTCTTTCCTAGTTTTCCTGCTCATTTGTCCACCTTTTCTTCCATGTTCTATTCCCTAAGTATAAATATGTCCCAGGGCTTTGTCTTGTGCCACCTTCTCTTTTCTTTCTACCTTTTACTGGTGAGCTTATCAGTTTATTTGGATTTAATGATGTCTATGCAGATGATCCCCAAATCTACAAATCCAGTTGTCATGTCTCTCAGGCTTCAGTCCTACATTACCAATAGACTGTTGGAAATTTCTATCTGAATATCCCATAGTCATCTTAGATTCAACACATCCCAAACAGGGAACAAAAAGGAATTAGCCTTTAAATGCTGCTTACTTTGTGCCAGGAACTGTGCTAAGCACTTCATAAATATCATCTCATTTGGTCCTCCCAATAACCCTATGAGATAAGTGCTGCTATTATCTCAATTTTACAGTTGAAGAAACTGAGACAAATAGAACTTAAATGATTTGCTCAGTCGCTCAGCAAGTTAGTGTCTGGCATATTTGAAGTCATATCTTATTGATTCTGAGCCTAGTAATTTATTGAGCTACCTAACTGCAGAACTCACTATACCAACTTCCCAATTTCTGTAGATATTACTGTTATCTTTCTAGTCACTCAGTTTCCCAATCAGAGTTGTACTCTAGCTCAAGTTCTATTTCCAAAATAAAACCTTTCTAGATCCTCCATAGGCAAGACATAAAAACAGAATAACTGGCTTATTCAAAAAGCCAAACACAACTACAATAAAAGGTAGTACTTAGGAACTGACAGTAGTGGTCTTAATAAACAAAGGGGCCATGACAATAATGGGATTGAAGGAAATGATTAAATCTAAAAGACTGTAACTTATTTGAAATAGAGTAGAGTAGTTAGTACAGAGAAGAGGTACACAGTGCTATGAGAATTTAGAAGAGGAAGAGAGTTCACAAAGATTTCAGGGAGGAGACCAAATTTCAGATGGGCCTTGAAATATGGATAAGAGTGATTTTCGGGATGTAGGGATGGGGAAGTAGTCCCTCAACCTCAAACTTTTCAGTGGCTTTAGTCTTGCAGGTGCATTTATAAATTTAACTTCAAAAACAAACAACAAAAATCCCTGTTCTACTTTCCATTTTTAAAGCTCAACTCAATGCCACTAGCTCCATGAACTTTCTCTTGATGCCCCCAGTTGCTAATGACCTTCTTTCCTGGATATTATATATCACTTGATTTTGTAACTTTCTAACACACCTGTCATGTAATGCAGTGGTGTCAACCTCAAGTGGAAATTGGACCACTAACCTGTACAATTAGATGTAATAAACTTACATAACTCAGGCTAAAATTCTGTGGATGTTGGTGAGAATGTGAAAGATTAATTCTAGTATTAGAATCTTTTTAAAAAATGTCTAGTATCTTTTAAAAATCAATCAATTAATTAATTAATTAAATTAATTTTAAATTTTATGCATAGGTATTTTTCCAGCATTGACAACTGCATGTGTAGTATCTTTTCAAGATTCACTCTTTGGAGATTACCTAGTTCTAAAATATCTAAAAAGAATATTAGCTATTTTTAGGGATACAGATCTTTTGTATTTCTCCAAAATGTGTATACTTATAGTTTAGGTCTCAATTACCATTTTATACCCATTTTATACCAGTCTAATTAGTAAAAGTATACTTTTAAAACTGACTTGGAAATTTCTCTTTAACATGGGAAGACTTATATAAACTATATACTATAGTAAACAAATCCAGGAAAGCAATATATGCAATGACACCAACATGTAAACAAAAATTAAAAGAAAAATCTAAACAAAGTCTCCCAATCTAAACATTATGGAATGACAATGATGAACTTGGTACTAGAGAAGAGTTAGGAAAACACAACTACCTCCTTTCATTACTGAGGATGAGGGCTATGCTATGGAATATGACTTATACTATGAGACATGATCTGTGGTTAATTTTATGGAAGTTCTTTCTTGTTTTTAGCCTTTGTCATAAGAATGCCTCACTGGACAAAATGAAGAGATATATGTTCAGAAATGAATGGGATGTCAAAGCCAAACACACTAATGAAAATGGTACCATTGAAAAAATTCTGGCTCTGCACTCAGAACATCTGGGTTCCAATCTCACTTTTGACATTTAGAGCTTCTATTGCTATAGACAAGTCACTTAATTTCTTGTGGTCTCAGTTTCCTCATCTGTAAAATAAATAAATGGGACTATCTAAATTGCCTCTACTCTCTCTTTCAGCTCTAAGCAAATAATCCTAAATATGATTAAGATATAAAGTATAAAAACAGATCATGAATTTGGATTAACCTCTGAAATAATAAATTGCATCATTCACTTTTGAGAACATATTGTCCCTAGCATTGAGACATGAGTTCTTTTTATTTTGAATTTTGGCAGACCTCAATTTATATCGTTATTGTCAGGTTTCTCTATCATCAATCCCGTTTTGATCATTCTACTGGATTATGCCAATGTGATTTGTTTGATGATGTGTTCTTTCTTTGTGTATAGTGTAATTTAATGTCCATAAAGTACATAAATTCTTTAAAATGTAGACAAATTCATGTGTAACTTGAACACAAGTTTAAGTTCCTGTTGCCAAGTGAATTGTCTGAGGACATGACTCCATTTTAGAAACAAGATGGAAAGACTGGTAAGACATGATCTTAAACTGAGTTTTTCCAGAAACATTTCAATTTTCAAAATGAATTTTGACCTTCATTGGGTTAGACATTGTCAGAGAGATCATGGAACCATTACCACTCCTTCCTCTGTTCACTTCTTTAGGGCTACTTTGGCATGGGAAGGAAGGAAACTGAGAAATCTTTGTGGAATGGTATAAAGCAAGGTAAGGAGAGGAATGGGATAGTAAAAGGAGACTATTCTATTCAACTCCCTCTCTCTTACCTGTCAATTCCAGCCTTTACTCAGTCGCAACTTCAATAGTCAGATTTTAGTCTTCATGTATCTCTGGTTTGACCATTGTCTCTCCTATTCCTCTATATCTATATATTTGTGTTCCCTATCTTCTGCTAAGTTTGTGTTCTTGCTGATATACTCAAATACTTAGAGGAATTTCCTAGACCTGTAAGATCATAGAATCATGGATGTAGAATTTGAAATGGCTTTAGAAGTCACTAGTCTATAAATGATGAAACTGACACCTAGAAAGAGGATGTGCCTTGATCAAGATCACAAAAAGTAATAGGAAAGCTGGGATCTGAACCTTTGTTTTGTGAATTTAAATCCTTAATCTAGTTCTTTATATAGTACCTAGCTTTAAAAGAACTGGGTAATATTCCCAGGATCTCTTCAAACATGAACATTATCAATAATTGTGTTTCCTCTTATGTTCAATGTTCTTAACATATAAATACATGAAAGAATAGTTTTGAGAGAATCTACAAGGATAAATTGTTCTCTATTGAATCAATTTTTAAATGACAAATAATCCCAATGGGATTTTGTATAATCTACCCTGTTTAGTATGATTGTAAAGGTGGTCTGTTGTATAATATAAAGTCTGGAAGTCTGCCTCTTCTTTTCTTCTTATATTTTCATCAAGGCTAAAATATTTTCATAGAGATTTTGTAGAGGTGAGACAATAGACATAAGATTTAGTAATTACTGGTGATTTCTTAATCTGATTTTTTCTGTACTAATAATAGCACTTCAGAAACCATTATATTCTATGCCTCTTCCACATATCAGAACCATTAAGATATTATAGTCTCATCAATCAGTCAAATAGTAAGATTTCAGAGGACAGAGCCAAGATGGAAGAATAGAGATATTACTCAGCTGAGCTCTCCCAAGATTCCCCTTCAAACAACTTTAAAGTAGTAGTAAAATCATTTCTTATTATCCCTTTCTTTATTGGCAGAGATACTAAAAATGACAGGGCATTCTTCCAGCTTTTCTTCAATGGATGGATATTTTATTGCTGCTTTCCTCAGGTGAAGGTTATTGTGTTTGCAATGGGCACAAAAATTCCTGGTTGCAGCTCTGGCTGCCATATCACATTATTGACTCCTCTGAGGCTTGTAGCCCACTGCTGTGGCTCAGTACAGTAATTCTGACTTTTTTAGAAGTAAGTAGGTTAGGTTAATAATCATCAACATCAGATATGCCTCTGATGCTGCCTTAAATAATTTTGTTCCTAAGGAGTACACCATAGAGTAATTAAATACAACTGTCACCTTATGACTGACCAACTCCCATTGAGTCCATCCTCTAATGACCCCATGTGTATAGGCATGTATTTGTAGCTGGGATCAGGAGGTATCAAAATTAGCCTTATGCAACTGTACATACAGGAGTTTTAAACCTTTCATTATATTTCTGTGGAAGGAAATAGGTACTTCTCACAATAGACCTTCCCTTATCTTAATACTTCTTTGCTGTTAGATTATTGCTTTTGTCCATTCATTTGTTCATCTCTGACATGTTATATCCTCTCCCCTCAGTAGATAGTAAAGTTTTTGAAGGATCATAGATTTAGAGCTAGACAGGATTTTAGAGGTGATCGAGACCAACTTCCTCATTGTACAGTTAAGAAAACTGAAAGTCTTAGTGACTTACCCTGAGTCACAGAACTAGTGAGTATTTAAAGGTAAGATTTGTAATCAGGTCTTCTGATTCCAAATTCTGTGCCCTACTCATTATTCCATGTTGCCCATATCCTTAGTTACTAGTACAATGAATATTTAGTAAATGTATTTAATTTTGCCATTCTTTGAAGATTATATTCCATCCATCATGCATACTGTTTTTTTTTTTTTTTTTTTTTTTAGTCCTTCCTTGATAATTTTTTTTTTTAAATCTCTGACTTCTGTGCAAGGTCTCTATATTGATGTCTTGTGTTCCTTTTTCTTTTTGACAATATGTATATTCTTTCAGCAATTCTGCTTGACCTAATGAAACCTTATGATTTGGAAGGAAATATTTGCTATAAAAATGAAGTCATGATTTGCAGCTCATGCTCAGCATCTCATATGATACATATGGACTATAAACAACCCCAACCTATCCAGAATCTGTAAACCAGCAGCCAATAGGAGTGCTTTGCTAGTTAGTTTGAATGTTCCATGAATTTCACCCTGGAGCAGCTCAACTTGCAAAATTTATACACCAGTATAGAAACCAGATTGTGGCACCCCAACCCTACCACCCACTTACCTATCTTGGAAGGTAGGGAGATAGTTATCTGAAATTTAGATGGTGCTTTAAGGTTTGCAGATATTCCAGATTTCATCTCATCCTCATAACAGCATTGTAAAAGTATTATAGAATAGCAGGGTTTAAAGATAGGAAGACACCCAAGAAGCCATCTAATACATCTGTACCTGAAAAAGAATCTGTACTTTAACTTAGCTGATATTTGAAGACATACAAGGAGGGCAACCAACATCTTTCAAAGCAGCCCATTTTACTTCTGGACAGCTCTAGTTGTGGGATAGCTTTTTCTTAGCTTTAAGCTTAAATTGGTTGCTTTGCAACTTTTGTACATTATTCATGTTTTTGCCGTCTGGGGCTAAATAAATTTACTTCAACCTTCACATGATAGCCCTTTTTATATTTGAAGATAACTATCAATCTCCCCTTCTCTTCTCTATATTAAACATGCTTGTTTCATTGATCTAGTTCTTATATGACATGAAATTAAGACTCTTTAGTTTCTAGGCTGTCCTCTTTAAACTGTGGCGCCTAGAACACAATATTCCAGAACAGGTCTGAGAAGACAGAGCACAATGGGATTGTCACCTCTCCATTTCCATATGCTATGTTCTTTTTATGATGGTCCATAATCAAAACATTCCTTCCTTCCTTCCTTCCTTCCTTCCTTCCTTCCTTCCTTCCTTCCTTCCTTCCTTCCTTCCTTCCTTCCTTCCTTCCTTCCTTCCTTCCTTCCTTCCTTCCTTCCTTCCTTCCTTCCTTCCTTCTTTCCTTTCTTCCTTCCTCCCTTCCTTCCTTCTTTCCTTCCTTTCTTCCTTCCTTCCCAAAATGACTACTATGGTAATGTTTGACATGATTGCACATATATCACCTATATTAGATTGCTTACTATTTCTAGGGCAGCATGAGGAATGGGAGGGAAAAATAGAATTTGAAACTCAAACTTAAAAAAATTAAAAATTGTTTTACATATAATTGATGGAAAATAAAATATTATTTTTAAAAAGCATTATGATTTGCCTATCTCCCTTAAATACTTATCTCAAATCTTATCTTTCACAAGACCTTTTTCAATCTTTCTTCTTCCTACTCCCTACTATAAATGATTTCCTTTTGAGATTATCTTCTATTAACACTTTTTATGTCTTATATTTATATAATTGATTACATATTGTCTCCTCTATTAGAATGTGAACTCCTTAATGGCAGAGAGTGGGCTCTTACCTTTCTTTATATTCCTAGTTCAGAGCCTGGAATATAGTAAGTGCTTTATAAATGTTTGTAAGCATCAGGGGTTGAATTTGAACCCAGTCCTCTGATTCCAGAGTACTCTTTCTACTATACTATTGACTTCTCATTTTATGGATCAAAAGATGGAAGTTCTGTAAGTAAAGTGATTTGCCCAAGACCACAAGAATAGTTGATATTGAATAGTAAAGCAAGTTTTCAAATCCTGGTCCTCAGAATTCCAATCTAACACTCACAAGTGTCAGGATAAAACTCATGAGATTATATTATTGCTCATATGATTCATATAATTGTTCATATGATGTAAACTTCAAAGGGACTTTAGAGGTATAATTGAATCCAACTTACCTTTTTACATAAGAAACCAGAGACAGAGGCTGAATGATTTGCTTGTTATCATATAGATAGCAAATAGCTTAGCTTAATTTTGTTTCCAGTTCCTCTGCTTCCAAATCCATTATGTTTTCCACTGGAGAACACTGCCTCCCATTTATGGTGACGTTCTAGAATATAGATAATTTATCACTATTGAAACAATACTTAAAATGATACAGCTATATTAGTTAGGACACAATTGAAGAATGGACATCACATGGATTTTCAAATTCTTTTTTTTTCCAAAAATTTTCATACCTATTATATGATGCCCTAACTAAATGCTATCAAAAGCAAAAAGAAATGATTAAGAAGAAATGATTTAAGGATTCACTGAAACCAACTGTCAAGCTATGTAACTGTTCATTGCTGGGGAACAGGAATAATTGGTTGAAATATCTATAGGGACTGTAAGGAATAGAGCTGCTCTCTGCACAAAGAGTCTAATGATTATTATTTTAAGATCTCAAGTTAAAGGTACTTGGAAGAATAGTTACAGTCACAAAGCAAATGCAAATGTCAATTAAGTTTAATATCATAAAAACTTTTAATTGGAAAGTCAAGGTTCAGATTAGAAAACAAAGTTCCTGATTTTCAATGTTCAACTATTACTTTCTCCCCATTCCATGAATTATTGTATAAATACTTCTGCATTTTTGTCCCATATTGTATGCCTTACTGTAAATTAAAATTAAAAAGTGATAGCTATTTGCAATGACTATACTTTTTTGATTTTGCTTTATTTTGGGTTTAATAATCATATCCATTGCAACTCTGTTACAACTGGATTCTATTTGGATTGGAGTCATGAAAAAGTGGATTGGACTATCTATCATATTTTTTCCTGTTGGTTGACTTTTCATTTTGGGGGGATGTTATTAAAGGGTTTGCTTCTCAGATTGAGTTTGAAGGCCTCTCATCCTCTTCATCATTGCCCTGACCTTTTCCACTATCACTTATTTTCAATGTCTTGTTTGAGAATGTAACACAATAAAATAATAATTTAATACTTATATTAATTGCTCAAAAGGTAGTGAGACATAATAGAGAACATGCAGCATAATAGAGTGAAGAAAACTTGGGCTAAAGTTTTGCCTCTCACTGATAATAACCGTGTGACCCTAGGCAAGTCATTAACCTTTCAATATCCTTGACAACTCTCTGAGAATATAAATTGAAGAATAATTGCTGATCTGCATTCATAGACTGAGTTTTTTCCTTTCCCACCATCCTTTCCCACCCCTCCAAACCTCAATAAATATAAGAAAACAGGAAAAAAGTGAAAAAAAGCAATCTTATCATGAGGACAAAGTCCATCTGATGTGGGTTGAGGTCCCTTTAAGATTCCTTTCTGATTCCCAACGCCCCCATAGCTGAAGAAGCTAGAATCTTTGATTCACAAATCCTGGTCAAAAGTACTCTTTTGAATTCCAATGAACTTGAGCTTTCCCAGCCTTCACAGGATCTGAACTAACTTGGGCTTTCCCAGCCCTCACAGGATCTGAACTAACTTGGGCTTTCCCAGCTCCCCACTGTCTGTTCAGGTTTCCCCAACCCTCACAAACAGCTTCTTCCTTATCTAAAAACCTATTGAATTCTATTCAATGGTAACCCTGGCGGAAAGCAGCCAGGAGCCTGGGACTCCACCCATCTTCAGGATCACCAAGAGCCCCCATTATAAAAAGGGACCCTGGAGCTCATTCTTTTGCAGGAGCCCTAAAATATGATATCCTTCTGCCCATGTAAGGGTTCCTGTCTGTCCGGCGACCAGCTCTGACCCTGGTGTCTTTCTACCTTTACTCTTACTTCCAAACCCCCAAAACAAACCTTTTTTATTTTTTATCAATCTAGGTCTTTCTGGCCTGTAAATTCCTTTACAGGGGACTCTGCACCGTCACTAGACTGCATTTTAACTATGTATCCTTGCACCAAACCAAAAGGGGTTCCTCCTTTCCTAACTCTCATTAGATCTATCATCACTTCTTTTTCCAAGAGCAATTTCTTTAATTTAGTTGATTTTGGCAAATGTAGTATATCCTAGAATACCTGAAGTTTTAAGCTTTAATAGCCATTAAGAGTGGACAGATTATTTGTTAGGCATGTATTTGTTAAATATGTTCTGTGGACAAAACATTATGTTAGGTGTTAGAAGTTAAAGACACAAAAATAACCCCTGTCTTCAACTAGCTTACATTATAATGATAAACCATGTACAGAGATAAATGAATCCAAAGATTATACAATGGTAATTTCAGGTGGTAGGGAATACTGATTGCAGGGATCAGAAAAAGTCCAGTGTAAGAGATGGAACTTAACTGTCCTTTTAAGTAAATCTTGTGAGTCTATTGGGGTGAAGGTATGGAGGGAGTATGTGGTATATAATCTGTGGTTTTGGAAATAGCTTCTATAAAATGTGACATATCTTTTTCCTAAAAATAATGAAAAATGAGGCTGACAACTATTTGTTCTAGATTATTTAACTATTAATATGCCTGAAAGCATAAGACTAGATCACATAACTCGTGACATTCTTTCTAGGAATTTCAAATCTACTTCTGATTAAGTATGTCTTCAATCAGCTGCTTTTATAATGCAAGTTTCCAAATTTCACTGGTTTTGCCAATCAATTTATATATTATTTTTCCTTTGAAAAATAATTTCTTTTTATTTAAATTCCCCCCCCCCCAATTTAGTTGCCAATACTTTTGATACCATTTAAAGCCTATTCTTTGTAATCAGTAATTATAATTCTTTGTTGTTGTTGTTGAGGCAATTGGGGTTAAGTGACTTGCCCAGGGTTACATAGCTAGGCAGTGTTAAGTGTCTAAGGACAGATTTGAACTCAGGTCTTCCTGAATTCAGAGCTGGTGCTCTATCCACTGAACCCCCTAGCTGCCCCAGTAATTATAATTCAAAATAATCTCTTTTCTTATAACAGAAAAATTAAGGAATTTTCATAATTTAACACTTAACACAATATTGAAAATTATGTTCCTAACAAATGATCTTTCATCTATTCATGTTATTGATATAATCTTATATTCTGTCTAAAACAACCATGAGTCACTCATAGATTTGAAAATGTTATGCCAATTTACAATGATCTTGATGGAGAAACTACAATTTTTTTTTATTGATAATAGGCTTTGGACAAATTCTTCTTATTACTACCCATGTTTTCTGGGAGATTCATAAATATCCTTCCTTAAAGACACCTAGATGGCACAATGGATAGGGGGTCAGGGCTGGATTCAGGTATCCTTGAGTTCAAAGCTAGCCTCAGACACTTAACAGATGTGTGACCTTAGGCAAGTCCCTTGATCCTGTTTGCCTCAGTTTCCTCATCCATAGAATGCACTGGAGAAGTAAATGCCAAACTTCTTCAGTGTCTCTGCCAGGAAAACCCCCAATGGAGTCACCGAGACTCAGACACAATGGAAAACAATCAAACAAAGATATACATTAGAATGACATTGAGAAAATTGCTTCACTTTTGTGAAATTGTACTAAATCAGGGATTCTTAACCTTTCATGTGTCATGATAGATTGCTATTGCCTAGGGATGCTTTCTCAGAATAATGTTTCTAAATGTATTCTATACACAGAATTACAAAGGAACCCGATCATATTAAATATAGTTACCAAAATATTAAAAAATAAGTTCATAGACAATAGGTTAAGGAATTCCCTGAATGATTTCTAAGGCTTCTCCCAGAATTATAGTTCACATTATTTTATAATTCATCCTGGTCACATTCTCCTCAACATATTCCATATTGTTTTGTTCTTTTGAAAAAATGTTTAATTGAATTCTTTTTGTTTTTATGCTATAAATATTTACTATTAATTATTCCCACTTTGTGAGAGAGCTTTTTTTAGCATAATAAAAATAGCCAAGTAAAACTAATAATAGTGGCATCTTCTCTCAGTTCATGCAATATTTCATATTTGCATTATTCCTCCAATTTTTCTATTAAAAACAAACAGAACTCTATTTTTCTTATTTCTAATCCCACTCCATTGGAAAAAAAAGAAAAATAATTTTCATTTAAAAATTTTTTAAATTTAAAAATTTTAATTTAATTTAATTTTTAAAAAATAATTTTCTAGGAAAAATATGCATAATTAAGCAAAACAAATTCCTTCAGTGGTTATATACAAAACATGTATGTGATTCAATCTGAACCTGAAATCTGTAACTTCTCTGTAATGGATAATGTGCCGGGTAGGACTGAACACAATATTTCAGATGCCTGGCCATAGTAGTATAGCCAAGTTGCAATTAGTGTAAATAATGAATCATGTGGAATGGTCAATGTTTTAGAATTCACATTATTTAAAATTAAAATTGTGTAAATACTGTGAAAGATTACAGCCCAATAAAAATATGCAGTGCAAATTCAAATAATGTATGCTCTTATGAGATTTGTTATTTTCAGTAATTGGGTAGAAGAAAAATTATAACTAAAGAAATATTGAAGATGTTAGAATAAAAATTCAGCCACTTACTATGGTATAGCAAATATCTTATGATTCATGATAATGGATAAAATATTTAAAACAGTAGATGATTAAAAGATTATTTACATAGAGCTTTGCAATGCCTTGTGGACTTGGAAAAATACAGGGACACTGTCTTAATTATCTTTTGTTTATGTTAGCATTTTAAGGATGCATTATCTTAGTATACACCATCTGGCAGTAAAAGGAACATCCTGAATGGCAGAGAGAGATGCATTAAGATTCAGCCTTTGCCACATGTAATCTCCAAAAATGAATAATCAAGAGTTGGCTGTGCTTGGTAACCTGGAAAAGGCAGCATCAAAACAAAACAAAATAAACAACAATAATTTTTTAAAAACCCACTAGAAATGTGCTTGCCTGTAACTTACTTATTAGATGATGAGAGAGCAAAATCATACTCTGTCACTGGCACTTTATAGAGGAAAAGCCTTATCCCTAAACAGTGAAGGTTAGTGGCAGATAGTACATATACTCCAGAGCTGCTAAAATGTCTGTATATTGGTCAAATATAAAGTAGATTGCAAAAGAGGTAGTTACTTGGATGTCTTCAAACACAGTATCTTGCCATTGGATCCAGATGGCTTTAAAGGAGAAAGTTAGGCTGTTGACTATCCAATCTAGCTTCTAATCCAACTCACTTGCATGTCATGGCATCACCTCTCTGAAGTTAATCCTCTTTGAAAATAAGGACAAACAACAATTTCTGTTAGGTAGGAAAAGCTGTTTCATACAATAGTTTGGCATTGTGAAGATAAAGTTAGTCAAGGTGATTTCTCAATTTATGGTTATCACCATTACTGTAGCTTGAGAGCAAATTTTCCATCCATGGAATTATCATACTGTGCCATAAATTTAGAGTAAGAATGGACCTAAGAGGTTTTTTACCTTTTACTTTATTGATGAGGAAACTGAGTTCCAAACAATTTAAATCATTTGCCCTTGCTTATAATATTACAAGGTCATAATAATAACCATCAAAGTTTGTATAGCACTTTATTTATATTGTCTCATTTGCTGTCTTAGATATGTGATATCTAATACAAGATATCTCTTAGATAGATGTTCTTATTATTCTTAATTTCAGATTTTACTGAGAGCAAAAATGGTTAAGTGAATTGATTATGATTACACAGATAGTAAATGTCTGAAGTGGTATTCAAGCTCAGGTCTTTCTGCCATAATTTCCTCTATACTTAGGAAAGTATCAACATTGGAATTTAAGTCCAAATCCTCTGACTTCGATTTAATTTCTCTTTCTACTGTGCAACAATTACCTAAATGACAGGAAAAAATAATTTTCCCATTAAGTTACTGAAAGATCATGATTAGGTTATAGTAAAAACTTTTATATATTATGCCCCTAAAGGAGAATTATATTTTTGCTTAGATATATAGATTGAAGTAATTTTCCCTTGAAATAATTGTGTCAGTATCTAGTTGCATATTCATGTGTTTATATAGTTACATTCAGGCACATAAACACTATATATATATATATGTACATATATATATACACATATGTTTGTCTCTCGAATATATATATGTATGTATATATATATATATAAGCATACATATATACACATATATAGAAATAATTGACTTCTTTCCTCTCACTTTGGATTCAGTCAATGTATAAAAATTTTTATCAGTTCTGAATTAGATATCCTACCTGTCAATTGCTTTTTCTCTATCTGGACCTATGACTTTAGAACAATAATACCATTATTAATTTAGTTTTTGCAGGATACTATTAGTTTTCTCGGTAGCAGCTTGCTTAAAATAGCAGTCAGATCATTTAGTCCTAATACTACTCTATCTGGCAACTGTGTACACCACAATATGTATCTAAATGAAAAATAGATTTATCATCAATTTAGTATATTCAACATATAATTTTAAGCTTTTAGCTCCTAATTTTAGGGGGCTTTCTATTATTATTAATATTAAAGTTAATAATGTTTAAAAGAATATTAAGATTTCACATTTAAGGTAATATGATTATTATAATTATATAATTAAAATAAACATGCTTATCATGAGTAATAGAAATATTGGTTATGCATCTTTAATAAAACAAATATTTTACTTTTATAACTTGAAGTTAAAATATTTTTCATATAAGAAAGGTTTTTTTACCCAAATAGATGATGTAGCCCAGGCGTTGCAATGTCCTCTTCTTCCTTTGATATAGAAAGATTTAAAGGAATTGGATTCAAAGTCTCATTTCCTTTTAAGAGTGATTCTGAACAAGATGACACTAACTAGCTCAAATATAATTTCCATTTTATTTTTTTCCATGCTGCTACTTAAAATTTTCTTGAGTTGACTCCAAGTAATTTCCCCTGGAGCTGAGATAAAACAAATATCTACAATTTTATTATCCAAGTAATATAAGGAATGTATGCCTACAAAATCTTTAAGAAAAGTTTTGTGGAAAAGTATGTCATCCCCTTCTTCTGGGTCAAGTAGGAAAGCACACAGCATACTTCCAATTCTGGGCTTCCTCATAGGATGGTGCACTGAGAGGCAAAGTCTTGGTGCAGGGTTAATTTTCCTATCAATTTGATCTTGTAAAGGTATATATGTAGGTTAACAGATACTTGACCATTTGTTATCTGCATTTAGCAAATAACAAGATATTTTGGTTTCTTGATCACTGAAAGACAGAGGAGAATAGAGCTATCTTTAAAAGTCTTAGTTTCAAGCTTGTCTATTTCATTTAGTTCTGAGACTCCATGGAAAGAGAAAATCCTACAATATTGAAGGAACCATTGAGGTCATACAAACCAATCCCTATTCCAACCTTTTAGTCCTGCCATACAGCATTTATTTGAACACCTCCAATGATGGGAAGCTCAGGAATTTCCTGGGAAGCCCATTTCCCATTTAAAAAAGTCTTTGGGAGGAGTTTCTTCCCTTTTTATTGAGTCTAAGAGTTGTCTTGGCATTTTTTCCCATTATTTCTGCTTTTGAGGACCATGCAAAACAAATTCAATCATTCTTCTACATGAAAACCTTCCCTGTCCTTAAGGAGTGTTATTATGTGCCCCATTAGACTTAGAATTTCTAGCTCAATTTTGCCTGTTTTTGAACCCAATATCTATATAGCTAGGCTTTCAATCCTCTCATGATCTTGGTCATTGTTTTCTGGAGACACTCACTGAAGAACATTGCCTAGGATTGCTCAGTTCAATTACTTAGGACAGGACAGATGTCCTATTAAAGATTTCCTTTGGCAAATTGAACATATACTGATTTCCATTTATTTGTTTGATTTTCCCAATTTCTTACTGTTAGTCTGATAAACATGTTATTTTCACAAAGGAAATGTTTACAGCAGTTGAATAGTACATGTCTGTGAAATTGAATAGAATTACCATGATTCTGTAGAATTTTTGATAACTACACACTATAGCTCTGGAAGTATCAAGTCTATTCCTTTATTTGGTTATAAAGACTGACACATTTATAAAGTGCCTAGTCTAAATGTAGAAATATAACTTTGTTTACTTACCATCCCACAAAGAATTGAATAGAAATCCCAGTGACATAGAATAGAAAGAACTTCGGCTTTTGAATTGGGGTCCTAGCTTTGAATTTTGACTCAGCCACTTAATTGTCTGTATGGACATGGGACACGTCACTTTATTGCTTTGTGTCAGTTTTGTAAGCTATAAAATGATGGGCTAAATGCAATTTTGTATCCTTGCCAGCTTAAAATCTGTGATCCATGTGATTGCAGCCATTTTTTGATTATAATTCTCACAAAGACAAAATCCTCCCATTGAGGATTATTGAAATCAGAGAAGACATGGAGGATACTTTTTTATTATGGCTTTTTATTTACCAGATATATGCATGGGTAATTTTGCAGCATTGACAATCGCCAAATCTTTTGTTCCAACTTTTCCACTCCTTCCCCCTACCCCCTCCCTCAGATAGAAGTTGACCAATACACGTTAAAAATGTTAAAGTATAAACAAAATACAATATATGTATACATGGCCAAACAGTTATTTTGCTGTACAAAAAGAATCAGACTTTGAAATAGTGTACAATTAGCCTGTGAAGGAAATCAAAATGCAGGCGGACAAAAATAGAGGGATTGGGAATTCTATATAGTGGTTCACAGTTGTCTCCCAGAGTTCTTTCACTGGGTGTAGCTGGTTCAATTCATTACTGCTCTATTGGAACCGATTTGGTTCATCTCATTGTTGAAGATATCCATGTCCATCAGAAGTGATCATCATATAGTATTGTTGTTGAAGTATACAACGATCTCCTGGTCCTGCTCATTTCACTCAGCATCGGTTCATGTAAGTCTCTCCAGGCCTTTCTGAGATCATCCTGTTGGTCATTTCTTACAGACCAATAATATTCCATAATATTCATATACCACAATTGAGGATACTTTTAGTAATTAAAAAAATCTACCTATGTGTCATCAATTAAGAAAACTACACCAGTGTAAAGGAATTGAAGAGAAAATCAATTAAAAAATATCTATTGAAGTTGGTAATAAAATAAGGGTGATTTTGCTAATAAAGATAGTTTATGTTTATATAATGCTTAGTATGTGCCAGGCACTCTACTAAGTCCTTTATTTTCACAACCCTGAGAGGAAGGTACTATTATTATTATTATCCCAATTTGATAGATGAGGATATAGATATTCCACAATTAGTGAGTGTTTAAGGCAGGGTTTGAACTCAGGCTTTCTTGATTCTAGGATTGGCTCTCTAGCTACAGTACCACCTAGCTGCCAAAAGTGGAATAAAAAAGGATTGCAAATAAAATATTCATTTAATAGTATTTTATTTTCAATTCCTTGCCACCACAAAAAGAGCTTGTACAAATATTTGTGCATGTATGGCAGATCTTTTATGATCTCTTTGGGATACAGACACAGCAGTGGCACTGATGGATCAAAGGATACACATAGTTTTATAGCCTTTTGGGCACAGTTCCAAATTGCAATCCATAGTTTATAATTCCACCAACTATACATTAATGTCTCAGTATCCCCACATCCCCTTGAACATATATTAACTTTTGTTATCATCCTACCAATCTGATAGATAGCAGAGTTGTGTTAATTTGCAATTTAACATAATCAAAATTATCCATTTTGTATTTTCTTGTTTGTTTATAAATTCTTCCCTTCTACAAAAATCTGAGAGGTAAACTCCTTTGCTCTCCTAATTTGCTTATAGTGTCACTCTTTATATCTAAATTATGAACCCATTTTGACCTTATCTTGGTATACTATAAGTATATTGTCTTGGTATACTATATATACGCATATATACTTATATGAAATGTTGGCTACGTCTAATTTGTGTCATATTATTTTCCAGTTTTTCCAGCACAAATAAACATGATTTAAAAAAAAAATAATTCATTCATTGATTTGTTTGTTTTGTTATTTATTTACTATTCATTCAAAAGTATTTATCAAGTGATTATTCTGTACCTTGTATGGATATACTGGAACTACATGAATGGAGTTCTGAGAGTCAGCTATTAAATTTTCTGTGTCAGCATTTGTTTACACATTGAAGACTGGCAAATGCTTTGTCAGGACTCAATTTATTGCTTTGTTGATAGTCTAGACTTAAGGAAATGAAGTATATTGCCAATACGTTCCCACTTCCCCCCAAGCTAGTTGGGAAATACTTCCAGCACAACACTGTAGTGTATAACACTATGAAAAGCATGCAAACTGTTAAGTGATAGTAGATATGAAGCCATTTTATTTTTGAGAATTAAAATTAAACTAAAAAATTGAAGTTGAACAATTGCTGCCAGTGTTGATACTTATTTTTTTCCTTGTCCAGACATTTAAATTAGTCAATTTGGACATCACTGATTTCTCATCTTGCCACATTTTTTTTTCCTCTCTTTAATTTGTATAGTAAACTTGCATTTGAACACAGTTGGTTAAGATTTCAAGTAACAGTCAATTGCTTTTGTTAACACCAGGGTATACAATTCAAAATTCTTCATTATACTATTGGATTACATAATAATATTATTTCCACCAATTTAATAGACAATGGTGGTACTAACAAGATAATATATAGAAATAGTGCAATGAAAACCTAATCAAGAGTCAATCCCAGCCGATTCCCAGACAATAAACATCATTTAAAATGAATATCATAATCTTATTTTTGTTAATAGATTTAGAATAACTAATTGAGTTCATTATCTGAAGGAGGGAGGAAGATCAGAGTCATTAAAAGTCAAAGTCTTCTTAAGTCTGATTTTAGTAACATTTTTTAGCTGGATACTTTTAGATCACTTTTTGATAGTGCCAAATAACTCCTTTTTTTCCCAGGCTAAGGGATTTATAGGCTGCCTTTTAATTTTTCATAAACAAATATTTATTAAATGCTTATTATATTCCAGAGGGGGAAATAAATCTCTGTGTGTATATATACATATGTGTGTGTGTGTAAATTCAAATAATTTAAAGTAATTTAACAAGTGAAAGTGCGGATTAAGAAGGGCCTAGGGTAATTGATTTCTACAGTAAATTTAGATTTGGAATAGAAAGGTAGGAATGAAAAAAGAAAGGAGGATGAGTAAACATATAGTATTATTTTGGAGAGGATTTTGGTTCATTACAATTAAACTTTTTAGACATTTTCAGTCTTCAAATAATTTAAAGTATTTTTTTCAGGATTTGAAATTTGAGATGAGCAATTTGGCATGTTAAGAGTAATAACTTTTTTTTTGAATGCTACTTCCAAAAGAGGGAAGATCATGTTTTATTCTTCTATCTATAACAATTGATAGAACAAACTAGAACCCTAGGATTTTTGAAGAATAATTTATATATCCAATAGATAATCCAACTTTGATGTCATCCATGAAGGCAAGATAGCCTAATGAATCAAAGGAAGATTTTTGATGTTTTTTTTTTTTTTTCTTTCTACTGGCACTGTTTTTCTCTCTTTTTCTGCTTCATTTTTGTCATTAAAAAAAATTATACTATAGGTAGAATCCCATTTTAACATATCTCTTTGAAACATTCAATCCAATATAGTAGAACAATTTCTATGTCTCACATTAAAATCTTTGTTATGATTACTGGTCTGAATATAGCATATTTCATTCAATTAAAAAATTCCATATAGTAGATATCTTCAAAAATCCCTATCCATTTTCTAGGGAATTTGAGGTATCCTTTAAGTGTGAAATTTGGGAACTATAATAGATTTTGTATATTGTTAAATATTTTCACTAAGATTTGATATTCACTAAGTTTTTGCAAAATGATGATTTTAGTGATGGAGGTTATAAGTGGCTTTTGTTGGAGAATAAAAAGAATTAATATTAATAATTAAGATAGCAAAGTGACAACCTGAGCTGATGTTAAGCTTTTGGCTGTTTTTTTTTAAAAGATCTTTTCTTGAGAATAGAAGTGACTATATTATAAAATCATAAAATTGTAGAATTGGATGTGTACTTATAGGTCATCTAATCTTCCCTTCTTGTTTTAGAAAGTGAGATTCTTAAATCAGTGGACTTGAGGAGGTCATATAGTTTTTGGTGTTCCCAGTTAGGAAACCAAATGATGAGATCTAGATTTAGGGAACCAAATGAGATTAGAGTTTCTGGTGGTCAGGGAGTTAAATGGTAAGGTCTAATGGCAGGTTTGGGGTTCAGGGAACCAAATGGAGAGGTTTGGCTCCCCTGCAATTCCTTGGGATTAGGTGCAAGGGTAGGGAGTTTTGAGGAACCCTCTTCTGCAGGTAGGGTGAGATCAGCATGATATTTTGAAGGAGAGTCTCTGTATTATGAGATGGCTGATATAATAAAAAGTCTGTAGAATTTATGTTTTGTTCATTTTCTCCCTCAGAAATTGGGTTGGCAGGTGGAATTGGAGGGGTAGGAAACTGAAGAGATTCGATGCTGAATAGATTCACCTATTGTGAAAAACTCTGATATCACTGTGCAGTATACAAAAAGCAGTTTCCAGGAGTCCTGACAATCATGGTTGGCAGCACACCACCTCCTCCTTTGTTGTTTTCCTCTAGCCACTATTAATTAGGAAAGTGAAACCCAAGATAGCAATTCAGACCCTATAGGGGGTCCTTTGTTGTGCAGGGAAAGGGATGTTTTGGATGATTTCTATTTGTCTTCCTGCATATGGAAGTTAACTCTTCTCCCCAGGTAACACAGGTTCCTATATGGACTCCATTTATGGTAACAAAGGAAATATTACCATGCCATTGATGTATGATTGGTGTATGGTAACATACACCATACTTGTAGTGTAATGTATGTGAGCTGGTAGAGAGCCTCCTGAGTAATAAAGATATGAAAGATGTTGGATTATATTTTGACCTATTCTACTGCTCACACAGAAAGCAGTTTATTTTGAGCACATTCACATGTATAGTTACAACCTATGTATTTGAATTTGTGAATAGCTGTAATGTGACATTATTGTGACATATAAGGTTAAAAGTAAGTTTTAGGCAAGGTCAGAGATTAAGCTTGGAATTGGGAGCGGGATCCTAATTCCTTCAAAAAGTATTGTAATGACTAAGAAATAACACAGGGAGATTTTCTGTACTATAAAAATAGTTTTGAGTGACTTGTAAGATATCTTCCAACTTGGACATTCTTTGAATTTAATTATATTTATGATGAAATATATGTATATATAATTTATAAGCAATGTCTAAAATTGCTCTAAATTAAGTTGTTAATGTTATTGATTTTTTTTTTTTTACCTCAGGGTCATTGTCATCAGATTATCTTAACAAGATATCTAAATGTGTCATTTCATAAGTTAAATACTTTTTCTCCTCTTCACTATATCATCATTATTATTAGTAGTATTTTTAGAGATTCTAAGATGTGTGTATGTGTATTTAAATGAAAAGATTGGCCTTAAAGTCTAGATCATCTGGGTTCAGATCTCTCATCTGACATATACTGGTTGTAAAGTGTGTAGACTGCTGGTTGTTTAGGTTAATTGTCTGTCAAGGCACTTGGAGATAATTTTCAATATTCACTCTTTTTTAATTAAAGCTTTTTATTTTTCAAAACATATGCGTGGACAATTCTTCAACATTAGCCCTTGCAAAACCCTATGTTCCACTTCTCCCCTCCCTTTCCCCATGCCCTTCCCTAGATGGCAAGTAGTTCAATATATGTTAAACATGGTAGAAACATATGAACATTCACTCTTAAAAAATCTTGTGTTCTAAATTTTTCCCTCCCTTTCCTCATCATCCCCTTTCCCAGACAACAAGTAATCCAATATATGTTAAACATATGCAATTGTTCTATCCATTTTTCACAAATATCATGCTGCACAAGAAAACTAGATCAAAAAGGAAAAAAAAATGAAAAAGAAAACAAAATGGAAGCAAGAAACAATAAAAAGAATAAAATACTATGTTGTGATCCACACACAGTTCCCACGATCCTTTCTGTAGGTACCAATGATTCTCTTTACAAGATCATGGGAAGTGGCCTGAATTATCTCATTGTTGAAGAGAGTCATGTCCATCAGAATTAACCATTGCAAAATCTTGCTTTTACTGTGTCTCATGATCTCCTGGTTCTGCTCATTTCACTTAGTATCAGTTCATGTAAGTCCCTCTAGAAAAGCTTCTCTGAAATCATTCTGCTGATAATTTCTTATAGAATAATAATATTCAATAACATTCATATACCATAATTTATTCAGCCATTCTCCAACTAATAGGCATCTACTTAGTTTCCAGTTTCTTGCTAATACAAAAAGGGCTGCCACAAACATTTTGCATATGTGGATCCCTTTTCCTCCTTTGTGATCTCTTTGGGATACAAACCCAGGAGAAACTGCTGAATCAAAAGGTATGCATGGTTTGATAGCCCTTTGTTCATAGTTCCAAATTGCTCTCCAGAATGGTTGAATCAGTTCACAACTCCATCAACAATATATTAGCATCTCAGTTTTTCCACATCCTCTCCCACATTCATCATTTTCCTTTCCTGTCATCTTAGCCAATCTGATAGGAATGTAGTGGTACCTCAGATTAATTTGCACTACTCTGATCAATAGTGATTTAGAATACCTTTTCATATGACTAGAAAAGGTTTTAATTTCTTCATCTGAAAATTGTCTGTTCATATCCTTTGACCATTTATCAGTTGAAGAATGGCTTGAATTCTTATAAATTTGAGTCAGTTCTCTATGTATTTTAGAAATGAGGTATTTATCATAACCCTTGAATGTAAAAAAATTTCCTCAGTTTAATGCTTCACTTCTAATCTTGTCTTAATATAATCAAAATTATATTCAATAATGTACTCCAGTTCTACTTTGGCCGTAAACGATCTTTTGTTCTTCTAATTTGCTTGTAATATCACTCTTTATATCTAAATCATGAACCCATTTCAACCTTACACTGGTATATGGTGTTAGGTGTGGGTAATGCCTAATTTCTGTAATAGTAATTTCTAAATTTCCTAGCAGTTTTTGTCAAATACTGAATTCTTATCCCAAAATCTGGAGTCTTTGGGTTTGTTAACACTAGTTTGCTTTAGTTATTGACTATTTTATCCTGTGAATCTAACCTATTCCACTGATCTATTCCTCTATTTCTTAGCCAGTACCAAATGGTTTTGATGACTGCTGCTTTATAATATAGTTTTAGATCTGATACAATTAGGATACCTTCATTTACATTTTTTTCATTAATTCTCTTGAAATATTGACCTTTTGTTCTTCCAGATACACTTTGTTATTATTTTTTGTAGCTATGTAAAATAATTTATTGGGTGTTTGATTGATATGGCAAAGAATAAGTAGATTAATTTAGGTAGTATTGTCATTTTTATTATATTTGCTTGACCTATCCATGAGCACTTGATATTTTTCTAATTGGTTAGATCTTATTTTAGTTGTGTGGAAAGTGTTTTATAATTGTGTTTATATATGTGACTTTGTCTTGGCAGGTAGATTCTCAAATATTTTATATTATCTACAGTTATTTTAAATGGAATTTCTCTTTATTTCTTTTTGTTGGACTTTATTGGTAATGTATAAAAATGCTGATGATTTCTGTGGAGTTATTTTGTATCCTGTAAATTTGCTGACGTTGTGAATTATTTGTAGTAGATTTTTTAGTTGATTCTCTAGGATTTTCAAAATATGCCATCATATAATCTGCAAAAGAGTGATATTTGGTTTCCTCATTACCTACTCTAATTCATTTAATTTCTCTTTTCTTCTCTTATTGGTAAAGCTAACATTTCCAGTACAATATTAAAGTAGCAGCCTTGTTTTACCCCTGATGTTATTGGGAATGGTTCTAATTTGTCCCCATTACACATGATACTTGCTAATGGTTTAAAAAGATGCTACTGATCATTTTAGGAAAAGCCCATTTATTCCTGTTGTTAGGGTTTTTAATAGGAATGGGTGTTGGATTGTGTGAACTGCTTTTTCTGCATCTATTGAGAAAATCACATGATTTTTTTTTTTTTTAGTTTGGTTATTGATATAGTCAATTATTCTAATAGTTTTCCTAATATTGAACCAGCCCTGCATTTCTGGTTTAAATTCTACTTAGTCATGTTATAATCTCTTTGCTGATATTTTATTTAAGATTTTTGCATCAATGTTCATTAGAGAAATTGGTATATAATTCTCTTTCTCTGTTTTGACCTTCCCTGGTTTAGGTATCAAAATCATATCTATGCCATAAAAGGAATTTGGTAGGACTCCTTTTTTCCCTTATTTTTCCAAATTGTTTGCATAATATTGGAATTAATTGTTCTTTAAATGTTTGGTAGTATTCACATATAAGTGAATTTACATATTCACATATAAATCCATTTGGCCCTGGACATTTTTTCTTAGGTAGTGGATTGATAGTTTTAAAATTTCTTTTTCTAAAATGGAACTATTTAAATAATTTGTTTCCTCTTCTGTTAATCTGGGCAATCTATATTTTTGTAAATATTCCTTCATTTCACTTAGATAATCAGATTTATTGCCATATAGGTGGGCAAAATAAACTCCTAATTATTGCTCTAATTTCTTCTTCATTTGGTAGAAAATTCTCCATTTTCATTTTTGATACTAACAATTTGATTTTCTTCTTTCTTTTTTCTAATTAAATTAACAGAGGTATATATATTTTGTTGGTTTTTTTTTAAATTTATTATTAAACCAGCTCTTACTTTTGTTTCTAATTCAATTCAATTCAAAACTAATTCAAAAGTTTTCTTATTTTCAATTTTATTAATCTCCCCTTATATTTTCAGAATTTCAAGTTTGGTATTTAATTGAGGGTTTTAATTTTTTTTTCCTAGCTTTTTTAGTTGCATGCCCAATTCATCGATCTTTTCTTTCTCTATTTTATGCAAGTAAACATATAGAAATATAAAATTTTCCTTAGAATAGCTTTGGCTGCATACCATAAATTTTGATATGTCATCTCATTATTGTCATTTTCTTGGATGAAATTATTGATTGTATCTATGATTTATTTTTTCATCCTCTCATTCTTTAGGATTAGATTATTTAGTTTCCAATTAATTTTTGGTCTATTTTCCCCTGGCCTTTTATTGCATATAATTTTTATTGCACCATGATCTGAAAAAGATACAATTATGATTTTTGCCTTTTTGCATATGATTTTGAGGTTTTTAATGCCCTAGAACATGGTTAGTTTTTGTATAAGTTGCATGTATTGCCAAGAAAAAAAATTTCTCCAATGGTCTATCAAACCTAACTTTTCTAGAATTCTATTTACCTACTTAATTTCTTTTTTATTTATTTTGTGGTTTGATTTATCTAGTTCTGAGAGAGCAAGATTGAGTTCCCCCACTAGTAGAATTTTGCTTTCTAATTCTTCTTGCAGCTTTCTTAATTTCTCTAGGAATTTGGATGCTATACCATTTGGTGTATATATGTTTAATATTGATATTACTCCATTACTTATAGTATCCTTTGGCAAGATATAATTTCCTTCCTTATCTCTTTTAATTAGATCTGTTTTTGCTTTTACTTGATCTGAGATCAGGCTCACTATCCCTGCTTTTTTTTTTTTTTTTTTTTGCTTTAGCTGAAGCATAAGAGATTCTGCTCCAACCTTTTACCTTTACTCTGAATATATAATGCAGTTTTAAATGTGTTTCTTGTGAATAATATATTGTAGGATTCTAGCTCTTAATTCAGTCTGATATCCATTTCCATCTTATGGGAAAGTTCATCCCATTCACATTCACAGTTAAAATTACTAATTATGTATTTTCTGCCATCTTGTTTCCCCCAAGTTATTTTCTTTTTTTCTCCCTTTTCCCTTTTCCCTCCTCTCCAGTATTTTGCTTCTGACTACCACCTGCCTCATACAGCCTTCCCCTTCTATAGCTTTTCTTTTTTTCTTATACTTTTCCCCTTCTACTTCTCTTCTCTCTTCTATCAACCTCCCCCTTTCCTTTCCATTCCCACTTCCCTATAGGTGAGACAAGTTTCTCTGTGAATATGTATGATATTCTCTCTTTGAAGCAAATCTGATGAGAGTAAGATTCACACAATACTCATCTCCTTCTCTTCTTTCCCTCAATTTTAATAAGTCTTTTTTGGCCTCTTCATGAGCTGTAATTTATATCCTATTTTAAATTCCATTTTCCTCTTCTTCAGTAGAATCTCCTTTCATCCTCTTGTTTCTTTTTTATATCATCACAATAAAATCAAATTATACCTGCACCATCTAGGGATACTTATAATAGAGATATAGATCTCAAGAGTTAAATATATTATCTTCCCCTATAGGGATATAAACTTTATAATTTTTAAAAGAAAGTGATTTGTTTTCTTTCCATTTTACCTTTTTATGCTTCTTTTGAATTCTGTATTTGAAGATCAAATTTTCTTTTCAGCTCTGGTCTTTTGATCAGAAATGAGTGAGATCCACCTGTTTCATTAAATGTCCATCTTTTCCTCTGAAAGATAATACTTAATTTTTCTAGGTAGTTGATTCTTGGCTGCAATCTAAGTTCCTTTACCTTTCTGAATATCAAATTCAAGGCTCTTTGATCCTTTAAAGTGGAAGCTGATAAATCCTGGGTAATCCTGATTATGGCTTTTTGATATTTGAATTGTTTCTTTCAATATTTCCTCCTTGATCTGATAATTCTTAAATTTAACTATGATCTTCCTTGGAGTTTTCATTTTGGGGTCTCTTTCAGGAGGTGATTATTGAATTCTGTCTATAGCTATTACCCTCTGGTTCTAGGATACCAGGGATACCAGGGCAGTTTTCCTTGATGATTTATTGAAAGATGATGGTGAGGCTCTTTTTTTCATCATGGACTTCCAGAAGTACTATAATTCTTAGATTGTCTCTCTTAGTACTGTTTTCCAGGTCAGTTGTTTTTCAAATGAGGTATTTTACATTTTCTTCTATTTTTCATTTTTTTGACTAATTTTTGAAGTCTCATTCACTTCCATTTGTTCAATTCTAATTTTTAGTTAATTATTTTCTTCAGTTAGCTTTTTATGTACTTTTTCATTTGGTCAATTCAACTTTTAAATGAGATGTTTTGTACATTGGATTCCCCCCCCCCCCCATTTCACAAATTCTGTTTTTCAAGGAGTTATTTTCTCTTTTTCCATTTTATCAAATCTATTTTGTAAGGAATTAATGCCTTTTCCATTTCATCAAATCTATTTTGTAAGGCATTATATGATTTTTACATTTCACTAAATCTATTTTTAAGGAATATTTTCCATATAATTTCTGTTTTTCTTTTTCCATATTCTCTGGCAAAGTTCTCATTTCCTTTCCCCGTTTTTCTTCTCTCTTAAGATCCTTTTTGAATTCTTCCAAGAGAACTTTGTGAGATGAGGACCAACTCATATCACCCTTTGGGGTTTCATCGGGAGATGATTTGCCTTTAGGATCCTTAGAGTTTGAGGTCTGTTCTCTTCTTTCTCCACAAAAGCTATCTATTTTCAGAATTCTTTTTGCTTTTTTGCTCATTGTTGTTAAAAGGTTAAAGTCTGTTTTTAGGGCAAAGGGGAGATTGACACAAGCTTTCTTTACAGGCAACTTTAGGCTGCTCTTAGTGGGTGCTGACTGACTCCTGGTGCTGGGTAGGCATAGCCAGGTCCTGTGTTATTCTGGGGTTTAGGGCTCAATATTTACCTTTTTATTTGCATTGGATGCCTCACAAGTAAGCTGCTGATCCACTGACTTATAACCAGAACAGAGTAACCAATACTGCTTTATTTTGGCTAAAAGCCTCCTGGTAGATTCCTGGCATGTAGACACCATATTCTCCTGACTTCCTGCTCTTGGTCACCTTCTCTCCTCTTCCCTGCCCCCTTCAGTTCTGGTCCAATTGAAACGGACTTTTTCTGAAGTTCTTTCAAATTATCTTCTGGTGGAAATTTGTTACATTCCAAATATTTGTGGATTCTGTCGCTCCAAAACCAGTTCTGAGGAATGCCAGGAAGAACTCAGATGAAGACCAGTGTGCTTGGCTCTACCTGCTTTGTCTGTATAATTACTTGCAAGTGAATTGGATTTAAGTGAAAGAGAGCTGTGCAGAGTTGCTAACCTCAGTCTCTCTCCTCTGGAACTATCTCAATGAGCTATAAAAGGGTAATTTTGATTAAATAGTCAATAATGATGCTCATTGACTAGATATTGAGGCACAAATCTCTTTAGATTTATCCCATGGCTGCTGCTAAACATTGTAAGAGAATTAAGATAGAAGAGTTTGGCCCCAGGTATTTTTTTCTCTGACTCAGGCAACCTCTCCATGGAGAAATAGTCCATAAGGAGAAACAGTCTTCTAATATGAATTTCCTAAAGATTTGGTAAGTGAACATACTGCATATGAATAAGTATGAGAGATACACATTAAGGAATACGATATCAATCATATCAAGAAGTTAGTTGGATCGGATTGGAATGATCAAAGATATTGGGATTATAGTTTTAGAGTTCACTAGATCTAAAGAGACCTCAAAAACTGTCTAATCCAAACCTTTCATTATATAGATTAAAAAATTAAGGCCAAAGAGCTAAAATAGACTGCTATTAGAGGTAGGATTTGGACACCGGTGATCTGACTCCAGAGCTAGTGCTCTCTTTTGCACTGAACTTTTTGTTCTATATTCTATAGTTTGGAAACTGACTGACTTCATAATCATAACTAAAACCAATATATCTAATTTTGTCTCTTCAAAAAATTACTTTATCTAGGACTATATGAAAAAATTCCCTGAACCCTTGAATGTGAGCAAATTTCTTTTCTAAAAGACAATGTCCTACAAGTAGATGTTGTGAGCCTCTGAAGGTTCAGATATAATGATTTTCATTTCCATTCTTCCATATTTTAGGAGAGAATTTCTAGTCATCATGAAAGATGTTTAAAAATATCCCATCAGCATCAGAGAACATTCCAATTGTAGGAGTCTGTACTACTGAAATTAATGAGGTACTAAAATCATGGGGATTGGATGAACTGAGCTCATTTTGACAGAATGCAGCATAAGAGAACAGGTCTTTGTAATGTGGTAATTTATGAGCTTTTAATCCAGAACCTCTGAGGAGCGAGTCAGATTCAGAGATTGTTTATGGTTTATGTAGAGAAGAAATGGAATTAGGTGAGGGTGAAAGTAAAGGTGAGAGACTACTGAGGGATGATTTGCAGGAAAGTGACATAAAGGGTTAATAAGCTGGCAAGTGTTATTGATTGGTCAATGTCATCTGGTGATTTTTCAGGACAAGATTCTCAATCAGGTAGACATTTGTAGAACAATTTGATAAAGGGACAGATTGATCTGAGTGGTAGGTGGAATCATAAAATTCAGATAGAAGTTGTCCAGTCCTTTTGTGTCAAACTCAAATAGAAATGGGATTCCTGTAGGCTACATATTGGTTTGAAAAACAAAACAAAACAAAACAAAATTGACACTTTCTATGTTGTATTTCACTTTTATTTTGTTAATTATTTCCAAATTATTTATCTCTGTGTGTGTGTGTGTGTGTGTGTGTGTGTGTGTGTGTGTGTGTGAGTGTGTGTTTTTCCTGAGGCTGGGGTTAAGTGACTTGCCCAAGGTCACACAGCTAGGAAGTGGTAAGTGTCTGAGACCAGATTTGAACTCAGGTCCTCCTGAATTCAGGGCTGGTGCTCTATCCACTGCGCCATCTAGCTGCCCCTCCAAATTATATTTTAATTTGATTCCAGAAGCATTTGGAAGTTTTTCAAGCTCTCTGATCAAGTCCAATTTTATATTCAGTAAATTAAATTGATTTGGTTATCTCTCTTGGAAGGATCAAAGCTCAAGTGACTGACCTGCTGGCTTACTTTGATTTTGAGTTTTACTGAAAAATATTGTATTACTTTCCTCCTTTGTGTTTATTACTTGCCATGCAAATCTGTTAATTTAGAGGGGACATAATTATGAGGAGGTGACTCTAATGACAATACTTTCTGGTAATTATCCACACAGTGGTTAATGGCTTTGGGAGACTTTGGGTGACTGATGAAGGTAAGACTAGCTAGCATTTTATAACACTTTGAGTTTTGCAAAGCACTTTATGTATATTATTTCATTTAACTATCTCAATAGCTATGAGGTAGGTGATATCATTATTCATATTTTACAAATGAAGAAACTGAGGCATAGTGAGGTTAGTTGACTTTCCAAGGTCATAGAGTAAGCATCTGAAGCTTCTTTCTAAAAACAGACAGGTAACACAGTTACCCTTCCAATTTTGAGTTTCTGCACATGTGTCCAAAACCCAAATATATATTTTTTAACCAAGTAAAATGACCAGGCACTGGGGACACAAAGAAAGGCAAAAACAGTCTCTTCCCTCCAAGAGTTTATAATCTGTTTGGGACAAAAAGGCCTACCCAAATTGACTACTTAGAGATCACTCATAGAAAGCAGAATTATTTATTAGAATCTCGAGAAGTGGATTCCATCCTGGTCTGTGAGCCAAATTCACAGCAGGAGAGAGAGCCACTCTCTTGAAAATGTTCACAGCTTTTATACATTTCAGACAAAGAACCTCCAAAATCCCACCCTCTATATGGTGTGATTGGTCATATAAGTCTGTATTCCCCTATTTGATCAGTGGAATGTAGTAGACAAGGTGCTATATAGCCTCTCTGGCCACCTCTTCTTTGGACAATGGAATGCAGCCTAGGCCTTATCTAAAATCACGTGACTGGGGCCTATAAGTCTGATTCACTTAGTTAATTGTCTCTGATCAATATGTGCTTAATCTGTGAGTTCTTCATCTTTCCACACAAATCTAATAGGGGAGATAATGTGCAAGCAACTATGTACATTACATATAAGATATGTTCTTTTAAAAAAAATTCAATAGTATTTCATTCTTCCTAATACTACAAAAGTAGTTATCAACATTCATTTTTTGTAAGCCTTTGTGTTTTAAATTTTGCTCCCTCCTTTCCTTACCTCCCCCCTCTCCAAGATAGGAAGTAATCTAATATAGGTTCAATATGTGCAATTCTTTTTTTTTAAAAATAATATTTTTTCCTAACACATGCAAATATAGTTTTCAACATTTACCTTTGCAAAATCTTGTGTTCCCAATATTTCTTCTTCTTTTCCCCTCTCCCCCCTCTGCAAGAAAGCAAGCAATTTGATGTGGGTCGAACATGTGCAATTCTTCTACAAATGTCATGCTGCAGAGGATTAAAAGGGGAAAAAAAAAAAAAAAAAACATGAATGAGAAAAAAAGCAAAGAACAAAAAAAAAGGTGAAAATGCTATGCTTAGATCCAATATGTATAATTCTTTTAAACATATTTCTATATTTGTCATGTTTTACAAAAAAGAGGGCAAAACCATGAGAAAAAAAGAAACAAATAAAAAAGGTGAAAATACTGTGCATTGATCCATATTCAGATTCCATCATTCTCTCTGGATGTGGATGACATTTTACATTCCTAAATCTATGATAATTGCTTATAAAAGATATATTCAAGGTAAATAAAGAGGAAAGACATTAAAGGGGTGGGGTTGAGGAAGGCTTTTTATAGAAAGTGGTATTTTAGCTAAAGGAACTTGAAGAAAGCCAGAGAAGCAGGAGAAGTAAATGGGAAGGGTGAACCTCCAACCACAGGGGGCAACCAGTCCACAGGCATGATGTGGGGGAGATAGAGTGTCTTGTGGGAGAAATAGCAGCAAGTCCAGTGCCCCAGGATTGCTAAGTATATGACTGAGAATAAAGTATAAGAAGACAAATTAAAGTTTCTTTTTGGCCATAACAATACTTCAAAATTCTTTACAAAGTTATATAAGTGATTTGAGTGAAGCATTTGTCAAGGAAACATCCACATAGACAACTTTGCAAAATTTTATAAAATTTCAGATAATGTTGAAAGGCTTGCTAAGGATCAGGAAAAATCCTTTGCATTGACTAAAAAAGTTGCAAAAGGTAAATTGGCCAGAGATCCTTTGGGGAAGCTAGATTTCCTTGTGGAAGAAGAGTTTGTAAGTAACTATATGGAAAGAGAGACTCCTAAAATGTAGGGTATCTTTCCTATTGTTTGTATTTGAAATCAGAACCATCATCCAAATATATGCTAATAGAGCCATTGTCTCACATTGAATAGTTTGCCTTAAGTGCTCTCTTGTCTGATTCAGTTTCAGCCCTCTACTTAAGAGGGGTTAGGAGAAGGTTTCCTCTAGAAAGTATGGCTTGAGTTGGGATTCAAATGAAGCCAGTGAGGTCTGTAGTTGAAGGAAAGGAGGAAGCATGTTCTAGGGATGGGGGAACAACTAGGATACTTCCTCTACCAATAAATATTGGCACATTCTTGACAAATTATACTCTTAGAGAGTTGGCAGTAGGGGGTTAAATAACTTGCCCAGGATCACACAGTCATGTACAGATCTTCAACTATGTCCCCTCCGTTCCAAAATAAAAACTTAATTTTACCTTCAATACATATTATTAGATAAATAATGTGTCCCTGCTCAGAGATGTATTGGAAATAGGACAACGCAATTCTTTCTGACTGCAAAGTTGACCCCTTATTCAATAAGCCATATTGTTCCTTGAGTGGGGGAAGGTGAAGATAAACTAAGGGCAAAGTCTTGATGCTTCATATTAGACTTCATGTAGGCTCAAAGTTAAGAATAAAACAATTAGATGCTTACCTTTCCTAGAGCACAAATTGTACCCTGTGAAGTTGGGAGTAAAAAACTAAGCTGATTAGAGTTTCATTTTATTTGTTAGAATTTACATAGCAAAGTTATAATTTCTTTATCCAAAATGAATCTATGATTTAATAACTGTGTCTCTGCTATGAAGTTATTTGTGCTAGGAAATTGAGATTTATGAGAGGTAGTAGGGTGTATGGGATAGACAGCCAACTTTGAAGTTCTAGTTCAGTTTTTATATTTTTTAGCCGACATAACCTTTCAATATTCTAGGAGACTTTCCAAGTTTGTATGTTAAAGGCAAGTTGGAGATCTGCAATAGTGGAAGGAATTTTTATATTAGTAATTAATCTTTCCTAATTAAATCATACAACTGAACCAAAAATAAATTAAATCCATCACAGACCCCCAATTTGTTCCTTTTTATTTTATTATTAATCAGGAGACAAATTTATGTGAGAAAGGAAGAAAACCTTTAATTTCAGACATAATATGTGTCTGTCTCATTTATTTAGATAGGAAAGAAATAAATGGTGAATCAAAAAACAATGGATAAATATAATAACATCATTATATCAAGCACCAACCAAGAAAACATTCCATATTTTACTTAGTGGATAAAGTTTAGGGAATTTCTGAGATCAGAGAGGTGAGATGATTGGCTAACGTCACACGGTTAGGTTTAATTTGAACCCAGGTTTTCCTGTTTCAGGAACTTTATATAGTGCCTTCCATATTGCAATTTTCCCCAATGCATTTTTGATATATCACAAAGCATGTAAGAAGTTAAATAAGACTTTTTTGGGAGTTTTGCAGAAGTCACAAACGAAAGGCCAAGGCTAGTAGATGATACAGAGCCTATGACCAAATAGTTAACTCAAATTTTAGGATAAGGTACTGTTAACATTCCATAAAAGAAAAAGAAAAGAAAAAATATTAGACTACTTCTTTGATATGAAGAAAGAGCCAAAAGACTTTTTGGGATTTTCTAGATCAGTGGGATACCAGGCCCATAATCCCAACAACATGGAATGGATACTTACAAATAACACCTGCCTCTCAGGATTACCTGAAAGTTTTTCTAAAGAACTATTTCTCTTCCACTTCCAAATTAAAAAAAAAAAAAAAAAGAAAAATATTTTTATCTTCAATACATATTTGTAATTTTTTTTTAGTAGTTTAGTATTTTCCACATGACAGTATTGTTGAAAAAGTTAGATGCAGAGACCTCTAAAGGTATAGATCCTAATGTGTTATAATTTAAGCAATACTTCCATCTTCTTGATTTTAAAATCACAGATTAGACAGCTTCAGTTTTAGATGTGAAATGTAAAAGAAGGAATCTCCGGTCTAGTTATCTCTCTGAACTCTTAGGAAGTGACATCATTTAGAGAATGCTAGATCTTATTTTATCCGTCCAATATTTCATAGACAGTAAGTGAGTAGGGAGATGATGGTTTTTAGTGCCACTGCCCTCAGTTGTGCAAACTTATCTTTTTAGGGCCAAAGAAGACCCCAAACCCCAGACGACACAGTAAGTAAAAGTAGAGTGCAGTAGACTGATTTCTCTCCCTCTGTCCCGTTCTGCTTCCTGCCCCTCTGATGGTATTAGCTTAACACTAATACTTGGTAGACTTCAGCTAGCGTGTCATCTGCTGCTTTCCCGACTGGCTTGTAAGATAGCTAGCTGCCTGTAGCTTCTTACTTCATCCAAGATAGTGGCTGGATGTCGTTTCTTGCTGCCTGCTTGTGGATTGGTGAAGTGTCAAACCTCTATTTCTCTCTATTCTAATTGGCTGACAGATGGTTGCAGTTCACACTCCCATTGGCTGTAGCTTTCTCCCCGCCTGTCTTTCTCTCTCTTTTTGGTTATGATTGGATAAGAAAACATTTGACCACAGAGTATTATTGATTTGGTAATTTAGTCACATTATTTGCTTATTTAAACAGGTGGTTTCCCTTTAGTGGGATCACTGAGCTGGTAAATAACGTTCTTCAACCACAGCACAAACAACAAAATGAAAAGGAGCCCCAGACGTAAGTAAGCTGCTGTATGTAGAATAAATATTGTCTCAGTATTTATGACACACTGTAGAATATAATGTTCTGTTGTCTCTAAATTGCAATAGTTCTCTAGGGGGCAGATCTCTTGGGGAACTTCTGGAGCCAGCCTTAGTTTTAGTTTCAGTTCCAATAATCCCAAAATGCAGCCAGGAGTTAAAGTCCAGATCCTATATTGTGTCTTTCTAAGTCTTGAATCTTTTCCTGTCAGAATGTCTCCAGCCAGCTTCAGACTCTAGCTTCCTCTGAATCCAAAGCCTCCAGCCAGAACAAAAGTAGATGTGTGAATGAAATCTTGACTCTGAATCTCTTGGGGATGGGAATCAGACTGTGCCTCTGAGAGTGTGGGATTGTGGGTTTCCCAGAATTCAATCCTAGATGTCAATCTCCCGGAAGTCCATGAGCAGGCTTTTCCTTTAGACTTGTGAATCTCCTGGACTTGCAAATCCACTGAATCCTCACTCTGAATCTCCTCAAGCTTCCCTGAAGTTCTCCTGGGAAGTCTTCTCCTTCACCCAATGCAGACTGACCTCCCCATTCAATGATGGCTCCTTATATCCTCCCAGAGAATGGGCTTGTGGGTACTCCATGGACTTGTGGGAACCTCTTATAGAACTAATGAGCAAACTCCTTTAAAGGTTTGAACTCCTTTTAAGGTGTGAACTCTGAGCTAGAGAATTATTAAGTACCAGATAACCAACTTAGCACCTAGTAATAATTCTAACATCTACCCCTTTCTTTTGATTTAGAACATAGGGTGGTCATGACCTTGAAACAGGTATATATAATCTATCAAAATGGGAACTATTACACATAATTACATGAATTACATAAACACATAGTAACATAATACATGCTAGAAGTGATATAACAAATAGCATGATCAAATAATCATAAATTGAGAATTTATACATGTCCATAAATCCTAAAAATAGCCCAAAAGGAATCCATTGTCCATTAGTTCAGGAATTAAATTAGCCAGGAATAAAAAAAATCCTGCAAGTCCTACAATAGTCTCATCTTGTGTTAGGGAATCCAATGATTCCTGATGGTTTTAAAGTTCTTTAATAGTCTCCTTGTCAGCCATGCTCTTTCAATGTCAGATGTTTCTTAGATCTTTTCCTTTGTTTTGAAGTTTTTCTTTTTTTCTGTCTCTCTCTAATGGACAAGGCGAATACAACTCATTGGCACCCATTTGATTTTTTCTCCATCTGAAGAAATACAAGTAAACTTTCTTCCCCAAGCAGTTAACCTATCTGGTCCCTTCCATTCACCACTTTCTCGGTCTCTCCACATCATCAGACGATTATCTAAAGATAGTGGGGTTGCTCGTACTGGACACTGCCCTTCTGATGGGTTATAAAACCTGTTTGCCAGAGCCAGTGCATCTTTGTCAAAAATTAAAAAATTAATGGTACAGAGAACTAAATTTAGAAATTCTCTAGGGTTGCCTGTGGCTCCCCCTTTCTTTTGTTTTTGGAGGAGTATCTTAATGTCTCTGTTTCTTCTCTCTACTATTGCCTGACCTTGAGGATTAAAAGGTATGCCAGTGGTGTGTAAAATCTTATACTGTGCACAAAAGTGAGCAAAATGTTTAGAAGTATGTGCAGGTCCATTATCTGTTTTTATTTCTTGTGGCACACCCATAATTGCAAATGCTTGTATAAGGAATTCAGTGATCACTCAGGTTGTCTCTTTTGTTGTTGGCATTGCAAAAGTGAATCCTGAAAAGGTATCTCCCACAATGTGGATAAAAGACAGATGACCAAAAGATTTATAGTGGGTCACATCCATTTGCCAGGTTTCATTGGGCCTCAAACCATGAGGGTTCTTCCCTGGAGGGAGCGAAGGAGCATGAAAAGGAAGGCAAGCTGTACAGCTTTTTACTATGCTCCTAACTTCATCTTTTGTTATCGCAAATTGTAAATGTAAAGTTCGAGCAGTCTGATGATATTTAGAATGAGATTCTTGAGCTTCCTGAAATAAAGGAGTACTGGCTAACATAGTTAAAAGGCTATCTGCCTTTGAATTGCCATCAAAAATAGGACCAGGAAGTCCACTATATGAGTGGACATGCAAGATATAAATCTTGCCTGGATGCTTTCTCCCTTGTTCTTGAAGTTCCCTAAAGAACTGATAAATATTAGAAGCTGCAAATCTTATTTGGGCTGTGGAAATTCTTTGTATCATACCTGCTGAATAGGCTGAATCAGTAATTATATTTATGTCTCCTGGGTAATAAGTAAGAGCTAGCATGATTGCAAATAATTCATTCTGCTGAGTGGACTGAAAAGGAGTTTTGACTACTCTCTTTATGGTTAAATCATGAGAGTATACAGCACAAATATTTTCTTTGGAGGTGTCTGTAAAGATAGTTTGTCCTTTAAGAGGAACCTTAGAAACCTTTTCTTCAAAAATCCACTACCAATTATGTAATAGCTGGGTTATCTTTAAGGAGATCCATGTGCAAAATTTGGAGCTGTGGCCAATAAAATTTGCCATTCTGAGATGGTCTCACAGCATACATTAATTTGTGCATTACTATCAAATGTGTATATTTTGTTAAGACGTATCCCAGATAATTGTACTGCTCGCTTAATGGCCTTTAATAAAATTCTAGCCACAAGCACTAGGTAAGGAGTAAGGCTTTGTTCTGGTTGTGCTGGGAGGTTCACCCACTCAATCACACTGTCTCCTTGATGAAGGACTGCTATTTTATAACAAAAACTGATATTTCCAAGGGCTTTTGAGTGACACTTTCAACCACATTGGATAAGGCCAGTTCAACTTCTCTCAAAGCCTTTTGCACTTCTTTTGTAAGCTGGCATGGTGGATTTAACACACTGTCTCCTCTTAAAATGTCATATAGAAGTTGCAGTTGATTGGTAGTTAAGCCTAACACGGGAATAATCCATTGGATATCTCCTATTACTTTTTGGAAATCATTTAAGGTGTCCAACTTCTCTGTACTTAAAGAAAGCTTTTGTACTGTGAATGCCTTAGGATATACTTCATATCCTAAATATTGAAAAGGAACTTGTTTTTGAATTTTTTTTCTGTAGCTATATGCAATTTGTAGTTCCTTAGTGTTTCCATGGTCTTTTGTAGACATTTGAACTCCTTTAAAGGTGTGAACTCTGACCTAGAGAATTGTTAAATACCCAACAACAGACTTAGCACCTAGTAATAATCCTAACAGTAGAGTGTGTTTTTTTTCTTAATTATTTGCCCATTGAATAGAATAACCTTAGGAAGGTTTCCAATTAGATTGTGACTACCTTTGATTAATATCTGGACTCTAGAAATTAAAAAAAAAAACAAAAACATAGGATAATAGCATTTCCAAGTTGGAATGAACCTTAGAGTCTCTAGTCTAATTCCTTCTTATTCCGCATGAGATGAGGAAACTGCAATTGGGGAAATAATTTACTCAGAGTCATATAGGAAGTATCAGAGCCAGGAAGTGAATCTGGATTTTCTGACTCCAAATTCAGTTTTCTTTTCTTTGCTCCATGCAACATTTTTTTTTAAATGGAAACTTTATGGAGGATATAAAAAGACTTAATTTTCTCTGAAGTTCCTGTATGAATAGTATAAACAGTACACACTGTTTAAAATATCTATTTCCAGTAACATGCTCAAATACTTGTCTTATCCTAAACCTTCAAAAATTGACCAGCCCTTTTATGCTTTAGTGATTTTTCCACTTTCATAGTCAAAAGATTCATAATGTCTTTATGTGAATAATCCCTTCAATGCATTTTGTGATCTTTTTGTACCTTAGTAGATGTTTTTCAAGAGTTGTAAGTTTTTTTTAAGTCATCTTTTATTGGCTAACATACACATGATGATTTCTTCTGAATTTATTTAGGTTGTTTCTAGGACAAAGTCTATCCTTGAGCCTATAAGTGAAGCTTTTTACAACAAAACATTTAGTATTTCATAGCCACCTCCAAGCATAATAGAGCATTGGAGTAGCACTTGAGTTCAATTTAAAAATTCTTAGTAGAACTAAAAATAATATGAAAAAGTTGTCATCATGAAAAATTTCTAAAAAATAGTATGTAAGAAGACAAGAATTTGGGCAAAAGACAAGAACTGTTCACCTGCTTGTGCTTATGGTTAAATTTTCACTGTGAGCATTTCTACCTTGTAAAATAGCCAGTAATACAGGTCAGGGTTCAATTTATTCTTTTGTTGACTTAAGAAAATGATGGAAAAGATGTTAATGTAAATAAAACTGAAAAGTGTGTTATTTATACGTTTTCGGGAAGATCCAATAACTAACCCTTTACTAGCACACCCCTAAATAAACTACTGTAACCATAATTTCCTGGAATGTAAAGTGCAGTACTGAGAAGAAAGAGAAAACTGTATATTGATGGAGATAATACTGTCACTTCAGAGGTTATACAAATTATGGGTCAATGAAGGCTACTGTTAGAAATTTAAATTCTGCAATTTAAAGACAACTTCACAAAGAATTTCTCCCTCTTTGTCTTTTCCCCTATTTAGCTTTAGCATAACCCCTAATACTTTGAGTTCTTTGAGAGGAGAGACTGACTTTTGTCTTTCTTTGTATTCTCAGGACTTAGTGAGTGCCTGGCACATAGTTAGCATTTATTGACTAACTGAATGACTTTTTATAGGCTCCGTAGCAGCATGTAGAACAATGAGGAAGGAGACCTGGTTACAATGAATGAGGGAAGAATTTTATGGAACTAGCAAAGAGTATAAACTCCTTGAGGGTAGTATTATTTAGTAGTGTCTGACTCTTCATGACCCCATTTGGGGTTTTCTTGACAAAACTATTGGAGTGTTTCACTATTTCCTTCTCCAGCTCATTTTTATAGATGAAAGAACTGAGGCAATTAAATTTAAATGAATTATCCCAGGCTAATGTAGAAAGCAAGTGTATTTTGAATTTGAACTTGGGAAGATAAATTTTCCTGATTAGAAGTCCACTGTACCACCTATTGTCCTTGAAAAGAAGGAATTATTTTAACCCCTAGGACACTGCCTTGCACATAATGCTTAAACTTGAACATAGTTTATTAACTAAAGTGAAGTGCAGAAGTTTTCATGGAAGATTTGTTAATGATTCTGGATAAGAGTTAGGTAAAGGGTACCTGAATGAAATTAGGGCTAATTGAGGTCTGGTGGCAGATTTGGGGTACAGGGAGTCAGAGCTCTCCTGCAACCCCTTTGGATTTGGCACAAGGATACAGAGTTAAATGAGGTCTAGTAGTGATGCAGAGTCCCCTGTAATGGAATTTACAGACCCGAAAACCTAGATTAATAAAAGAGGTTTATTTGGGGTTTGGAAATAAGGGTAAAGGTAGAAAGATGCCAGGGGCTGGGCGGATAGGAACCCAAACATGGCCTGCATAAGGGGCTCCTGCAAAGAGTGGGCTCCAGGGTTCCTCCTTTTATAATGGGGGCTTTTGGTGATCTTGAAGGTGGGTGGAGTCCCATGTTGGCTCCTGGCTGGTTTTGGCCAGGGTTAGCATTTGAATAGAATTCAATGGGTTTTTAGATAAGGAGGAAGTGGGTTGTGGAAACCTGAGCAGATCATTAGAGTGGGGGCTGAGACAGCCCAGGTTAGCTCAGATCTGGTGGGGTCTAGGAAAGCCCGAATATCTCCCTTTGGGATTCATGGGGCTGGGAATTAGAAAGGAATCTTTAACCCCTATCAATTCCTTAAGTCTTATGATGAAAGAGACAAAAAAAAAAAAAGATGAACTCTTATTACTATTGGAGATGCTTTAGAGTTGTGGAAAATAAACCACCAGGGTTTTTAAATGACAGAAAACCTGCCATTTTATGTTTCTTAGTATTCATTTTATTTTTGTTTTTTGTTGTTTTAATTTTTCAGTTTATTTAGATTTTAATCAGGTTATATTGGGTTCTACTTAGAACCTAGACTGGGACCGTGGGAAACTTGATTTTTCATGTTATATCTTCATTATAACTTCAAGCCCATTTTTGGATAATGACACTGGACAGGCTTTTCAATAATGTGGGGGAAAAGATTCTTTATTCTGCTCTATTAGCAGAACGAAAGAGGTTTCATTTAGTCTCTCCTCCATGAAGGGTAGGTCAGCTTTTCCAAGAACTTTTGGCTAAAAGAGAAAAAAAAAAAAACCTTGGCTATTATATAAAGAGTTAAGCCACTAAGAGGTGGCCAGAGCGATATTTTTCTCTATTATGGAATTCTATATTCTATGTTTTATGCATAGTTGGAATGATCATTATCTCAGTCTTTGCAATCATAGCTGATATGAGATATTAATTTAACAATTCTCATGATTTATATAGAGATTTACCAGTGGCAACTTGTCCAGAAGAATGGTGTAAAAGATATCAATGGAATACATGACTGCAAAAAAGGAAATGGGTTGTCCCTGCTGTTGAGGGTGAGAGATGAAGGCAGTTCAATCATTGTAGTATCTGAGAGATATGAAACTGCTTAAAGACAGGATTCTAGCATGGGGGGGGGGGTGAATTCTTTATAACTGAATGATTGAATGATATATGCATGAAAAATATTTGTCAGGAATTTTCCACATGCCAACCATTGTGTCACTATGGCATAACCATTATGGATGGTCCAAGTATAACTGAAGATAAGCCCTGCTGTCAAAGAGATTATATTCTCTTTGGGAAAACAATGCATATGGAACAGTTGAGCTGCAGCATAAATGGAAAGGTCCAGAAGTCCTAAGAGTTAAGCAACACAGCATATTGCAAGGCCCAGGTGTCCATGGGATTCATCAGAGTGTCTGTTCCACCGAGTGAGCTGTCTAGAGGTGAAAGCAATCCACCATCACTGGAAAGGAAGAGGTGGGGTTAAGAGTCAAAATAGGGCAGCAATTCTAGACTCCCTTTGGCAAAGGATTCTGGGTTCTCTCAAGGAATCTCTACATGGGAAGGGATAGAGCCAAGAAAGACTAAGGGAAAGGGGATATTGGTATGTATATTGGGGGGTGCAGGGAGAGGGAAGTTGTCTACTTAATTTGAGCTCTATTTAAGATTTATAAATATACATAAGTATACATTTATATACATAAAGGATGTACAAGAATCACACAAAATAAGTAAATATGAATAGGTTATGGTCTGTATCACACTAATGAGGTATGAAATCATTAGAGAGATGACCAGGAAAATATTTCTTAGTTTATATTTTATACCTATGAAAATAATTTGCTCAGTTTTACTCTCTAATTAAACATCTTTTCCCTGTACTTATGATTTTTTCACTCTAATTTTCTCACCTTCCTATTAGGTATACCATTTATGACTTTTAAATTCTTTTTGCTTGTAAAAAAACCCTCATTGTTCAATTTTAAGTTTTTCTTCTGAATTTTGGGAGAACTTATCAATTCTGCTCCTTACTAATTACTGAAAGCAGATTACTCAGTGGTATTTCATATTCTGATAATTTTGCACAAGTAGTATCATTTATTCCCCTTAATCACAATAGCTTAAAACTTGATATGTCTGTAGATGTTTTAAAAGTTCCCAAAAAGTAGAGCTCTACAGAGCTAATTGGATTCCATCAGTTCAATTCATATTCAATCCAAAAATCAATATTAACTGTAATATCCATAACATTTCTCTAGTGTAATTAATTACATTTTAGTAAATGCATTTTATCCTTCAATTTATGGGCTGTATAAACTATAATTATTAGAATGTAAATTTCTTTAGATGTGTCATTTGTTTTGTTTTATGTTTTGTCTTACACTACATTTTAGTGTATGAAGAAGACACTTATTGACATGTGAGTAATTTATTTGAAATTGTTATCATAAGAAGAATAGTTCAACTGGCTTTGATCATCTTTGAGTTGAAGCAGATAATATAATGGACCACTTATTTCAATTTATGCCCCATGCATGTCTTAACAGAAAATGATTAGTACATAAGTTGAATGATACAAATTATACTCTCTTCTTTCCCCAGTCATTCATTTTATAAGTACTAATGAAGAAAGTGTAAGGAAGCAGGTTGTAGAAAAGACAAAAATATTTTCATATTAGTTTTGAAATGGGAAAATACTGAATACTGTTATTTTTTTCTAAAACAAATCTTGGGATATTCTAGTGCAAAATAGTGAAGTCTTTATAATGCCTGTACTGTACTTAATTAATTTGTGTTTAAGAGTTAAAGTGAAATAACTGTGCAACTCCAGTTGTGACATGATAAGTTATAATTTTTGCAGTAAGTATAGAAATCCCTTATACTTTCAATTGTTTCTTAAAATTTTCCCCAGTGGCCTTAAAGTAATCTATTTACAAAATGCTTTCCTCAATAAAAATTGTTTTGGTTTCTTTTTCTAATACATTTTATTTCTATTTCTGATATGTTTTCTTTTATCAGTATGAGATTCAGTGATTAAAAGCAACCATAATACATGGAAGTTACTGAGATATTTAATATCACATTTTAGTACTTTTATGAATTTTCCATTTGCTTTTTGTATTTTTTTAGTTTCCTTTCATGCTATAATCTATAATGAGAACATCTCCCCTTAAAGTTTTTCCCATATCTTATCTATTGAAAAAATACAGATAGCATATCTTTAAAAATCAATAACCTTATTTTATATTATGGTTATATCATTGAAAGTTTGCTATAATGAATAGACAACTGTTTTCAGAGTGAGGAAGATTAGTCCAATCCTTGATTATTGTATATACTGTCCTTATCACATGGACAAATCACTTGCCTCTCAGTGCCTTTAGTCAGAGATCCACACATGGTTCACAGACTTTCTGACACAGATTAAAATGTAATTTGAAAATGTTTAGCAAAATAAATAAAGATAAAAGATGATGCAGATAATATTGATATGTATTTTTCTAAATTAATATGTAGACTATAGTTTAATCGCCTCTATTTCTATACAAGTTGATTGTACTGCCTTAGACAACATTCTAAGACAAAATTATAAAGAAGGACACACCCTGCATTTGGTAGAAGGAGGCTGTTCATCTGGGAGTTCCCTTTATCAATGAAATCAAAATCCGGTCCTTATTCTCTTGTTAAGTCAGTGGGCTCCAAATGAGAATAGAGTAATTTCAGACTCTATTGTAAAGTAAGATGAATGATTTTTGGCAGATATTTCTTTTTGCTACATAGAGGAGCCTTTTTCCTTCACAAACATAATTTGCACCTACATTTTTGGATAGCTGAGAATGCTGAAAGTAGAACTGAAATATAAATGATACTTCACTATAATTAATGGTGTAATCTATGAAACAATCACTCTCATATGTGATACCTGCAATCTTTCATACTCTAATATTCTATAATATGGAAATAGGTAAGCTATTTTGTTATAGAAAGCAAAAAATCAAATTATAGTTTTTATTCCCATATATTTTAAATAATGATACTATTAGTTGTTGGGAAACATAAAAATTAAAGTGGAAGAGGAGATTCATTTATTCAAATGCTTGATCTATCAGAAGTATACTCCTTTCCAGCAAATATTATACAATCAAGTTTGTGTCTTTTTGGCATGAGCCATTTTGAATAATGTTATAATCAATTCTGTCTGCCTTTTTCAGTAGGAATAAATAATTATGTGCTCAGATTTTGGGTTTCATAGAAAATTCCATTCAGCATTCATTAATTTAACAGATGGGAAAATTTAAGGTTGAACTTAAAATTTAAGGTAACTAACTAATTAGTTCAGGGTCATAGAAATACTATATGTTGTATGACTGTGATCAAAGGCAGATCTTTGGAGTCTAAATCAAGGACTCCATTTCACAGGATCATCTTCTTTTAATGATGTTGAAGAGTTGACACATAAAAGAGTCCTGTTTTACTTGGTCTTATAGGCAGAACTAGAATTAATAAGTGGAAATTGAAAAGAGACAAATATAGGTTTGAAGTAAGGGGAAAAAATTCCTAACAATTTGACCTTTCTAAATATGGAATGTGTTACTTGGCAAGTTAGTGGGCAGTTTAAAGTAGAGACTACTTTGTCTCTAGTAGAGATTTATCTAAAGTAAGACACTTTGCTATTTGTTTGTAGAAAGGGATTAAATAATACCCACTGGATGAGCCATTTCTTCTTCCATACTCTGTCATTCTGTAAATATTAAATTTCTCCTTAATTTACTAATTTGCAATATTGTCATCCTGATTTAAATTGAAGTGCTGCTTCTAATGAGATCATTTGTTAATACTTTTCCTCATGAAACCTCTTCTCACTAGAGTTCTTAAGGATATATTATGACATCTGTAAAGTTGTGCATCAGCTGAGGACAATCTTTGGAATATAGTAAACTTTTATAGTAAAAAGGGCAATCATATTCTCATAAAATTTCATGGCTTCAAAAGTTTAAAAGACCAAGATCACTTAGTAGAAAGCTTGTCCTTCCACTTTGGTTTTCTGTGAGAGTTTTAAAACTTATTTTAAACATTTTCCAAAAGTAGTTATTAATGTGCTTTACTATGTATCTAATTTGTTTTTGAACAGATACTTTACAAATTCAGGCAAATGGATAAATAGGTTTTGTAGAACTATAATGTCTTCTTATAAGTCTTAATTTCCATTCTTGTCACCTACTAGCAGAGCAGAAGAATAGTAAGTATGTTTAAAGTTAAAAAATTTTGGGGTATTCTTCACTTATTTACACAAAATTAATTTGAAGGTTATAATAGGATAACTAAAATTTAAATGAGCTTCGAAGAACCCTTTTTTGGGAGTTAACAGCTAAGATTAGGTAGAATTAATAGCTCTTTATACTGGCTGGCCTTTCTAAAACAAGTACCACCTTTTCTCCTGCTCTTTGACCAAATTGGACAGTCTTCTGAATGCACTATCTAATTTGGGCTTCACAAATTAGCAGGGATTGATTTAGAAAACTTGGAAGGGATCCAGAGGAGAACAGCAAGCATGATTAAACAGTTGCAATTGAAGGCCTATGAAGGTTAAGAAATTGGGCTTGTTTGGCAGTAAAAGGTCATTTGTAAGTGTTGCAGAAATGTAGGCAAGAAGTGATGAGGATCAGCATCAAATTAGTGATTATGCTGTATCATGAGATTAGAGACTTAAACCTAGAATGATCCTTAAAGGCCATCTACTCCAACCTTGAATCACTTTTCTTGTATTTCAATATGTGCAACACAACATCTCTTTTTTTCTTTGTTTATTTTTCTTAAAGGGTTTTTTTGTTTATTTGTTTCTATTTTTGGCAAATGTTGAAACTAAGGCCCAAATAAATAAAGTGAATGTCACACAGGAAGGAAGTGACAGAACCTATATATTAACTCTTGTCCTTTGAGTCAAAGGCATTTCAAAAGAAGAAACTTTTGGTAATTGATGGTTCAGTGTTTATTATTAGAGTATATACTTTGATATTTTGATGTTAGGTACCATATGAATATTAAGATCAAATATTCTGAACTGAAATCAAGAGGAATTGTTTCACTTGGAGCAATATTGATCTAAGTAAGGGAAAATCCTTCCTGACAATAAAGTAAGTTCAACTAGATTGGATTACTGCAAAAGGTCTTGGGTTGTTTTCCTCTAAGCACAGAGAGGCATATATCTACTTAGAACATCTTAGATAGTATGTGTCTAGAGGTGAGACCCTTGCAGGATCTTGTCATATGAATAGCTATTCTGCTGTCAATTCAAATTCAACATGCAAAAAAACCCCAAACTTAATATCTTCTATCTAAGAAAGAAATCCTTGTCTAACCTCTTTACTTTTTCATATTATTTTTAACCCAATCTTCCATGTTAACACTCTTACAGCCATTTTGGGGCTGTATTCAGGGAGGGGGGTCCTGGATCCAACTTGAAATGTCCGTAAAAGCATTATTACTAAATTTTCAGTATAAGCATGGAAATTAGCAAATGTTAAAATTAAGGGCTTATTGTTTCATTGATTATTCTAAACTTAAGAAAGTGATGGAGAAAATGTTAATCATACATAAATCATAAAAGTATTTTTTGTGTACAAAATATTTTGTTATTAAACATTTATCAGCATACTCCTGGTTTTATCTGACTTTCATTCCTTGTTATTAAATTTGATTGTTTCTTGTTTTCAAATGTTTTTGGATTGGCTGTTTACTTTCCATTTTCACTTATCAACATAGGAATTTGAGCCTTTATTACTTCATATCTAAATTTTTATAACAGTATATTTTAGCTGGTATATTTTCCTTCTGTCTCTCATCTACCTTGACTTTTGCTGTCAAGCTAATAGTTTGGAAACACTTTTATCATTTCAAATCCATATCCTATTTAATTCACTCCTGTGTTGGACTTTCTAGGTCCTCCATACTTTGCCTTCTTGTCTCTCTAGTATATTTCTTCCTATTCTTCTGCATAGATTTTTGCCTTCCTACTATTTCCTTCATTGAAAATCCATTTCTGTTTCTATACTTTTTTGTTCATGTTTTTCTCTTTAGTTAGGAAGCTCTTCTTTATCCTGCCTATTCAGACCCATCATCCCTTTAAAGCCTCTAAGGATGAGAGCTTCATAGTCAACAAAGAGTAAGTATCTATAGGCCAGACAGTGTGCTAGGAATTGAGGATGCAAAGTCAAAAGTGAAATAGTCCTTTCCCTCAAGGAACTTAAATTTTAATGGAGAAGACAATATTATATATATATATATGTATGTATATAAATAATTGTATTTGGAATATATATATATGACACGAATACTAAGTGTTTTTTGGTGTGGGAAGACACTAAGGAAACTGGACAGGCTTCTTGTAGAAGGATGGTACTGCTTGATCTGAGTCTTTCAGGAAAGCAATGATTCTAAGAGGTGAAGATAAAGGTAAGGAGTAACTGCATTGTAGATATTGGAGGGCTATCAGTATAAGGACATGGAGATAATAAAATGAATATTATGTGTGAAAAAGGTGTATGTGTAACTAAGACTCAGGACAGCAGGCTATTTTGGCAGGCATTAATTGTGGGGTCTTACCATAAAAACATAAGATGAGAGGAATTATTTTACTTGTCTTCAACAGAAAGGTCCCTTCACATTCCCTCATATTCTACCTGGATTCATTCCCCAGTGGTTAACAAGTTCTGTCCCTTTTTTACTTTCTCAATTCTAGTGATGCTGAATCTCCATCCACATCTTCTTCAACTTTCTATAGTCATCTTCCTTTTTCCATTGTGATCCCTGAAACACTTGCTCTGTAATGAATATACTCCCTTTCATTTCAGACCTCTTCTTCTCATACCTTTTCTGTCTTTGGACTCTCACTGATACCTGGTTTTCTCTGAATCAAATGTAGCTGTCATTTCTAGTACTACTATAATTTACCTCATACTGCCTAGCTTACTCACCCCATAGATGGAAATGGAATACTCTGTGCCTTCCATTGCCACTTTTATACTCTTCATTTTATTACCATAACATAGTATACTCTCCTCTTTTGGGAGTTTGGAGTAGATAATCTTCAAGGTTCCTTACATCTTTAATTCTCTAAGCTGAGATAGAGAATGTGAGTTACTGTGTTGTATATTTTAAGTGTTCAAGAAACAGTTTAAAACAGATCAAGTTTTTTTCTTTATTGAGGGACAGTGTGAGACAATGAGATTCATACTGGATGGAGCAACAGAATACGGGGATTATAGCTTCACCTCTGCCACTAATTAATTGTGTACCTTTGAATAAATTATGTAACTGTTTTAGGTCTTGGTTTCATCATCCATAAAATGGAGAATCCCCTATGTTTTCTGCCAGCACGCAGATTCTATGACTACTCAAATGTGTGGATAGCAGAAGGTAGAAGAATTCTTGGCAGGATATTATAGAGGCACATTTCCTTGTGCTTCTCCTAGTTCCCTTCTGGATTAGTTGAGGCACACAATGTGAAAGCATCTGTCTTTTGATTGTTGTGTTTCCTAGTGGAAAGTTCAGCTCTTGCTTATTTATGATAAGCAAAGAATGTTCTTTGAGTACAGAAAGGAGAGAAGCTTCCTCTGGTAAACTGCAATCTGATTGTTCAATTTAGGGCCAGTATGAAACTGCTCACCCACAAGAGTAGCTTGCATGAGTAGATCAACTAGCATTTTTAAGCACTTTATTATATGTGAGGCACCTTCCTGGGGAGATAAAGGAAGGCAAAAAACCAGTCATTATTCTAAAGGAGCTTTGACATCTTAAAGTCATTTAAAAACTGATTAATTAATTTTTTTTACTATAACTATTATTAATAAAAAGATTATACACTCATGGAAAAATTTACTATTTTAACATGAGTCCTGGCACATTCTAGATACTTAATAAATGGTTATTGATTGAATAATTATTGAAAAAGTCATTTTTGCTTAAACTGTTTTACTTGAGCTTCACCACAGTGGGAGGAATAGTATGATAGAAAGAACTCTGATTGTGGATAAATACTTGAATTCAAATACTACTTTTAATGCTTATTGCTTGTGCAACCTCTCTGGGTCTCAGTTCCTTTATCTGTAAAATGAAGAAATTGGACAAGAGAACCTTTAAGGTCTCTCTCAGTTCTAAATCTATGAGTTTGTGAATTCTTGGAATTGGGTAGGACAAGTATTATCGTCTTTTCCACTTTTCCAGGAATGGAGCCAAGATGATGGAATAGAGGCAACAACTCTGCTAAAATTTTCCAGTATTACCTACCAAATAACAAACTCCCTCAAATCAAATTCTGGAGTGGTAAAGCCAAAAAAGGTCAGGGTGAGATATTCTTCTAGCCCAAGACAAGAGATTAGAAGGGAAGATTTGTGATATGGGGGATTGGAAGCTGGGTCAGAGCTCAGGTGGATATAACACCAGTGGTAGGACTAAGTGGTAGTTACAGAAGGAGCAGCAACATCAGAAGCTTTCAGGTCAGAGACAGTAAGGGGACCTTTGCACCTGATCAGAAAGAGATTACAGGCATCTCTGTGCTAGCATAGATGCAAGACTGGATGTAATTTGACAACTCTATTGTCTCTACCCACTTCTGGGTCACAGTTCAATGAAGAGAGGAATGCTTTCAGCAATGGAGAAAAGATCTTGAAGAACCATATCACTTCTAATCCCAAGGGAGCAAGGCCCCTGAGGAATAGTATCTATTACATTTCCAAGGAATAAGGGACTCTTCCTGGATAAGGATCAGAGTACAGACCAGAAAAACAGTGATAACTTCTTTCCTCAGATCACTTCTTCTTGGAAGCACTAAACAAACCCCTGGAACTAGTTTTGAAAATAGCAATGTGAAAAAGCCTGAAGTTTGGGAGAGTGCCTTTCCCTTTCTCTTCTCTTCCCATGCTGGGAACAAGCAGAAGTTTAACATAAAGTTCAGAACCAAGAAATGGGGTAGAAAAATGGGTAAACAGCCAAAAAAAGAACATGACTATAAAAAGTTTTCTGGTAATGGAAAATCAGGTTACAAACTCAGAAGACAATGAAATCAAAGCAGATACAAACAAAGCCTCAAAAATGTGATTTAGACACAAGCAAAATAAGAATTTCTAGAAGAGCTAAAATTGATTTTCAAAATCAAACAAGAATGATACAAGAAAAATTAGGTAAAGAATTGAAAGAGAAGGAAAAAATATGAAAAGAAGATAGCTTAGTAAAAGAGACACAAAAATATTGAAGAAAACATGTTAAAAAGCAGAGGTGGCCACATGGAAAAAGAGATACAAAATTCACTGAAGAAAATAATTACTTAAAAATTAAAATTGGACAAATGAAAGCTAGTGACACCATGACACATCAAGAAGCAATAAAACAAAGTCAAAAGAATGAAAAAAAAGTTTAAAAAATTAAAATATCTCATCAGAAAAATAAATGACTTGGAAAATAAATTGAATAGGAATAATTTAAAATTTATTGAACTACCTGAAAATCATGATCAAAGAAATAATCTAGACACTTATTTCAAGAAATCATCAAGGAAAAATGCCCCAATATCTTAGAACCAGAACCAGAGCTAAAATAGAAATGGAAAGAATCCATAAATCACCACCTGAAAGAGATCTCCAAAGGAAAACTCCTAGAAATATTATAGTCAAAATCTAGAGCTTGCAGGTAAAAAGAAATACTTGAAACCACCAGAAAGAAACCATTCAAATATCATGCAGTCAGAGTCAGGATCACAGAAGATTTAGAAAGTGGTGTGTTAAAGAAGTGGAAATATTAGAATAAGATATTCTGAAAGGTAAAAGATCAGGGACTACAACCAAGAATTACCTACCCAGCAAAACAATATAACCCTCCAAAGGAAAAATGAATATTTAATAAAATAGAGGAATTTCAAGTATGTCTGATGAAAAGACCAGAATGGAATAGAAAAGCTGACTTTCAAATATAAGACTTAAGAGAAACATAAAAAGGTAAATATGAAAGAGAAATCTTAAGGAACTTAATAAGGTTTGACTGTTTTATATTTCCATATAGGGAGATGACACATGTAACTTCTCAAGAACTTCATTATTATTATTCGGGCAGTTAAAAGGATTCTATAAAGAGGGCATAGGAGTAAATCATTGCTATGTTGGGATGCTATAAAAATGGACAGGTAAGAAAGATGCTCTGGAAGAAGGAGGAAGAAAGAAGTATGGGAAAATTTATTTCACATAAAAGAGATGCACAAAGAAGAGTTTTTATGGTAGAGCAGAAAATGATAAATGAACAAAATACTTGAACCTTACTCTCATCTAAATTTGTTTGAAGTGGGAAGACATACATACATATATTATGTATATATACACACTTACTTGGGTATAGTAATATACTAGTGGGGAAGGAGAAGAGGAAGTAGATAAGAAAAAGTGAGAGGGTGTGATGGAAGGGAGGACTTATTTTTATTTTTTTATTTTTATTTTTTATTTTAATAGTTTTTATTCACAAGATATTTACATGGGTAATTTTAAACATTTGCCAAACCTTTTGTTCTAATTTTTCCCTTCCTTCTCCCCCTCCCAGATGGCAGGTTGACAATACATGTTAAATATGTTAAAGTATAAATTAAATACAATATATGTATACATGTTTTGCTATAAAAAAGAATCGGACTTTGAAAGTGTACAATTAGCCTATGAAGGAAATCCAAAATGCAGGCGGACGAAATTAGAGGGATTGGGAATTCCATGTAGTGATTCATAGTCATCTCCTAGAGTTCTTTCGCTGGGTGTAGCTGGTTCAACTCATTATTACTCTATTGGAATTGATTTGGTTCATCTCATTGGTGAAAATGGCCACATCCATCAGAATTGATCATCATATAGTATTGTTGTTGAAGTATACAACGATCTCCTGGTCCTACTCATTTCACTCAGCATCAGTTCATGTAAGTCTCTCCAGGCCTTTCTGAAATCATCCTGTTGGTCATTTCTTACAGAACAATAATATTCCATAATATTCATATACCACAATTTATTCAGCCAGTCTCTAATTGATGGGCATCCTTGTAGTTTCCAGTTTCTGGCCACCACAAAGAGGGCTGCCACAAACATTCTTGCACCTACAGGTCCCTTTCGGAAGGGAGGACTTATAAAGGAAGACAATGGTCAGAAGCAAAACAAACTTTGGAGGAGGGTCATAATAATAAGAGAAAGATAAGAAAATAGGATAGAGGAAAGTGCATAATTAGTAATTATAATTGTAAATGTGAATTGGATGAACTCATCTAAAAATGAAAATGAGTAGAAGAGTGGATTAGAACCCAATCAGAATCCAATAATTTATTGCTTGCAAGAAATATACTCGAAAAGGAAATACATGCATAGAATAATTTCAGGAAAACTGGCAAAAACTTATATGAACTGATGCTAAGTGAAGTGAACTGAACCAGAAGAGTATTGTACATAGTAATATCAATATTGAAATAATGATCAACTATTAAAGACTTAGCTATTCTTATTGAGACATTAATTCAAGATAATTCCAAAGTTCACAGTTGAAAAATGCAAGAGAACGGATGTCTTTTAAGTGCTGATTGAAATACACTTTTTTAAAAACTCTATTTTTCTTGTTTTATGTGTGTTTATGTCTCTGTGTTTTGCAACATAGGTATGGGGATATTTTCTGCATGACTTTACATGTAAAATCAGTATCATATTTATTGCCTTCTCAATGGGTAGAGGAGGAGGGAAGAAGAGAATTTTTCACAACTTAAAAAAGAACATTATATGTAATTGGGAAATGTCAAATGAAATAAATATTCATTTAAAAGTATTTTTATCTTAACAGAGAAACTGAGGCTGAGATTAGGTGATTTGGCCAAGGTTACATAATTCATGGGGCTCTTTCCAGTGGTATGCTAGATATCATGGAAAATGCAAAAGAAATTTATAACATATTGTCCTTGACCGCTAAAGGATCCTTCCTACAAATTTATGAAATTGAATAAGAATTTATATTTCACTTGCAGACACCTAATACATTTCTAATCAGTGCCTTCTATGAACTTAGTACAATTGTGGGATACAAAGTTGGAAGATAAAACTTCATCCTTGAGAATTTGTAATTTTACTCACTTTTTAAAATTAAAAACAAAGTCTAAAGAAAAAAATGAGTCTTTAATTGTGGAAGGTCAATCAGTGAGCTTCTAAGTGGGGGGGGATCTGATTCTGGGGGACAATGAAGAAGATCAAATAAGAGTACCATATCTCTGCTGTGATCAGATCATACCTGAAGCATTGTGTTTAGTTCTAGAGCTACACTGTAGTGAAAAAAACAGATGTTTGAGGAACTAGAAACCATACCATATGAGAATTTGATAAAGGAAAGGGGTTATTTAGCTTTTTTTTAAAAATTTTTAGAGAATAATCAGAGGAGGGAGGTTGTCATTTGATTAGTAATTATGTCTCTTCAGATTGACCTTGAGAAACAGAATTAAGACTAGAAATTAAAGGAAGATGTCAGCTCAGCATAAGGAAACCCTATCCTAATAATCAGAGTGGAGTGGAATGAATTGTTTTCTTGCATAGTGGATCATGGAATATTTTAAAGGAAAAGCTCAGTGATAACTTGTTTAGAGATGGAGATTAAGGGCATAAGGATTTGGACTCTGAAACCCCTTGCAATTCTATGATATGTAACTTGATGTGAACCTTAAAAGGTGTATAAGATTTGGATAAGTGAATTGTAGAGTTCATTCTATCCCTTATCTAAATGAGGGGGAAGTCCATTCTAGATATGAAAATGGGAATGAATATGAGACATAGTAAATGTACTGGCCTACTTCAATCATAGCACTATAGATTTGGAGCTACAAGGAACTTCTGAGATCACAATGGCACTATTGATTCTACCTTTCATTTCAGAGATGTGTATATTAAATTCCCAGAACTGGCTTGCATGAGGTCATACCTGTAGCAACTGGCAAATATGAAAGTGAGTTCTTTAGGTTTGGAAATGAATGATGAGCTTGGTTAGATGGGGTAAAGCCATATTATGCAAGATCTTGAACAGGTAAAAAGGTGGGACAGTTATAGGAACAGAAGGTACTCCCATATAGGTGAAATACAGAGCAGGTGGAGGGAAATAATGTAAGATATTAGTAGTCTGGAATTTATTTCATCACTCAGTTTATGGGAGCCAAAGAGGGGAAGGAATTTTAAAGGGAGAAGTGGATTTCTATTCAGGTAGATCTTATTCATTTCTTACTTCAAAGGAGAAAGTGCCAGTTGACAGGGAAGCTTGATGCTTCTCTCCTGAAGTTTCCTGATCTAGAATGTTTCAGATGTAGTAGAGCTCAAGAAAAGGGACAGGCAGAAGGAAGGTAGTGTCAGAGAGGAAGGATTGTGGCTAGGACAATGATAGCTTGTCTGATCAAGAAAAAGCCGGAAAAATATTTATTAGAACTTATAATTTATTAGATTTCTTATGACAGTATAATAGTGTCTCCAGAGCCTAATACTCAGCTTTTTTTATAAAGTAGACATTTAATGAATGTTTGTTGAATTAGATTGAAATTAGCTTTGATGGAGAAAAGCAATATTTGCTAACAGAAAGCAGCAGCATCAGTATTGCCCATTTTTCTTTGAAATAATCTTTCCATTAATGAAGATATTTCCAATTTAATTGTATTCACGTACCTACTCATTTCTAAGCAGTTGATGTTTATCTGTTTCCTTTACATTTTCCCAGTAAATCCATGACTTAACATGGTGGTATAGTCTGTTATTCAGTGTATTCTGTAGGTTGAAGTAAATTTTTGGAGGGCTTAATGGCTCAGGAGTCCCAGTATTGAAGAATATTGCTAATGAAATATTACATCTGTGGTTAAACATGAATGATCATTTTCCTTATAGACTTCAAATATTTGAAATACTCAACATGGTTTCTAAAGTAGATATAATTGGATTACTTGAATTCAGAAATTTGGGAGCCACTTGGATAGACACAAAGTAAATATTAACTTACCCATCTTTTACCAGCATTGTTAACAATCATTATTAGTCATTTACTGAGTTTACTTTAGTTTACTTTAAAAGTTTGTAACTTTAGCCAAGCAATTCCTAATTATAATGCATGATCATTAATCAGCTTTATCATCCTAATGTTCCAGTCTAAATAGGAAGGAAGCCAGTGCTGCCAAAATAGTGATTATCTGTTAGTGATGATATATTTTTAAGAGTCTTTTCATCCATTGCATATAAACTAATTAAAGAAATAAAATATTGTCTTTGAGAGCCTTATTTTTATGAGTATTACAATATTCAAATATTAAACAATTAGGTTAGTTTTATTTTAGCATAGAGTATTCCTGCTTATCTTATTAATTAAAGAAGAAAACTATTAGGTTAAGACAACTCTATCACATTAGAAAAAGGATATGGGTTCCTTAATAATTTAAACTCTCATTAATGTTCTAAATGATGCAGAATGAACTCATTCTAATATTCTGATGTGTTCAGTTTCTGAGCTAAGATAAATTGATGTATTATTTTGTTTTACATTTATTTGGATCCTGTCTTCAGAGTAAATTACTGAAGTTACAGTTATTTATTATTTTGAACGAGAGTCACATCAAAATCAAAACTATTTAATCTAACAACTGGGCAACATTTAGTATCCTTTTGAGAAGGTGGACACAGTGGTATTTTGGCAACAAATGTTTCAGATTTCAATAAATATTAAAATGTTATATGCTGAAAACATTGGTTCCAGTGTGTTTAACAGGAACTTGATACTGTGTTTTACGTGCATGTTTGCATCTTGGAAGTAGCTGTTATCTTAATGAAAGCATAAAGCAATAAGTATTGATTTTTTGAAGGATATGCAAAGTGAATTCCAGAACATGCCTCATATTTTTTTAGGGGAAAAAAGGTTAAATTTAAGAATGGACATGGAAAGTGATATATTTAAGTTTATGGGAGAAAGTTTAACTGTTTCTTAAAATCCATGTTATTACTTGCTCTGCGATGCTAATTCAGCTTTTAATTTAAAGTAAAATATGAGTACAAATATGTCATATCCATGCAGACTTTAAGAGATTTAATTTTTTTCATCAATTCTTTGTAAGACTCTTCTGTGGACTGAAGCAGGGCTTCTTAAACTTTTTGCCCCTTTTTGCCTGAGAAATTTTTTCATGACTCTCGATATATAAATATATAAAATTGCTATGCAAATAAAACACTAATAATAAATTATAATTTTATGATCTCCATATTCAGTTAATATCATCTCATATGGGGTTGTGACCCACAATTTAAGAAGCTCTGGACTAAATTACCAAAGCAAAAGGACCATAGTTCTTAGAAATGACAATAAAAGCATTTTGGTATATAAATCTATATTCACAAAACATTATACTGTATAATATGTAAATCTCTAATCACAGAAAAAAAACATAATACTAAATGTTGTATCTTTTTATTGAAGAAAGGTTTTTTTTTTTTTTGTTTTTTTTTTTTTTTTTTTTGTAGGAGTGTGTGCTCATATGGACACATATAGATAGACATACACACATAAACAGATATACACACATGTCCAGAATGTGAAGACCTTGAGGTAGAGATATTGTTTTTGCCTTTCTTTGTATCTTCAGGACTTAATATGGTGCTTGGCACATAGTAAATACATAAAAAATATTTGTTGATTTATTGACATTTCAACAGAGCTTCTAAATAGTCAGTGATTTCTCTTTTTAAGGATACTTCTCTGGTGGAATAGAGACATGGCATTATCAGACAAGAAAAGAATCATCCTTTTTTGGAACTAATTATTGTTAGATGGAATTTTCATTCTTAGTCTAATTTGCCACAGCTATCTCTCCAGTTCCCTTCTATTATCCATAAAAAAACACAATTAGGTGACCTAATAAGAGAAAAATAAAACTGAGTCATTCTTCTAATCCAAGGAAATAGACAATGAGTAGTTCTGCTATTGAATGATAGTAATACACACTTCAGAACTTCAAAGGATGCTTTAGAACTGGAAGAGACCTTGGATGTCATCTAATCCAATGCCAAAGAATCCCAGAATTCAGAGTTGGAAGGGATCTTAGAGGCTGTCTGATACAATCCACAGCTGGAAAGAGAACTACCTTCTATATCATGCCAAATTGTTGTTTATACTTTGTTTAAAGACTTTGGGTGGTATAATTATGAGAGTGCAGGATTTGATGTTTGAATGCCTAAATTCAAATCAGGTGTCCTACCACTTCCTGCCTGTATGATAGAGGGCATGTAACTTTATTTCTCTGTGTCTTAGTTAAATGAGGAAATTAGTCTAATCTCTGTCTCTTCTTGCTGTAAATCATGGGCCTTGTAATTTTATAGAGCTACTACTACTTTTCAAGGTTGCAGGTTCCACTTTTGGAGAGTTATAATTGGTAGGAAGTTTCTCCTTATGCTGAGCCATGTATTGATATTCTTGAAGTTTTAGCATGCTTGACAAGCCTTCTTGTGTTTTTGTATAGAGCAGTATTATTGTCTGGACCTTTGGGTTATCTCTTCCTTTTTCTCTCCTGTCTTTCTCTCTCTGTCTCTCTCTGATTCTCTATCTTTCCCAATCTCTATGTCCTTCCTCTGTCTATCTCTACCTATCTATCAGTGTATCAAAAACTCTCATTTCTCCATCTGTTTGTATCTACTTCTCTATTTGTCTCTCTAGAAATATTTCTTTCTAGCTTTATGTAGACCATAGTGATACCTCTATACTGATATAGTTAGCTAGGTAAAGAAAGAATAGAAAGAGGAGGGAAGGGAATAAACATTTATATAGTGCTTACTATGTTGCCAAGCATAGTACTTTTGCTTTACAAATATTATTTATTTTTACAACAATAATGCATCATGAATGCTGTTATTTCCATTTTATAACTGAGGAAACTGAAGCAAATAGAATTAAGTGACTTGTCCACCATCACACAGCTAGTATGTGTCTAAGTCTGGATTTGAATTCACTAGTCTTTCTGTATAGCTATTGGTAGACAGGAGATAGGTGAATAATTGGATAGATAAGTGGATAGTTAGATGAATAAACAGAGACTTAATTGTGTGACTCTTAGCAAGTCACTAAATTATTGTCCACCTAAGTTTTCTCATCCATTAAATGGAAATAATAGTAATATCTACTTCTCAAAGTTGTTATGAGGATAATATGAAATAACATGTGTGAAGCTCTCTATAAACTTTAAGGCACTTATATGTTATTATTATTATAGCATCTAAGTGTGATAGTGGATCAAGTGCTACACTTATAGTTAGTGAAACAAGTTCAAATCTTGCTTCACATACTTATTATCTGTATGTCTCTGGGGAATCACTTGACCTCCTTCAATTTGAGTTTCTCATGTGTAAAATGAAGATAAATATAGCACCTGCTTTGTAGGGTGCTTGTGAGGATCAGATGAGATAAGCTATGTAAAGCCCTTTGAAATCCCTAATGAGCATGTATTTGTGCAAGTAAATGGTGACATTTGTTGAGAAGGAGAGAGGAAGAGAAAGAGAGAAGAGAAAGGGATGGAAAGAGAGAAGAGAAAGGGACAGAAAGAGAGAAGAGGAGGAGGAGAGAGAGAAGAAATGAGGGAGGGAAGGAGCAAGGAAGAGAGTGAAGGAGGAAGGGAGAATGAGAAAGGGGGAAGGAAAAAAGAGGGAGAGAGAAAGAGATAGGGGAGAAGGGAAAGGAAGGAGAGAAAGAGAAGGGGGAGGAGATGGAAGGAGGGAGAGCAGAAGGCAAGTGAGAAAGGGAGGGAAGGCGGGGAGAGAGAAGAGATAGAGAGATAAGAGAAAAGAGAAGAAGGAAGGGAGGGAGGAAGAAAAGGAGGGGGGGAAGGAGAGATAATAGGTAGAAGTCTCAAATATCAATAATTGTCTGCCATTGTGTTTTGAAAACCTCAGGGTTGATTAATCATTAGAACCAAAGTCTGGCTCCTTATCTCTTCTTGGAATGAGAGATCCCTAAAGCCATTGCATCCCTCCAAACTGTAGCACAAATTATTTTATCAAATAAGCTTACCAGTTATCTCAAAATATCTTAAAGGGATATAATATCAAACATGTATGTTTAAATAGAAGCAAGAGAAGAATGAAAAAAATTGAGTATTAGTCTTGCTTGGGCTTGCCTCAGGTTGTACAGTTTGGAATTTGGGGCAACCAGCATTCTTCTAAGTTTTTTCTGAAAACTGCTTTCCTCAGAAAGCCATATCTGATCTTTCTTTTTTAATAATACTCTTCTCCTACTCCCTCCATCCTCACATAACAGACTGTTTTGTACCTCTCTAATACATTTATAGTGTCAAATAATAGTGAATATTTTATCTATCCAGATTGCATATTATCTAAACTTTCTTCTATTTGTTGAGTTTTAGTCAAAACTTGATGGGAGGATTAAAATATTATTATATTTATATTAAGGACATTTATGCTATTAAAGATTATTTTGGGATGCTCTGCATTACTTTTTACTTTTATAAATATTATCCTCACATCAAACCTATCAAAAGATAATAGTAATTTTTCTGATTTTTGACTGGATTTTTCATTTCATCTATAAAGAGGACTTCTATTGAGGGTCTTTTTTGCTTTTACAGCCCAGTACCTTTTCTGCAACTTAGAGATTTATGGAGAAGCATAGGACACTGAAAGATTAAGAGTCTTGATTCACAAGGCTAGCTCTTCATCTATCTTGCCACAAGGCCTCTCTGTAGGAGTTATTACCCTTATTCTATAAATGAAGAAACCACAGCTCAGGCAGTTTAAATAGTTTGACTAACGACATACAACTAGCAAAAAGTTAGCCAGAAATTGAACTAAGGTGTTCTATGTTTTCTTACCATTACAAGTGTGGTTTGATAATAAGATGCACTAAGTAAATTTCTTTCTTTTTTGTAATTTTACTTGAGTCTAATTTTACTATTTATTTATTTATCTCCTTTGATGAGTAGGACACTATAAGACACATAATGTATGGAATTTATAACATTGGGGCTTAGAACAGTGTCAATGGTAGTCCCTAGTACTAATTTAATCATGAAACATCAGGGACTAACTTAATCCCTTTACTACTTTACTGTTAGGATTCCCTCTATATTTATTTACTTAGGGAATTTTCTCCAAATCTGTATTAGATTCTGCCCTTGCTGTATTTATTTAAATAGCTGCTTAATCATAAAGACAAGAGCTAGTGATTTGTTGCCAACTGTTTTTTTTTTTTTAATTCATTTTTCCAAATTATCCCCTCCCTCCCTCCACTCCCTCCCCCTGATGACAGGTAATCCCATACATTTTACATGTGTTACAATATAACCTAGATACAATATATGTGTGTAAATACCATTTTCTTGTTGCACATTAATTATTAGCTTCCGAAGGTATAAGTAACCTGGGTAGATAGACAGTAGTGCTAAAATTTTACATTCGCTTCCCAGTGTTCCTTCTCTGGGTATAGTTATTTCTGTCCATCATTGATCAACTGGAAGTGAGTTGGATCTTCTTTATGTTGAAGATTTCCACTTCCATCAGAATACATCCTCATACAGTATTGTTGTTGAAGTGTATAGTGATCTTCTGGTTCTGCTCATTTCACTCAGCATCAGTTGATGCAAGTCTCTCCAAGCCTCTCTGTATTCCTCCTGCTGGTAATTTCTTACAGAGCAATAATATTCCATAACCTTCATATACCACAATTTACCCAATTTGTTGCCAACTGTTACCCAGAAGAGAATGTAGACTCATGTACAAAGTTGTTCTGTACCACACTCAATATCTAATAGAATAGTTGAATATATATATCATATGTAATACATTATTATTTTGAGTATATTATATAAAGTACACATAGTATGTATGTATTATAACATATAGTATATTATGTATACTCTAATAGTGTACCCATATGTACATATAAATATAAAATATAGTACTTGAAGATTCACAGAGTGCTTTGCATTCATTCTCTTAGATTCTGACAACAGTCCTGTGAGGTTGGTCCTTTTATTATTACCATTTTGTAGATGAGGAAATAGGTTAGTCAATCAGTAAAATGACATTTATTAAGCACTTACAATGCATCAGATATTGTGCTGAAGATGCAAATAAAGACAAAACAAAACAAACAACAAACAACAAAACTAAAACTGAGAATTAAGTTATTGGTTCAGAGAAATGAAGCTACTAAAGGAATGATGCATTATTTGAATACTCCAAGTGGAGCACTCTGTTCATTGTGACACTATTTTTGCTATGAGATGCTATGTGAATCAATTTGCAACTAAAATCAATCAGAGAATAATCAGAAATAGTGTTTGTAAAATTTTAAGAGTTTTCCACCTAGCTATGTGTGTTGGCCTTTAATTGCTAAAGATGGTCTATAATGTTGTAATATTGTTTCCTGTTGCCTATAACACTATTTTCCATTTGGTCTACAAGTATGGAGTTTCATGAAGAGTTATTTCTAGCCCTTATGTAGATTATTGAAAAATTAACAGCTGACTTTATGCTATTGTTTATCTTAGACTGTCTGTTCTGATAAGGTTGTTTAATAACAGTATATAAACATGTTAGCTATTTCCAGAAAAAAGAATTGACATATGGAAGTACATATTATATGATTTCATATATACTATCTACATTAAATGCTGGCCTTTTCTATTGTGGGGTTGAGGGGGAGACAACTAAGAATTCAAAATGTAATAAAAATAAATAAAATATTGTTAGTTATTGGAGAGTTTTCTAATATTTTCTATTACTTTAAAGAAAAGATGAATGCGTGAAAATATTTAGAAATGAGTTTTTAGCTACTTATTTTTAACTTTAAAATTTAATTTCTACTTTGAATTTTATGGAGCAGCTCCAATGGCACAGTGAATAGAGCTCTGGGCCTAAAATCAGAAAGACCTGAGTTCAAATTTGGCCTTAGACATTTACTACATGTGTGATCCTGGATAAGTTACTAATACTGTTAGTAACTTATCCAGGGTCACACATGTAGTCTCAGTTTGCCTCAGTTTTCAGCAAGATGAGCTGGAGAGGAAAATGGTAAACTAATCAACTCTCTTTGTCAAGAAAACCCCAAATGGCTTATATCCCAAAGAAATACTAAGGAGAGGAAAGGGACCTGTATGTGCCAAAATGTTTGTGGCAGCTCTTTTCGTAGTGGCTAGAAACTGGAAGATGAATGGATGTCCATCAATTGGAGAATGGTTGGTAAATTATTGTCTATGAAGGTTATGGAATATTATTGCTCTGTAAGAAATGACCAGCAGGAGGAATACAGAGAGGCTTGGAGAGACCTACATCAACTGATGCTGAGTGAAATGAATAGAACCAGAAGATCGCTGTACACTTCAATGTTGTATGAAGATGTATTCTGATGGAAGTGGATATCTTCAACATAAAGAAGATCCAACTCACTTCCAGCTGATCAATGATGGACAGAAACAACTACACCCAGAGAAGGAACACTGGGAAGTGAATGTAAACTGTTAGCACTACTGTCTATCTACCCAGGTTACTTATACCTTCGGAATCTAATACTTAATGTGCAACAAGAAAATGGTATTTACACACATATATTGTATCTAGGTTATATTGTAACATATGTAAAATGTATGGGATTGCCTGTCATCAAGGGGAGGGAGTAGAGGGAGGGAGGGGATAATTTGGAAAAATGAATACAAGGGATAATATTATAAAAAAATTACTCATGCATATATACTGTGAAAAAAATTATAAATAAATAAAATAAAAAAAAAAAAAGAAAACCCCAAATGAGGTTATGAAGAGTTGGACAGAACTGAACAAGAATTAGACTATTTACTTTCAGTGTTATTTTATCCCCTAATAATAAACAAGGTACAAAAGGAGTCTCCATAGATTATATTGCATGTTCCTTGTGTAGCTGTACTGTTAAGACTTACTATATGAAGCCATGTCTGAGTTGAAGACTGTTTACGTTAGGATTATCTATAAAATTGCTCACAATTGAATTAACTGAGCAATTGTATAATTCTCTACTTGGTTTTGGCTATAAAGACTGATCCTAATCGTAATGAAAATTTTGTATTCAAGATAATTAATGAACTACAATATCTTTGATGCCTAAATTACTTTCAGCAAATGAGTACCCAGGGAAATACTGTAAATCTTTCAGAACACTAAATTACAATGTATTGAATTACTACGGTAGTAAATCAGGTATCTCATAGCAAGTAAGTTACATGTTTAAGTAATCATTTATTTGAAGAATATTTATTGATTACCCTGTGTATTAAAAAAAGGTATGTCTATTAGGTACTAGTGGATAGTTTGGATTTCATGTTCCTAAATCTCTTTGGGTAGATAAGGATGAACCAAACTGAACAGAAAACATTTATTCCCTGAAAGAGCTCTTATTTCCTGATCTCTTAACCAATCACCATGGAGATTTGTGTGTGTGTGTGTGTGTGTGTGTGTGTGTGTGTGTGTGTGTGTGTTGTTCTGTGAAAAATATGTATTATTAAGTAACTAAAATTCATTTTGTAATTAGACCCATTCTTCACAGATAAAATAGAGTGTAACAGTTTTACCAATTTTCAACCTTAAAGAATTATAAAATGTGTTCTTTCTGTGATCATCATTATTCTTGTCATCGCCATCATCATCATTACCATCTCTACTACCACCACCAGGGTATTTATGAAGGATATTTACTTTTCATTAAACTTAGTTATTTGTTTGGATGTTCCTAGCCAATCTAACTTTGTCTCTGTAGGTTTGACCTTCACAGACCATTGTAACCAGGAATCCTATTCAATTGTTTTTAATTCAATAAATATTTAGTATATATCTACTACTTATAAAGTGTCTAATTTGTTATGTACAAAGTGAAGTAATAGCTATTTAAGAAAAAAGCCCTACTTCATTATACTATTATTAGCATACTATTAATATTAGCGTATTATTAGTAGTATTTATAGAAGAAATATTATTCTTATTTTGTAAATTTAAAATATGAACGAGAAACAATTTAATAAGTGAGCCAAAACTCAACAAATTTACCTGGAATTAGTTTCAAAAAAGCATACATTGTTTAAAGTAATTAGTAAAAAATTATATGGGCATAGGATAATATATATATATATTTAAAATTGCATTTCACTCATTTAGTACTTATAAACAATGACAAGTGTATTTCTTCTGTGTTTCTCTATTTTTTACTGCTAATTAAGATATTTTGTACTTATAATTCATGTAGATACTTTTTTCAGAAATTTCTCTAAGTTTTTTAACAATCTGTATTACTCTTAAAAAAGTGAACAAAATCAGTATTCAGATTTTTAAAAAAATTTAGTTTTTTAAATGAAAATCATCTAATTTAAAAATTATTTATTATTTAACAAAAATGAATGTTTAACAATGAAGTCACAGTTATTATTGTATTTTTAATGAGAAAATCTTACCATTTCTGGCCAAATAATAAAGTGTGAATATAGAAATATATGGAATCGATGAATTTATCATCTCTTGCCCAATTCAATTAAAAAAGTAGCAAATAAGGACAATAATTTGATTTATTTTCATTTGGAGTAAATGTGCCAAAAGCAACATTTATGTTTCTTTAAAAAATAATTAATGCCCAAATTCAAATTCAGAAATTACAAATGATCTTTCATTTTACTAAGATATTAACTGTAGTTTCTCTGAAATGATGAAGTCCCTAGTACACTTAAAATGAAATGTGTTTATGAAATTGAAATTTGCATGGAACTTTTACAGTAACACAATATTCTGTGAAGTGAGGCATATTTGTATTAATTACTGTAATGTGATCTTAGTTGGCAACTTGTAGTACAAGTTGGCCTGCTGCATTTCACTTTAGCTCCTGTTCTTTTGTGACTATGCCAGTCTGAGATTAAATGGCTATCAGTTATCCATCCATCCTGTGACACATACAGTTATTAAAGTGATCACATCTTTTATTTTAGTTTTTTAATTTGGTGAAGAGAATATAGTAGTTACCTTATGTAGTAGTAGAAAAATACTTCATTCTCTAATATTGTTTTATTTTTTCAAAGGAACATTCTTTGTGTTTTGTGTGTGTGCATGTGTGTAACAAAAGCCTGTTCATATCTTGAATTTTTGATAATTTCTCAAAATATGACACCCTTTTATCTGTAATTCATTCTTTTCAAGATTGAATTTGTTCAACAAGCTTTATATGAAAGCAAATTTACAGGCATGATGTGACATGCTTTTCTCACAGGATCAGAAGAAACTCCTACAGTCACCTAAGCCATGATGGAAATGAATTTTTAGGATATCCAGTGATTTTGTCTAATATAGTTAATAGAGCTATAATCAAGAGATACCTAAGATCTATGGGTAACCTGAAAGAATTTACTTTTTATTAGTTTGGGTTGGTTAAATATTGATTTTCCTTGCTGTCTTTCCTTTTTACTTTTGATTTCTGTTCCTTTCATATGCCATATTAGAAAAGTTTAGGAAAGAGGAAAAGATATGATAGCCAAAGGCATCAGATTAATCCTCTTTCTCTCTAAATGATACAGTGGAAAGTGTCTAATTTTTGTGCCCATGAGTTCAGATCGTGACTTTGTTATTTATTGTCTATATGATCTTGGAGAAATTCTGTGACCCCTACACACCTCAGATATCTCATCTGTAAAATGTTATTGTTGGATTGGAAGACTTTTCAAGTCCTTTTCTAGGCAAGAATATGTTGGAACCAAGTTGGAACCAAGATTTGATTGTTAAATTTTTAGTGTGTATGTATTTATATTTTAGAAATCTACAAATGTTACATATCAGGGCCTGATTTATTGTTTTGTTTTATTGTCTAGACTTAAGAAAGTGATGGAGAAAATATTATAATGCATATTAAGTTTGTGTGCAGTGGATATATGTCTTTTTTGTGAGGGGGGAGAGCTGATTGTTAAATTTTAATCACAATATTGCTGCTTCCAGCTGTTTATGATCCTATATTAAAAAAATTAAAATTCAACTAAACTAATCCATTAAGTGGGAGCTTTTTACAAGGCACTTTTTAAAAACAGGTGTGGAGCTATATATTTCAAGCCTTCATATTATTTAGCTTGTCTAGATATAAATTAGTTTAGAAATTTGCAGGAATTTTAGAACTCACCTAATTCAAGTCTGTTTCCTGTTTTTGTGTCATAATCTTTCAAGGAGACAACAAGTCTGCTAGTTGTGAATCTCTAACAAAAAACTACAAGATAGAAATGGGTCTCACAAAATAGTTAACATTTTTTAATTGTTAGAGAGGGGTTTTATTAGGCTTTATCTGAATGTCATCCAATCATCCAATCTTGTTCAGTTTAGCTAAACATAGTGGTTCTGCTCAAATACTAAACTATTATCTTTTCTCCATGCCTATCAAGACCCCCCCCCTTTTTTTTTTTTGGTTGTGTGCTATAAAAGAAGGTCCCCTCTTTCTGTGGAAGTTGCTGGCTTTACTGATGCTGCCAGTGTGGTGCACTTTGTTAAACTATATGCTTCATTATTAATAAACTTGGAGTTTGCACCCCAGCTTACCTTTATTGCATTTACTGAACTCTGTGTGTAATATATCACAATATGTTACAATGTTTTAGTTGTTCCCTGATTATAGATACTTGCTTTGTTTCCAGTTTTTCTCCATCACAAAAAAAAATAGATCTACAAATATTTTGGTAGAGGATACTGGTCTTGAAGTTAGGAAAATCTGAACTTGAATTCTGGCTATTTATATGGCCCTCTGCAAGTGATTTTTCTCAGCTTTAGTTTACTAAGCTGTTAAATAGGCTCACTTTTACAGGGGTGTTGTAAGGTTCAAATAAGATGATTTGTGAAGTATTTCACAAATCTTGGATTCCCAATTATCTTTGGGTTCCTTGGGGAACATGGACAGTAATGGACTTATACTGATTCAAGAGTATTATTTAGTAACTTTTCTTATGTAACTCCAAGTGCTTTTCCTATTCAAGTGATTTTTCAAAAAGATAAGAATATCTTGAAAAGATATTCCTATTTTAATACATCTATATAATAATGTATCTTTTTCATTTTTCCATAGCTCTAAATCATTCTTTCTAAATTTTTTAATACTCTCATTATTTAGAATAAGATATGAAGTTCAATTTTATTATTTCTAAGTATGGGAATTATTATCAAGATTATTTCATTTTGTGAGTGGGATTAGGATATTTTTAATTCTAAAGATTTCTGTATCTAGAGAGTACATACAGATTTTGTGGAGGAAATTGACCTCCTGAGTTTAATTTCCTACAGGAAATTAGTTATACTGGCTTAATATAAAAAAGGAACAAAATCTTTGAAGTATCACCTGAAAATAGCTGTTAAAGATAAAGAATCAACTAAGTATGAAATTTCATATTAATGTTTTGACTGAGAGGCATTTTAATATGCTTCTGTCATTTTCTTTTTAAGCAGTAAAATTTTTTCCTGATACATGATACAAATAAGATATGAACCAATTATTATAATGCTTATTTTTATACATTATCATGATTTTGCTCAGCATTATTTTCATCTATGTTATTCCTGCACTACTTCCGAAAGCATCTGAATTCTCCTGTACTTGGTACAAGAAGGGTACTAGATTCATACTGTTTTATCAGAACATTTTGTCCTTGGCATTTTCTTCCCTTTCATCTAACATTGGATAAATGAATAGCATAGCTAATTGTAATGAGCTGTCGTCTCCAGAAGCTGTTGATCGCTCTCTGGAAGGAGATCTTCTGTGTCAACTCAAATATCTCGGACAGATTCTTCTTTCTGTAGAGAGAACCGTTGTCTCCAGGCAGTTGCTGTTAACTCTTGTTCAGAGAAGTGACTTCCCTTCCTGTAGAGAGCCCCGTCAAGCCTGATGTAGGTGCAGAGTCTTCTTTCATTTCTGGAGTGCTGTCCTCTTTTATCCTTCCCAGAGAATGGGCGTGGAATAATGCAAGGGCTTCTGGGAAGAAGTACTCCAACCAATGAGCTTGCTCCTCTTAGAATTCCTAAGGTGTAAACTCCCTTTAAAGGCCCAAGCCAAAGGTCTGAGCCAGAGAACTATCAAGTCAACCTGAGTTCTCACCTTGTAATTGTCCAGACAACCTGAATTCTCACCTTGTCACTGTCCAGACAACCTGAGTTCTCACCTAGTAATCCTAATAGCTAATATTATGAACTAAGTTTTAAAAAATTATTTAATCCAGTTCAGTTCAGATCAGTTCTATTCCACAAATTTATTAAAATACTCTACTGTACGTGGATTGAAATACATTTAGAGAAACACAAATCCTACCCTCTTGAAATTCCCATGGCCTTTTTCAAACAACTTATGGTAAAATACCTACCTCTACTCTTCAGTGAAAGTTTTTGGCAAATCACCAATTATTTTCCAATAATGGCATCTTTCCAATATTATCCTATCCCAGATAAGAGTAAGATATGGGAAAAGAGAGAAAATTTATTAGCCAACACTCAAAAGGTGGAATGGTAGAGGACACGGGCTTTCAAGAGCAAACTTTTTTTTCACAAATTGTATGTAGGAGAGGATGGTAGTGATACCTAACCTCTATACACTAAAAAGAGTGAATTGATGTATGGAAAAAGCACTTATTCAGTGCTTCCTATATGCTAAGCACTGTCTAATGTACTGGTCAGGGAAAAGTAGGGACAGTCACAGATTCAAAAGCAAAAACAGTCTCTGCTCTTTAGGAATTTACATTATGAGGGGGAAAGTACAACATACATAGTGGAATGATGCCCAAGTAAGGGTATTTTAAAATGAAAATAAATACCCATAAATGGAGCTATTAGGAAAATGATTAACATACTCCTTTTAAGAACAATGGTAGAATTGATTTGGTAGTGAATCAGATGAGGCAATCACTAAACAGAAGAGCTGGTACTCTGGATATAAGTGCCAGTGGTGGGGGAAAAATGATTTAAACCTTTAGGATGGTATCTATGGTCTAAAAACAAGGCAGTAGGCAAGGCTATTGAGAAAGTAGACCAGGATTAGACATACAAGTGTTTGTTGTTATATTAGGAAAATGCCACCTGTAAGATATGAAGTTGAATTGAGAAGAACTGAAGTAGAATTGAAATTCTACTCTCTAGCCTCTTATATATTTACACTTATTACTTTATAAGCTAAATCTGCTGTTCACGTTTGTCATGACCACCTATTCTTCTAGTCTATTTCTTCCACCTTTGGTTTTGCTTCTGTAACCATTTTTAAACCCTGAAAGTTGGATGGCATGACTTCTTTGTGTACAGAGGCCATAGGTTGTCAACCCCTGCCTTGATACCATCTGTGTACCTCTCACAGCTATATCCAAGCACAGTAGGAGAATGGACACGGAAAAACAATGAGCTATTTGTGGTTAGAGTCAAGGTCAAGAAAATTTCCTGGATTCCTTATAATTTAAATATGATATGGAGAAATGAATCTCAAAATCACAGAATTTCAGAGTTAAAGGGACGTCATTGACCAGATAGACTAAACTTTTTCCATATAAAGGAATTTACTATAGCATATTTGACAAATTATCATACATCCTTTATTTCAAGATCTCTAATAATGGGGGACCTGTTACCTTCTTTGAGTGACCATCTTAATTTGGATGCTTTGAATTATTAGAAAGCAGGGAGACCAATTAGGAAGCTATTGTATTAGTAGAGTTGACAGGTGATGAAAGACTAAATCAGGATGGTAACCATATAAGTAGAGAGAAGAGGACATTTGTGAGAGATGTAGAGGTAGAATTGATGAAATTTTGCACTGTTTGAATAGTGGGTGAAGGAGGAAAAAAAGTCAAGGATCACTCTGAGATTGTGAGCCTGATACACTAAACATCAGCCCCAATGGAAATAGGGAAATTCAGAGGGGTGGGTTTTGGACAAAAGATAATTTCTGTTTTGAACATGTTAAGTTTGAGACATCTACAAAACATCCAGATTGAAATGTCCAATCAGAATCTATTGATGTGGACTTGAAATTCAGGAAAGAGATTAGGGCTAGATATAAAGACATATGAGTTTTATCTTTATAGAGATAATAATTGAACATGTAGGAGCTGATGAAATCACCGAGAAAGAGAATATAGAGAAAGAATAGCTGAGGGCCCAGGACAGAGCCTTGGGGAGCAATTCCCAAGACAAAGAAAGAAATGGATGACAATTGAATCAATGGAGACTAAGAAAGAGTAGTCATATATGTAAGGGGAGGAGGAGTGAGCACTGTTCAGAATTCCCCCCCCCCCCAAAAAAAAAAGGGAATATTTTAGGAAGGAGAGTGAGTGATCAACATTATCAGATGCTCTAGAGCAGGGATTCTCAAACTGTGGCCTGCAGGCCAGATGCTGCCCACTGAGGACATTTATATGGCCTGCCAGATTATAGCAAATGAATGGGCTGAGGGGCGGAGACAGAGGTTTTTTTTTTTTTTTTTTACTATAGTCCGGCCCTCCAACAGTCTGAGGGACAGTGAACTGGCCCCCTATTTAAAAAGTTTGAGGACCACTGCATGAGTGATTGAAAAGTATGAGGAACAAAAATGGGTCATAATATTTTACTTTCAAGAGCTCATTGTGAACTTTGGAGAAAGCACTTTCAGGTGAATGATGAGGTCAAAAGCCAGACTGAAAAGGATTGAAAAGTAAATTAGAGAAGAATGGGTGGAGGCACCAAGAAGAGACAGTTATTACAAGTGAAAGAAGTTGGGGAATAGTTATCAGGACCTCTTTAGTATTTTTCCCCCCTAATAGTCACTGATTTTAGAAAAATGCTTTGAAGTCAGTTAAAAAAAAAACAACATTTTGAATATTTCAGAAAAGATGTATTGTAAATTTAAAGTTTTGTTTAGTACTTGACTGAAACTTCAAAAACACTTGTTTTTGGGTGGAGATGGGGTATGAGAGTAGTTAATTATCTATGTCTTTAAAACTTGGCTCTACTTTTTTTTTTTTTTTTTTTTTGGTACAGCTTTTCTGGTTCCACTTCTAATATTTCGCACTATTTTGTCTGCCAACTGTTGTCCAGACTCATGAACAGATTTAACCAATTAGTGAAGCCAATCATCCGGTGTCCCTCATGATGACTGAATATTGCAGACACCCCAACTGAGAGTTTGTCTCAGCTATTTGAGACTCATGGGTCCCAGTTTTATTTTAAAAGCCAAAAGATGGTCAGTCCACTACTTATTCCCTTAGTAAAAACATAAAGCCACTTTTACTTGTAAATAATTTTTAAAAAAATACTGAAAAGTATAATGAAGGTGGTCCCCTATGCTGTGAATGTCACTGAGCTTTTAGAATTAAGCTTGAGAGTCTTAGTCTTATATTTATTTTGCTGAATGAGCTTCACTTTTAATTGCTCCAAAGTAGAAATAGAAATATCATGAAAGGGTTCTGGACTTGCAATCAGGGAAAAAACTGAACTCAAATCTCATTTCTGGCATTTAGTACAACTTTTTTGTGACAGGAGTAAGGTACAGTAGTATAGTGAGAAAGACCTCTGTTTCTATAGTCATCTTTGAAGCTTGATACACAGGTGACCTTAGTTAAGTCACTTTACTTCCCTAAACTTCAGTTTTCTAACCTGAAAAATGAAGTATCTGTATTAGAGGTATCTTTTGGTTCTGGATTTATGACATCTCTGAGCCTCATCCTTATTTTAAAAATTAATTCAATAATACTTGTAGTAGCTATCTTATGGTATAGCCATGAAGATTAAATGAGAAAATGAATGGAAAGTACACTGTCAAAAATAAAATGCTATAAATAAATGTATGGACATGTTTCATATATATATATATATGTATATATATATATAAAATTTAATTTATACTTTAACATATTTAACATGTATTAGTCAACCTGCCATCTGGGGGAGGGGGGAGGGGAAAGAGGGGAAAAGTTGGAACAAAAGGTTTTGCAACTGTTGATGAAAAATTACCCATGCATATATCTTGGAAATAAAAAGCTATTAAAAAATAAAGGTCATCATAGTTGTCGTCATCATCATCATCATCATCATCATCATCATCATCATCAACCACTTAAAGTTTTGAAACCCTTCCTCTATATTGTCTTATCTAGTTCTTTTGACAGTCCTTTGAAACAAATACTTCCCATTTTATAGATGAATAAACAAAGACTTTGATAGATTAAATAAATTGACCATGATTATACAACTACCAAACTCTCAAAGAAGGATTTGAATATAGGCCTTTTAACTCCAAACCCAGGGTTCTAACTATGACATGTTTCCTTTCATAAGCTAGTCTTACTTGGATCATTTTAAGATAGCACTTGAAGACACAATAGTATCTGGATATTTTACACATAATAAGAGATGATTTTAGAATTGAACTCAAGCAAATCTAGTTCAGCATGACTTATGTCAACTAGATGTCTGGTTGACTTTCTATGTTTATATCTACATGATAAATTTAGATTTGAGCTAATATTCATGAAGAGATCCACTTTCTGTAGCACTGGCATGACTGAATGTCCCAAAGAGACATTTCTCTTATAATGATCAAATTGCATTATTTTGTTTTCTGTATTCTGCTAAATATTATGTATTTATTATTTTAAACATTTTCAAAAATTTCTTCTTATAAATGTTACATGATCTTAGAATGATAATTTTTTTTTTTTTGAGAATTGAACTATTTATTTTTTCTATTGGGAACTGATTTTTTTTTTATTATGTTTTCCTAACAGAAAGTTGCACCAGCAGTTTGAAATGTATAAGGAGCAGGTCAAGAAGATGGGGGAAGAATCCCAGCAGCAGCAGGAGCAGAAGGGTGATGCTCCCACTTGTGGCATCTGCCACAAAACAAAGTTTGCTGATGGATGTGGCCATAACTGTTCATATTGCCAAACAAAATTCTGTGCACGCTGTGGAGGGCGAGTGTCATTGCGCTCAAACAAGGTATGGAAATCACTTGGGTTAAGCAGAATTGCCTTGTTATTGAAATGATTTGTGTTTAGAATATTTAATCATGGCCAGGTTTATAATAGCAAAATGCAATAAATAATTAAGGTTATTATTAAAATATCTAAGCAAAAAATTCCATGTATTGTTATTTCAGGAAAAAAGTTTTTTTTTGGGTTGAGTTATCTAGATGGTTTTCTATCTTATTTCAGTTTTCCACTTTTGTATGGTGAAGATTGTGATTTTATTCTAATCTATTAGATTATAGGATCAGGTTTTTAAACTTATAGATTTAGAACTGACAAGGACATTAATTGTCATCAGATAGAACATCATCCTTTTACAGATGAGGAAATTGAAAGAGAAGTAGCTATGTAGTGTAGCTAATAAAGTTCTGGGCCTGGAGTCAGGAACTCATGAATTTAACTCTGGACTTACACATTTACTAGGTCTGTGACCTAGACCATCCTTTAAGCTCTCTCTACTTCAGTTTTCTCAACTGTAAAATAGGAATATCAAGAGTACCTACCTGACACGGTTTTCGTGAGGATCATATGAGATAATATTTGTAAAACACATCATATAATGCCTGATAAATAGTGGGTCCTTTTTAAATAATTGTTTCCTTCTATCCTCCCTTATTCAAGATCACACATATAGTAAGTTACAAAGTTGGGATGCAAACCTCATTTATGTCACACTCTAAATTGAGAAGTAAATGACGCTTTTTTTCATGGCCACCTATATATTTGAAATACATGAAGTTACCAGTTCAGTTCAAAGGAATATGTCCTTAGGGAATTGTGAAGATTTTATTTATTTACTTATTTATTCATTTACCTATTCATTAATTAAGCAATTAATCAATCAATCACTTAATTAATTTTTCTGTCCATTTATTTATTTTTTAAAATTCATTCATTCATTTATTTGTTTATTTATTTATTTATTTGTGCTGACGCAAATTAAGTGCCTTGTCTAGAGTCACACAGCTAGGAAGTATTAAGTGCCTGAGACCAGATTTGAACTTAGGTCCTCCTGACTTCAGGGCTGATGCTCTATCTACTACACTACCTAGCTGTCCTATTTTTAGAAATTTTGAAGATGACGTAATCCAAGTTCCTTATTTTATAGAGAAAGGAAGGGAAGCTTTGACTTTATTCCAGTGTAATCCATTAGATTATAAAATCAGTCAGCTAGGTGGTACAGTGAATAGAGTGGCAGACCTAGAGTTGGGAAGAATCATTTTTTTTTTTTTTATTTCAAATCTGGACACAGACATTTACTAAATGTGTGACTGGGAAAGTCATTTGACCTTTTTTGCCTCAGTTTCCTCATCTGTGAAAGAAACTCAAGAAGAAAATAACAAGTCATTCTAGTATTTTTGCCAAGAAAAAGTCATGCATGGGGTCATGAAAACTTGGACATGATTAAAATGGCTTTACAGCAGCAACATAAACTTAAACATTTAGAGCTGAAAGGGACATTAAAGGTCATTAGGTTCATCACCCTCCTTTTTATAGATGAGGAAAGTGAAAGAGAGGCAAGTAGGTGCCATAGGCTACAACTTAAGTAACTTGTCTAAGGTGTCAGAGGTGAGATTTAAACCCAGGTCTATATCTAGTGCCCTTTACCTTATGGCATGCCTTCTAAAAAAGTTCCCATAGCTATTGATGATTTTCAAATGTATTTTGGAGACATTATGTTTAAAAAGTGATCAGGAACAAAAAGTTTGTTTGCTAGGAAATTAGTTTTAATTTCTAGTTTTAGCATTAGTAATTTCCTCCTTAGTTTTTCCTTAAAAATAAACAAACAAAACTATCTTTATTCTATTTCTATTTTTATAACAAGTAGATGAAATTGCATTGTGGTGACAAGTTAAACATAGTTGATCTTTCATTACTGTTAATGCCAATATTCTTCAAAGAGAATTTCTCAGTGCACTAGAAATTTTTAAAAAATATTGTACTAATAACCAAGTAGCTATTTTTCAAGATATCCATTTGTTCTTGTTGTTCTGTCTCATGACTGTACTACCTCCTTTTCTTGACATTCATGTGTCATTCATATATATCCACTAAATTCCTAGTCATAAGATCATAAAGCTCAATCTTGGAGGGACCTCAGAAATAATGTAGACCAATAATCTAACTTTATATATGAGAGAAAATTGAGGCCCAGTTAGGTTAAGTATTTTTTTCCCAAGATCACCCACACAGCAAATGGTAGAGCTGGGATCTAAACTGGGATTCTGAGACTAGAGGTTCAGCTCTTTTTTGTCTATTCCATGAGACCTCCTATCTTTGATGATGTCTTTCATCTTGTCTTACATGTACAAATCATTGTTGGTAATATATAGATGACTTTAACCCATTACATGTATTTCCACTGCTCCTTTGGGTGACTCATGATTTTAATTATTCTGGGAGGGTGTCATTCCATGAATTGTGGTTGTAGAATATCACTGTTAAAATATTGTTGTTAAAGAGATGTAACACAGAATAGCTGATCCTGCTTTAGAAGCTTGTTTATATTTGTTTAAATATTTAGTATTGTGCTTATATAAATATGGTTAAGTAAAGATATCTGCACAGAAATCAACTGTACTTTAAGGCACTTTGAGACTGTACAGCAGCAGTTATATTGCTTAGTTATCTCCTCACTCTATCTCGTCAACCAGTTTTATACTTAAGCTAGATTCTTCGTGAAAAAGTATTTTTTTTAATTAATAGTTTTTATCTACCAGATATTTGCATGGGTAATTTTACAACATTGACAATTGCCAAACCATTTGTTCCAATTTTTCCCCTCCTTCCCCCCTCCCCCCCCATGGCAGGTCGACCAATACATGTTAAATATGTTAGAGTATAAATTAAATACAATATATATATATATATATATATATATATATATATACATGACCAAACAGTTGTTTTGCTGAATGAAAAGAATTGGACTTTGAAATAGTGTATAATTAGCCAGTGAAGGAACTCCAAAATGCAGGCGGCCAAAATTAGAGGGATTGGAAATTCTATGTAGTGGTTCATAGTCATCTCCCAGAGTTCTTTTTCTGGGTGTAGCTGGTTCAGTTCATTACTGCTCTATTGGAACTGATTTGGTTCATCTCATTGTTGGAGAGGGCCATGTCCATCAGAATTGATCATCATACAGTATTGTTGTTGAAGTATATAATGATCTTCTGGTTCTGCTCATTTCACTCAGCATCAGTTCATGTAAGTCTTTCCAGGCCTTTCTGAAATCATCCTGTTGGTCATTTCTTACAGAACAATAATATTCCATAATATTCATCAGCCAATCTCCAATTGATGGGCATCCACGTAGTTGGAAAAGTATTTTAATATATTACTTTGACTTAATAGGGGCTATTTGCTATATCATCTCATTATCTTCCCATTACCTTTTTTCCATTCCTCTTAGGATTCATATAAATTTCTATTTTTCAATTTTTTAGGTGTCCCTTTGTAGTCATTTTATATTCTCACTTCCTTCTTCTTTCATTTTGGCTTTAAACGGGGGTGTGCTTGTAAATATTTAGTAACATGCACCCTGAAAAAGAATGGGACCTTAAGTTATCTAGTAGAATCCTTTCATTTTACAATAAGGAAACGGATAGCCAGGGAAGTTAATGACTTCTCCAAAGTCAGGCAGGTTAATGTCAGAGCTAGTAATTAGATACACGTTTTCTATTTCTATTTTACCATGCTGATCTACTAACCAGCAACTAATAGGTGCCTAAAACAAAATGATTTCTGCTCACAAGGAACTTACATTCTGTTAAGACTAACTAAATAATGGCAGCAACAACAGCAGCAATAACCAACCACAGATTGGTGTACACTCATTGTATCCCTTCCAATTGGACCATCATACCTTTTTCTCAACTTCCTTATGTAATTAATGGCAATAGCCGCTTGCTTCTAGTAGATATTTAACACTTCTTTTTTATGTCATATCTCATTATTATCAAATCCAGTGAAATTCAGGCAGAATATTGTTACAAAGATTTTTTGAAAAACCTATTGCTCTTTGTAGTATAAAATTTAATTATACAGTTGTTTTTTTGAGTTAGTTTAGCAATTTGCTGATAAAGTAAGTTAAATTAGCTTTCATTTTAATTTTGTGGTTCTTTCATGTGAAGCCGTCCCTAAAAAATTAATCAATTCTCTCTTGAGGACAAATTTAGAATACTGCAAAAAAAAAGAATAAATGAATTGCAGGGCCAGATGGAGGTAATGTGGCACTTAGATTTTTTTTTTTAATATTAATTCAATTTTTTGTCCACAATGACTTTTTCTAAAATGAAACTTAAATATTTAAGCTAATATAAAATGCTAAAGCAAATATGATAATGCTTTGAAGATTCATAGATTCATATTCTGTGACATAGAATTACAAAATTATAGATTTAGGTGGAAAGGATTTTAGAGGTCATCAATCAATCAACTGAACATTTGTTAAGGCCCATTATGTGCTTTGTAGAAAAGGGGCTTACAATATATTGGGAAGACAACTTGCAAACAAATATTTATACAAAGGAAGCTATAGACAGCATAAATAGGAAATAATTAACAGATTGAAAGCATTGAAATTAAAATGGTTTGGAGAAGGCTTCTTATAAAAAGTATGATTTTGGTTAGGACTTAAAAGATGTCAAGGGGATCCGTAGTTGGAATGGATATGAGTGACAGCCAGAGAAAATGCCTGAAGTCAAAAGATGGGAGTAAGATGTAAGAAGACTGAAAAGGTAGGAAGGAACTAAGTTATGAAAGATTTTGAATATCAAACAGAACATTCTATATTTGATTTTAGAGTTAATAGAAAGTAACTGGAGTTTGTTAAATGGAGGAGAGGGTAGTGCATGATTGGTTATGTGCTTTGGGAAAATCATTTTAATAGCTGAATGGAGATGTATTGGAGTGGTGAGAGACTTGAGACAGGAAGACACAGTAGTAGCTGTTGCAAAAATCAAGGCATGAAGTGATAAGGGCCTATACTAAGTGATGGTAGTATGAGAGGAGAGAAGGAGGCTTAATGGAGAGATGTTAGAAAGGTAAGAATTAGTGAGGAATACAGGCTGACTTCTAGGTTGTGGTCCTGAGGAACTGGGAGGATGGCATTATCTTCTATAGAAGTAGGGAAGGTAATGGAGGGGAAAAATGAGTGAAAAGTTTAGGGGAAAAGATAATCTCAATTTATCATATGTAAGATGTTTCTTGGATCTCCAGTTTTAGAAGTCTGAAAGGTAGTTAGAGATTCAAGATTGAAGATCAGTAGGTGAATTGGCACAGAATAATTAGATTTAAAAATTATCAACATAAAGTTAGTAATTAAATCCATAGGAACTCTAAAGATCATCAAGTCAAAAATAGTATAAAGGGAGAAAAGAAGAATACTTAGGACAGAACCATGAAGGATACCTAAGATTAAAGATGTGATCTGCTTGAAGATCCTGGAAAACAGACAGAGAAGGAGTGGCCAGATAGGTAGTAAGAGATGTAGGAGAATGCATGGTGTCTCAAAAACCCAGAGGGAAGAGAGTATCAAGGAGTAGCTAACAATATCAAAGGCTATAGAGAGACCATGGAAAATGAGGATTGAGGAAAGGCCATTGGATTTGGCAACTAAGAGATCATTAGTCACTTTGGAGAGAGGAGTTATAGTGGAATGGTAAGTTAGATTATAAAGGCTTAAGAAGAGAGTGAAACAAGAGAAAGCAAAAGCACCTACAGTGCTGAGTCAATAAACAAGGAGAGATAAAAATAAGTAAAAGAGTGAGATTGATGGAAGTATCAACCTGTTGAAGGAGAGGACATGGAATGGAATTATTCCAACAAGCAGAGGGGTTAGCCTTGTAGGAAGTAAGTCTACTTCATTATGAGACAGGGACAAAAAAAGTGGCTGAAGACATCTGAGTAATAGATAAGGAAGAGAGGAGAGGAGGGAGTTATTAGAGAATGCCCTCAATTTTTCTGTAAAATAAGAGACAAGTTTCTCAATTAAGAGTGGAGGTGGGAGGTGTGCAGAGAAGTTTGAGGAGGTATGAAAAGATTTGGAAGAACTGCTGTGAAGGGGGGAGAGTAAATTAATAAGGGAGGTATAGTAGAATTGTTTAGCAGTGGTAAGGGCCTCCTTGAGTTTATATAATAAAAATATGTAGTGGATCCATCAGGAAGGTTGTGTGCTTTTTTTCTATCTTTGTTCAGCAGCAAGTGTTTAGGAGTGATCCAAGGCTGAGTTCTGGCTTGACATGATTGATGATATTATCAGGAGCTAGAGATTCAAGATAAGAGGACAGTGTAGAGTTGAATTGGTTGACTGAGGGGTTAAAATGGGAGAAGAGAAGAGAGGATAGTGTTGGGAAGATGATCAGAGAGAGAATTGAGGGGTCAAGAGATTGGAAGATGATGACATGGATAGAGTGTGATTTTGTGAGAGAAGGCAGAGAATCAGATGAAAAGCCAATAAACTTGTGGTCACATATGGGAATTTTAGCATTTTCTATTTGACTTCTGAAAGCATTCAACCATATTCTTCGAGAGGCACTTGGAGAAGCTTCATTAAGCTCTCAAGCCTCTGGATACAGCAAAGTATAATTCTTGCAAGGCTGCTTGTAGGTGAATCCTGACAGAAAAACAGTATAGATATTAAAACCAAATTTTAGAAGCATAAATGATTCTTCCATACCCTCACAGCATATAATCTAGAAAGTAATATAATAAGTTATATATCATATGTATGCATAATGCATATATGTACATTCATACATATGTACATGTGTAACATACACCTACATATACATATACTTAGGTCTTATAATACATGATACTCTAGTGTATGACATTATATTATATGTATATGATCATATATTACATGGCACTATAATATATGACATATGTATGTGATGATATAGTAAAATATAGCACATTGACACACAACAACATCACATTATATGTCTGTTTATATACATATATATATATATAGCAAATATAGAGAGACAGATAGTATATGACATATAATATATATTATAAGGTAAAATGTCATTGTAGAACTAGGGAGATTTTAAAAAGTATTATGAAAGTTCAGTAAACTATACAACCCTTTTTCTCCTTGAAACCTTTATTATTCTTCCCCCCCCCCTTTTTTTTTTTTTAACTTTTAAATGGATCAGATTCCTTCCTGGCCTTTTTTTTGTCTAAAGCATCTTTCCCATTCAAACAGTAAGTTGCTATTCTCTTCAGTTTTCATATAGATTCCTACTTAGAGAATGGCCCAGAAGACCATAGATTTTTTTCATTCAACTATGCCAAGTTGTATGCTGAATGGATTGTTTTGCTCCCCAGTGAAGGATGGCAAATTGATAATTGGCTCTCCATAGAGAAAATGAAGTTATTCTGAGTCTAAAATAACATCTTAGAGTGACTTATTAGTATTATTATGATCTCACATATTGGATTTAAATGATATGAAGCAACATTGACAATTCTCATGTTTTCTTTTATACTTTATTCTTCAAAATTTTTGTTAAAATAATAGTTGGCATTTATACAGCACTTTACGGTTTGCAAAGCACTTAATAAATATCTCCTTTTATCCCAACAACTTTAAAAGGTAAATGCTTTTATCCTCTTCATTTTACAAATGAGAAAAATAGAAGAAGACTTTAATAAGTTGCCAAGGGTCATATAGCAAGTAAGTTTCTGAAGCCAGATTTTAGGCTTCCTGATTCTAGGTCTACCACTCTTTCCACTGATACCTAGCTACTTTATACCCTGATGACTACATGCTTTGATCTGCGACCATGACTCTATATAGAAAAGGGCAACCGGATAGTGTAGAGCCTTGAGTTTGCATCATATAGAAATTAGTTGAAAGGGGGGAAGAAAAGATAATAATTTGCCAGGATCTGAATGGTTGCCATGGAAAAAGAGGGATTAGACATTTTTAGGGGACTTAGAGGGCAGAAGTAGGAGAAATGTGTAAAAGCTGCAAAAAAGACAATTTTAGGTTTAACGTTAGAAAGAGCTTCCTGACAAGTTAAGCCATACAAAAATAGATGCTTGAGAGGTACCACCATCTTTCAAACAGTCTCTCCTGATGCCCTCAACTACTAATGTCTTTCTTACTTCTCTTGTATTTGTTTTATATTTAGTTTGTATATAATTATATTGCATAGATATGTGTATTTATACATGTATATACAAACATCTATCTATATCTATACCTATATATCTTTACTCTTTTTTCCAAAAGACTATAAGGTTCTAGAGAAAAGAAACCCCCTTGTTTATCTTTGCTTTTTCAAAATTTGGCACACAGTATGTGCTTAATAAGGGGCAGCTAGGTGGTTAGAAGATAGAGTACTGGACTTGGAGTCAAGAAGATCTGAGTTCAAATCCTCTGATGCTTACTAGCTCTGTGATGCTGGGCAAGTCACCTCTGTTTCTTTATCTGTGAAATGAACTTGAGAGGAAATGGAAAACTAGTTCAGTACCTTTGTTAAGAAAGCCCATCAATTTTTGTCCATAAGATAATGTAGAGCTGGAAATAGTGAATAAACTTTAACATATGTTTAATAAATGCTTGTGGATTGATTGATTGATTATGAGGTAGTACATTGTTTTATTGTACTCAGGAAGACCTGATTTTCAGTGCCCCAAATAGATTCTAGCTGTGTGATCCTAAACAAGAAAGTTGATCTCTCAGTCTCAGTTTCCTCATATGTAAAATGGAGATAATAATACCTTCCTCCCAGGGTTGCCAGGAGGATCAAATGACTTTGGAGCAAATAGAAAACCATTTTCAAACCTTAAAATATTACATAAATGCTAGCTACTAGTCTAGTGTGTTCCTCCTCACTGGAGGTTTGTCCTTAAGCAAAGGCTAAGTACCACATCTACAATGTGTTATAGATGAGTTATTGATTTATTGAGTTATGGTTTAGACTGAGGGACACTAGATTCCATACCAATTCTGAAATTTGCTGAGTTTGTGACTATTTGCTTGATTTTGTGAAAATGGAAGTCCAAATTGGTGAAGAGGTAAATTATAAAGATGAACTAAGCTTTATTAATTAGAGTATTTGATCATGTGAAATTCAGAGCAATCAATTTTATATTAATGCAGAAGGAGTTAGCAGGTTTTGCCAAAGTGGGAAGATATTTTATAAACATATTATAAAAGAAAACAGATGATAACCTACGATAGCATATAAAAAGAGAACCCTCCTAATACTAATAGCCCACATGTATATAGTGTTTTACAATTCAAGTTAAGAAATAGGTGTTGTGTCTACTATGTATAGTGTTGCATTGTATTAGACAGGGACAGGATGTGCACATATATATGCATATATACATGCATACATATTTATGTACATGTATATATACATATATATATATATATAAAACATATATTTATAATGATGTAGTTCTTTCTCTCAGGAAATTATGTGTAAGTTTAATATGCAAACAAGAAATAAAATAGAAATTTATCTTTACAGACCAAAAAAGAAAAATAATTATTCATGAAACTATAGTTCTCTACTAGAGAACTATAGTTTTCTAAGTTATTACATAACTTACTTTTCTAAAAATTCAACATATGACTTGCAAAGCTCTAATGTTTCTGCTTCTTTCTTATTTTCCTTTTACATTAAAAAGTTACTCCAGTGTATTTTTATTTCCTTTGTTGTTATTGTGACTCCATCCTTTTATTCCTCCCCATAAGAAAAAATAACCAAAACCTTTAACAGGTATGCGTAATCAAATAAAACAAATTACCGTTTGACTGTATCTAAAATGTGTGTCTTGTTCTTTATCCTGAGTTCATCACCTTTCTTTCAAGAGGAGGGTAATATTATGTTTCATCAATAGTCCTGTGGAATTATAGTTGTTTGAATTAACCATAATACATACATTCTCATGCTCCGGGTCACATGACCAGTTCATTGCTGTCTTCTATGCATTTCTTAGAAGACATTCTTTACGTGCAACTTCCCCTTTGCAATCTTTTATTTGGAATGTGTTGTCATATGTTCTCTCTATATATATCTCCATTTCCCTTTGGGGTGATCCTTATTTTCAATAATATAGCATCTTGTAGCCATTAACGATTTCAATGTTAGTCCAAAAATAATGTCCATAATATTCAAAACAAATCATGACAAAAACAATTAATGGTTTCATAGTTTTACTTCAAAATGGCAGCCTTATCGTAGTCTTCTTATGTCGTTAACTTTTATTTAGTTGTATTCAATTCTTTTAAAGAATGACTTCCACATCTACCTTTCCATTGGCACCTATCTTTCCAATTAGTGTTATCCTTTTCCAGTGACTCCTCTACTTGATTTTTTTCCACATTATCACAAGCTGAATAGCAATTTGTCTCTTCCCCTGCCCCCAAGTACTACCTTTTTTGTCATTTCCCTCTCACTAGGAAAGATGATTCAGTCTCTCCATCTCTAACGAATGGATGTTGGATTGATGCCATATTGGGTTTCTTTATTGACAGAGTGCCTTAGAATGACACTTCTGTTACAACACTAAGACTTGGAAATGGAAGATTTTTGTTTGAATCCTATGTTCATCTCCTACTATCTCTTTAGATATGGGTAAGTTACATGGTCTCTGAATATCAGCTTTTTTACCTACAAATAGGAATAACAAGAACAACAAATACTTACAGTACCTGCCTCATAAAAGACTGTTGTAAATAAAGGGCCTTATAAACCCAGATTTCCTTCTCCAGTTTATATCATCCAAACATTATCTTTAATTTTTCTCTATACTTTAACACATTTTCTAGTCAGTTGCTAAGTCTACCTCCAAATGATAACTCATATCAATTCTCTTCTTCTCATTTACACTGTTTCCATCCTATTTCAGTCTCATTACCTCTTTCCTGCTCAAAAATCTTCAGTGATTCCCTACAACTTAATAAAAATAAATGCAAAGAACTTAGTCTGGCATGTAAAGTCCTCTAGAAATGGCTCTAAATGACCTTCACAGCTATATTTCAAACTCCTCATTCTATAGAAAGGAAGCATTTATTAAGCAACTGTTATGTGTCTAGTATTGTATTAAGCACTTTAAGCATATCATCTCAATTAATTAATGAATCCTCAATTAATTAATCCTCAAACAATCCTGAGAGGCAGGTGTTATTACTGTACCTTTTTTGTAGGTAAGGACACCAGGGTAGACAAGGGTTTAAAAGACTTGTCCAGGGTCACATAGCTAATAAGCATCTGATTCCATCTTTATGTTCACATTCTTTTGACACCATCACTCCAGATGCAAAGTAGAGTGCACATGATTGCAGGCTATTTGAAATTTTTCTTTGCTTTTACAGCCAATGAATTCATTTCTGAGCAAGCAGTCTTGTAGTAGAACCTCTTTACATATAGTCTATGGATGCAACTATACTTGAAATCTTTCCAACAGGATAGAATCTGCCAGAGCTTATGCTTTTTGTGCTTAACTTTGCCTCCTGATTTCCTGTCTTCCCAGGCAAAATCCCAGCTTCCAGAGCAATTCTTTTCCAATCCCTCTTCATTCTAGTGCCTGCTTCTATTGATTGTTTTCAATTTATTCTCTATGTAGCTTGTTTGTATTTAGTTGTTTTCATGTTGTCTCTCCCATTAGACTGTAAATTCTTTGAGGTCAGGAACTGTCCCTTGCCTTTGTATTTTCATTACTTAGCACATAGTAGGCACCTAATAAATTTTTTTTATTGACTGACAGGTCCATTTCCATGCTATGATGAGGCTTTAGACTAGGATTTTGGGAAGGCTTTGGGGACCTTGGAGAACATTAATTAAAGGTGAAATTTAAATCTACACTAAGTGAATAAATGTAAAGCAATGTTAAATGGAAGGAACATGCTATAATTTGCTAATTTAAGCATATTTTATGTCTATTTCATCAGTATAAGGAACTCTCACTAGTAAAGAGCCCAGTTTATCTATCATTTAGTAAATATGTCTAAGAATATAGCTCTAGTAACTAATACTTATATAGTACTTAAGATTAGTAGAACTCTTTACACATTACCTCATCTGATTGTCAGAACATTTTGAAGTAGGTGCTTTTACTCTCTCCAAAGCACAGGGAGGAAATTGAATGTTTCCTGGTGAGGAAACAGGTGAATGTGAGAAAGCCCAGGGTTCTAGAGCTAGTAAAAAACTGACTCAGGATTTGATCTCAGATCTTTCTGACTCCTTGCTCTAACATGCTAACCATAAGAAATTTCTAGTCACTTTATTAACTGAAGCTAACAGGTTTTAGACATTGAATTTTAATCCATCAAACAATCCAGCTTCTATGTAAATATGTAGAAAAATTGAAGTGTGAAAGAAAAAAACCCAAACCCATTTTAATTCAGATAAGAAAACCTGTTATTAAAATATTTTCTTAAAACAATTTCCCCAAATTATCTAAAGTGATAATCTGTAATCAACAAATTCCTAAATGATTACTAATTTTTTCACTTTACTTTTCCTATTTGAGTAATCTTTGTGTTGGTGTCTCTGATCTTATTTGGAGTCTTTTATTAAGTAAGGCAAATTTCTTGATATCAAAGTCACTAACATTAACATTATCATGAGTGACAAAACTGAAAGCTTAGAAAGTCATTGGATGCTTAGCTGGGCCACTTTTATATGGTTTCTTTCCACAATTAGTGAACATAATCAAAGCTAGATCAAGGAGGATATAGGACTGGGTCTACAATATTTCTTTTCTAGTGTAAGACATACTTATCCCTCACACTAAATCAGTTTACTCTAATTATATAGATCTTAGATGGCACAAGATAGGGGTAAAATTGCCAATTTGGGCTGGTGTACAGGCTATCTCAGCTGATTGTGTACTCAATCAATTACTTGAGTTCCCTTAACTAATTTTCACAGTTTTCAGTTTCCGAAGTTCTAATGTCATCCCTGTATTGCTCCTCTGTATGATATTAACTGAATCATCTTATGATTATCAGTAGAATGAGGCAGCCACTTCATTCTATCTCCAAGATAATGTTGTGAAGAAAAATAGCTAAGCAATTATAAGTCAATTTACAAATTCATTCAATGCAAGTGCTTAGTTTTAAGAATAGTTTGACATATTCCCTCTTTAATCAATCAATCTGTAAGTATTTATTACATATCCTTTGTGCCAGGCATTTTACTAGGGATACAGAGTATAAGTACAAATAAAACAATCCCTATTCACAAAGGGCTTACAGTTTAATAATGAAGATTTAAAGTACATATAAAAATAACACATAGCATTATACCTATACAAAGAAGTCAACTAAAGAGTAGTTTGAGGAGGATACCACTTGGGGAACAGAGCTAAGAAAGATCAAGTTGAAGATGATATCAGCCTGAACTGTATCTTCAGGGAAGAGATAGTGTCTTTGAGGTAGAGATGAGGAGAGTATATTCCAAGCTTGGGAGATGATCAGTTATAAGGGCATGGACAAGAGAAAGGCAGTATTGTTTGTATAAGTTATGTGGCTTAGGAAAGAAGTAATTTCTAATGAGTCTAGGAAGCCCAGGTTGCGTAGGGCTTTGAAAGGTACATGGAGAAGTTCATATTGTATCCTAGAAGCAATAGGAAGTCACTGGCTTCGGTTTAGTAGGAGAGTGACAAAGTTGGATTTACTGTTAAAGAAGATCACTTTGGCAACAGTGTGTAAAATGGATTAGACTGGAGTGGGGGGCGGGGAAGAGACTGGTTAATGCAAGATAAACTGTTACAGTAATCTAAGTGAAAGGTGAGCGTAGCCTGAACTGAAGTGATAACTATGTAACAGTTATATGCATCATCCCATGGTTTTATTTTTTTTGTTGTTGTTGTTTTTCAGTCTTTGTGACATCTTTTGGAATTTTATTGGTGAATATACTGAAGTAATTTGTCATTTCTTTTTCTAGCTCATTTCACAAATGAGGAAAGTGAGGGAAATAGGGTAAGGTGATTCATCCAAGATTGCACAGTTAGGAAGAAAAGTATTTCTGACTCAATTGTAGGCCCTCTATCCTTTGCACCTTTGGGGTACCCAACTACCACCCTGCAGAGTGCTGTTTTATGAGCTGGGCTATATGGCAGTTTAGATTAAGACATGGTCTTTGCCCTAAATGAATTTACAGGAGTTAATGGGATATGACCCATGAAGTTGTAATGATAGTATGAAATGATACGTCATGAATCCATGAAAAGTTCAAAGCATGAGGACCATAGCACACATTTAATATAATGAAATTTATTTGGGATCCAATATTTCATATTTGGAGTCAAAGAAAACCAATTGCACAGTTTGAGTGGTAAGGACTAGCTGGATAAAAGTTTGTGAAAAAGATCTGAGTATATTTCCACTGCAAACCCAAACTCAACAGAGGATGACCCTACCAAAACAAAACAAAACAAAATAATTAATATAGGCTGCATGTGTTGTCCACAATAAGGGAGGTGATGATCTTATTGTACTCTGTCAACATCTGAAGAATAACATTCAGGGCTCACTGCTACATTTTGAAAAAGACAAAGAGAAACTGATTTGTATTCAGATTAGGGTGAATTGGGATGGCAATAGAAGTGGAGATCATACCGTGTAAGGATCGGTAGAAGGAATTAGGTCTTGAAGAAGAGTTTACATAATTGTTCTCTTCTCTGTTTCACACCATAGAATAGAACTAGGAGCAATAAGTGAATGCTGGCAAATATAGATCTAAGTTCAATGCAGTAAAAAACTTCCTAACAGTTAGAGTTGGTATAAACTACCTGGGAAGAAGAAAGTGGAAAGAAAATTTGGAGACAGAGAATCTGAGATCACATCTTGACTTTACTACATACTATTTCTGTGGGCAGTGGGCAAGCCACTTCAATTCTTTAGGCCTCAGTTTCCTTGTCTGAAAAATGAGCAGCCAGATGAGATGTTCTTAAAGGTCCTCTTTGATTCTAAATCCCATAATCCTATACAGGATATGAGTGAAAAAAATTATAATGCTTGGGTAGTAGTGTTGTATAGTCAATCAGTCGACAAACATTTATTAAATACCTACTCTGTGGTGGGCACTGTGGTAAATGATGAGGATAAAAATAAAGGCAAAAAATAAAAATTCCCTACTCTTAAGCAGCTATGTGGTACAGTGGATAAGAGTCCTGAACCTAAAGTCAGGAAGACTCATCTTTCTGAGTTCAAAACTTGCTTCAGACATTTACTAGCTGTGTGAACCTGAGAAAGTCATTTAACCCTGTTGCCTCAGTTTCCTTATCTGTAAAATGAGCTGGAGAAGCAAATGGCAAACAGTTTTAGTGTCTTTGCCAAGAAAACTAACTCTGAGAGACTCCCTGTAAACAAGAATATACAAACAGGATACATTAGGGGTAATCTCAGAAGAAAGGAACTGAGATTAAGGAGAATTGGGAAGGGCTTCTTGTAGAAAGTAGAACTTTGAGTAAAGTTAGGAAACAGATGAAAAAGAAAAACATTGCAAGCATGAGGGACAGGTGGGGAAAATGCTCAGAATTGGGAGATAGAATATCATGTGTGAGGAACAGCAAGGAGGCTGCAATCACTGTGTTGAATAATTCATGGAGGGGAATAATATATAAAAAGATAGGTAAGATAGGAAGGAGTAATGTTTTGAAAGGCTTTCAAAGCCAAACAAAGGATTTTATATTTGACTCTCTGAGTAACAGGGAACCACTACAATCTATTGAATGGTTTTGGTTTTGGCATAAGAAGGTGTGGATTAAAATTCCTCTCTGACACTCCTAGATATACAACCTTAGGCAAGCTTTTTAAGATTCCTCTGTCTTACTTTTCTCATTTGTAGATGCAGTTAGACCAGATATCCTTTAAGATCCCTTTCTCTTTAAATATATATTCTTTGAACACCAAATTTCAAACATGGGAGCCCGGATAGGTGGTGGTAATATAAACAGAAATTATATGACTATGGGTCATGGATATCAAGTTAGATTTTATTTAGTTCAGCCCTCCCAGTTTTTTAGATGAGGAAGTTGAGGTTAAATGACTTGCAGAAAACCACTCAGATGATAAGTGATTTGGGGAAATTGTCTCAACCATTTTGAATTTCAAATACTTTGGAGACACCCTTATGTCCAAGTGCAGTCAGAGATGTAAGTGTGGAACTCAGAAGAGGAGATACAAATTTGAATTAATTGGATTATTTCAACAAATATTCATGGTATTCATTTAATGACTGGAGTTCAAATTTTATCCCAGACATTTCCTAGCTGTATGGCACTTGACAAGTTACTTAACCTCTCAGCCTCAGTTTCTTGGTATGTAAAATGAGAATAATAATAGCATCTATTGTATAGGGTTGTCATGAGAATCAAGTGAAAGAATGTAATTAAAGATCTTTGCAAACCTTAAAATGTTATATAAATGTTGGCTGTTATTATTTTAAAGAAATATGTTCTCAATATTAACTATGTGCAAAGCACTGTGTTAGGTATTGGGTGAGATATAAAGTTCAGATGTTCTATGGTCTCTGTCCTGATGAGAGGGCAAGCTACTACTGCTACTATTACTATCATAGGTTGTAGTAATTGCAATAAACAAAGGAACATTCCATTCATCTGCCAATGAATGGTGATAGAAATAGAAACACAGCAATATTATGAATGATAAATTTGCTAATACTAATGCAATATAATTATATATATATATTATATAATACTAATGCATATAATTATGTAACTCTATCCAGTTTGCCAAGCATTTTCTCATAATAAAGTTTTGAAATTGATTTTGTAAATACAGTTATATTCATTTCATGAAGGAGGAAGCTGAAGCTCCAAAAAGTTAAGTGATTTGCCCATAGTTAGGTAGCCAAAAAACAGCAGAACCTGGGTTCAAATCTTGGTTTTCTGATTTAATGTCCATCATTCTTTTCATTACATCATGATAGTTAATAGCATCATAGGTCTTAGAATTAGCAATTATTTAGTTGAACTCTCACTTGAAATGGGCCCTTGTATCTAAACACATTCTTATGCTCTGCTTCTGGCCGACTCAATTATTTATACTGCATTAAGAGAGGCATGGTGTCCAAAATGAGAGAGGCAATAGTCCCAGGGAGTACAAGGGAGGAATCTATGCTGTTGCTGCTGTTATAACTACTACCACCACTATTGTCACCATTGCTAATAGTATGAATACAATAACTACTGGTAATATTCATACTAGTGCTACTAGTACTACTACTACTACCATAACTGGTCATAGTCATTGCCATGATTTAAGAAAAGTTCTTGTATTATGCCTGTATGTCTGTCCTCTTTAATTTTTATCCATCCTCCTTTTTTTTTTTTTTTTTTTTTTTTTTTTAGCACTTTCTTTCCCATGGGTGGAAAATTCCTGGGGTTCAGAATTGTGCTAGTCAGATCAATGATATCTTCCAAAGCCCTGACATCACTGCTCCCAAATTACTGAGGTTTGTCAGGAGCCAGGTCCATATAGTTAGCTGACCAACTCCATAAACATAAATCTCTAACTGAGTGTTCTAAAGTATCTATAACTTAGTATTCACTTACATGATGTGAAAATGGAACTGACTCAGAGAGTCTATTCAGAGCCCCCAAAATGTACTTTTGGTTAGTCTTGTCATTCACCCCTCAACATCTCCTGAAAATCTATCTCTCCAACCAATGCAGTAATCACTGGCTCAACATTTACACTCTCACCAGCTCTATACAGCTGCTTCATTTCACTAATTGTTCTTGCCCTTTCACAGAGTCACTCAAACTGAACACTAATTCTGTGTTTTCCAAATACTCAAAAGTTTGCTAAATCTTTTATCACATATACCCAAGAGATGACTTCTTAATAAGACTATTCTAACAATGATCAGCATCAAGAATACATTCTTACGCTTTTTTTTTCACACTGGCAAGCTATTGGGAATCTTCTTCCCTTTAATAAAGTAGGCTGCCATCTCTTCAAAAGCTCTGAGGGCAGAGATCATTTCATTTCTCTTCTCAAATCACCTACATCAAGTAAAGTACCTGGTTCATAGAAGATGCTTATTAAATGCTGGACGAAGGAATAAATGAAATTTATGATTTGAATTTTTTCCTATTTCTGAACGCTAGTTTAAAAATGGTAGGTAGTTATAACATTGCAAAATGAATAGGATTTAATAACCAGGCAGTGTGGCATAGTGGATAGACATCTAGTTTTGGAGCCACATCTTGCCTGACATGTTCTGACTGAATGAACCTGGCTAAGCTACTTTACTTCTCATTGTTCTAGGACACTGATGTCAAACTCAAATACAAATGAATCCTTCTAGGCTGCATTAAAAACTACAAGTTAATAGTATCTGTATATTAATGTTATGAAGGTTATGAAAATTTTAGTCATCTCATTTATATTATTCCAAATTGCTTTCCAAAATAATTCCAATTTCATAGCTCCATCATAAATATATTAGTGCTCCTATCATTCCACAATGCCTCCAACACTGATTAGGACAATTTTTAAAATCATCTTTTCCAAGGGAGATGCTTCTTATTGTCATTTTACATATAGCTCTCTGTCTCTCTTTCTGTAAGCATGCATGCATGTGTATATACGTGCATGCACTATATGCTTATATTTGTCTATCCCTCTATCATCTATCTATTGAAAAGAGAAAAAGAAATGTGATGTGGTTATGAAACAGGAAGAGATATGTTTGAAATGTGGTACCATCACTTCATCTAGCTAACCCTGGAAAGACTCCATTTGACCAAAATGAAATAAACGTTCATATGTATTTAAAACATAAAAACATGAAATAAGCATTAATAATGGCCAAATATCATTATTGTCCTTTTTAACATGGATTTGTATTTTAATATTAAAACTTAAAGAAGAAATGCAGTATAATGGCTTGGATGGGGAGCTGCTGTCAAAGCCAGAGAAAACTGGGTTCACATTTCACCTCTGACACATATCAACTATATGATCCTGTGTAAATTATTTAATTTAGTGTTTTAGATCTCTGGTGTCAAACTCAAATATCAATGGTGCCACAAATCTATACACATGTATCCCTTCAGGCCACATATTAACTTAAAAATGTAATGTTACTTGGGTTTTATTATATTATTTATTTTGTTAAATATTTACCAATTACATTTTAATCTGGTTTCTAGTGGTACACAGTTTGCTGTAAATGCTGCCTATGTGAGCTGCAGGTTTGATACTCTGTCAGAGTTCTGACTTATAGTCAGAGAGTTGCAATACTAACCATAACTCTCAGAGAATATATTGACCTGAATAGGAAAGAAGTTTCCTCATCCAGGAATAATCTGTACCAGTGAAATCATAGGTTTAATTCTTATCCTTACTTTAAAAAACTGGAACATACTATTTTGGAAAAATGTAGCGTTTCATTATTGGAATTTTATTGCCAGTGTTTTTCTCAATATGAAAAAACTAATTTTAGTTACTAAGAAAAAGCCTCCTTAGTATAATGCAGATAAAATGAACTTTAATAACACTATAAAGTCTTTAAATGAAAGCAGAATTTTTATTAGTAGGCTGAGATTCCATAATACTCAATGAAAAGTCAAGAATGATATGTATTTATTGACCCTTTATACAAGATCTTTCTCATAATTTGTTCAATTTTTCCTTTAAAGATTGATTACTCAGGAATTCATTTGTCCATGTAGAAATCTTTTTTTTCCCCTGATTTCATTGGTACATTAATTTCCTTTTATGGAAATAGTTCTATTTAAATGGATCTTATTACTTATTGTAAAACACAGCATGCTCTTTAAAAGTTAAATAAAATTGTTATATTATTCTTTTTTTTTTTTACAGTTTTTACAGTTGAACCAAATGATGTTACTTTAACCTTTTATAAAATTTATAATTTATTAATAATCTTGTTTGCTTTCAGAATTGTAGTAATTTTTTCTTTATCTTTTTCTTTCTCTGTCCTTTCTTTCTTGCTTTCATGGACCTTCCCACCAGGAGGACAAAGTGGTTAGAGCCTTTTTCTGTCTTATTTATTGATAGTATTGTTGTTGACATCACAATTAGAATTTATAATTATTTTTCTATTTTGTTATTTTGAAGAGATGATGCATGACAATTGCTTTTAATTTAGAAATAATTTTATGTGCAATTACATATCTGAAAGAAAAACATTTTAAGTTCTTTTTATATATAATTAAAGTGGAAAAACATTGACTATAATTTATTTTACTTCTAAAGGGAGCATACCTGTTTAGAATTCTATTTAAGATAATTTTATTGAATCTTCCATGAAACAAAATTTCAGTGTCATTAGTGACTTTCTTCAGTTAAAATTTGGTGGGGTGAGAGTGTAGTTTTGGAATCTAACCTTAGTTCTACTAGAGCAGCTAACAAATCCTTCACACCAGTATCCAGAAGGGATTCTTGTGAACAATGTATTAATGAAGATTAAAGATTAAAAGTGATATATTATTAATATTTCCTTAATTATAAGATTGAAATATTGATATCATAGTCCCCTCACTTAATAAAGTATAAGCAATATAATAATTTTAAAAGTCTGGGCTATGAGTTTGGGACAGAGAATTGACCACTGGTACCCCCTATTAGACTATGCTGTGAAGTGCTTCAGGACCAGTCTTCAATGCTCTAATATCAAATGTAATTTTTCAATGTATTGAGGATTTTGGGTTAAGAAAGCTCTAAAATCTGAGGGGAGACCACAAATAAGAAGCAGATTCTTTTGAATCGCTTGGGGTATGTATGTGACATTGGGGGGGAGTCACCAAACTTGGGTTTCATTTTCCTCAGCCATAAAATGAGGAGATTGATTTGCGGTTCATTCTAGCTCCAGATCTACTAATCTGCCAGATTAAAGGCTTCCAAATTATTTGCTAGAAGAATCTAAGGCCTCTAAGGCCTTATATTTACCAGGGATGAGGTCTGAGGTAAAGTTCAGGAGAGTGGCTCCTAACAATGAAATGATTAGATGGGAAAAGTATATATGCTTGAAGCTAGTGGTTTGATGAATGACCATGCTACTCTCCAAAATGTATGTCATTTTTTTTTAATATTTGGGGAAATTTTCACTAGACTTTATATCTATCATCAAGTAGCCTATGTGAGTTGAGGAATTAGAAAGATTCCATGATTTCTAGAGCCACCTTGAATTTTGGTGTTACAGAGTATGGGTGTTCTTCCATGAATAGATACATAATAATTGAATATTTTTCCATTGTTATAATGAAATATTTTGAGACCTTTTCAAAAAATGAAGTGCTTATTAATATATTTGTCACTGAAATGATTTGACATTTCATGATACAACAACCAAAGACTGTATTTGGAGTCAAGTATTAACAGATAACTATGTTGATTTACTGTGGTTTTGAAATGCTTATGAAACATTCCAAATGAATGTCAATATGTCTCTTATTACTCATTAGAGTACTCTCTGAGCAGTAGGTGGTTAATAAATTCTGTTGATGATTAAGATGAGACAGCTAGATAGTAATTATAATATGCAAACATATAGTTGATTTAGTGCTTAATTATAAAACATAATTTTATATATATATGTATCTATATACGCACATCAAGTTTGAGACTTTAAATGTTATCAAAGCAAAAAAAAAGTTCATTTTGATAATTTATTTAGAATATTTGATGATATTGCAGTCATTGTAAGTTTCTGTAAGTATATCCACTCAAAAATCATCCTTTAATTTTATTTCATATTCTTTAATGTGTGTAGTTTCTATATTATTTTAATAGATAACTTTAGCACCAATTTATTAGAAGAAATTAAATAGATGAGCATATTAAAGTCTTATATTTATCTCTATTCAGACTCCAATATACCCAGTTATAGATGTTTTGAGTATTATGTTTGGAAGAGACTGTTGTTTCTATAATAAAAGCTTTGTTATATTCATAGTATTAGAATTATTTCAAGTAGCAGAAATTATGATGAATAATAACACACCTTGGCCTTTTGAACCTTAAATAAAATGGATGCATGATTCTTCCTATATCATTTTTTCACAGTTTTATTTCATAGTCAAATGAATGCTGTTAATATTAGAAGTTACATGTTTCCATATGTTATGAATTAATGGTGATCAACTTTGGATCAAAATTGATAGAAAGGGATTAACATATTGTTGACTTAATAAATTCAGTTTAATTTAACAAATATTTATTAATCACCCACGGGATCTCATCCTAAAATGAGGATATTAAAGAGGAAGCAAAATACAATGTCCTTAGTGATATATATATATATATATATATATGCATGATGTATGCATATTTATACACACACATAAATAATGCAAGGAAGAATGTGCAAGTGCAAAAACCTATGAACTGTTTGAAGAGGAAGAGGTCATTTTCAATAAGAGAGGTTAGGATGAGTTTTGAGAGGGGAAAAAGTAAGTTGAACTTTAAAGGAAAGAATTTCCAAAAAAGATATGGAAGAGTTCATTTCAGATATAGGGGGCTAATTTGAATAAAGAGAGAGGAGAACTAGCATGAGTGATGCTAAAATTATAATTTGGCTGGAACTCAGATTATGTGAAAGAAATCCTGGAAAGGTAAGTGGGAGTCAAACTTGGGACTATCTTTGAGTAACAGGATTGAGAGCTTTTACTTTACTAGGAAATGGGTAGCCACTGAAATATTCTGATTGTGATATGAACATACTGCTATGTTAGTAGGATAATGTAGAAATTGGATAGCTCTGAGATACCTTTTATTAATATAGCACTTTAAAGTTTCTTAAACTCTTTCTATATATCATCTTACTTGATTCTTTCTGTAGCCCTGTGAAGTAGATGCTAGGATTTATCAAAGATATCTGTGATTTAATTGCTTTAGAAGTGTTATTCAACATGCAAATTACAATCTACTTGCTTACTCATAAACTCTTGTGCATGTCTTCCCATAAATTTTCCAAAGGGGATCCATCCAACATATTTATGTTGAACACATTTTCACACAGAAACTGAAGCTCAGTTGAACCAATAGTCTGAATGAAGTTAAATGATTTGACCAAGGTAATACAGATATTAAGCATCAGAAGTGGTATTAGAACCCAGGTTATTTTTAATTCTTAGTGTTATTTCCTAACCATTCTATTGCTTTTCTATTGCAGTATGTATGAGAGAGGGAAAAGTTCAGAGGCAGGAGTAGCAGGATCATGGAATTCCAAAGCTAGATGGGAAAACAGAAGTCTAGTTCAGATATGACTGGCAGAATGAATCCTATCTAAAGCATCTCTAATATCAAATATCCTCATCTTGAACAACTCTAATGATTGGAAAGTTATCACTTTTCCAATGACTCAAATTGTTAATGTCACTGAGTTCAGTTAAAGATTTGCCTGTATAACTTCCACTGGTTTTAATTTTCCCTTTTGATATTCAGTCAATCTTATCATATGCCCTGCCTCTACAAATTTAAAATCTGGAATTTACATCATATATGAGGATGTACTGAAGGACTGCTGGGGCCATCCTATTCACTCTTTGATAGTAGTCTTCGTGAGAAAAATATAGACTGCCTCACTTTTATATTTGTACTCCCAGAACTTTACAGTGTTTATCATATAATAATCATTTAATAAGGATTTTCCTATTCATTTGTTCATTCATTCATTTATCTAATCCTTCTTCCCCATGATAACATTTAAAACATTTGATAATATCTGTAATGTCCTCATGTTATTATTTTTTTCTTTTTTGGGTTGAATATTCCAAGAATTAGTTGTTGATTTGATGTGATTTAGAGTCCACTCCCAATTCTGGTTATGTTTCTTTCGATATTCTCTGGCTAGTGTTCTTCCTAAAATGTAGACCTCAGAACATCCTAAAATGTGATGCTTTTCTGCTTTGTAGACAAGCATTCTAATTTCTTTCCATTTTTTTTAAAGGTCTTTCCTTGACCTTTCTATGTGTTGAAATCACTGTTTCAATTCTATCCCTTTCCTCCATTTTATGGCAAACTTTTTGAAAAGGCAAAAGTCTATTTCCAATGCCTTTACTCTCCAATCTCTTGTAATTGCTTATTCACTAACAGCATTCTGATAAAAGTATTCTCTCATTGGTCACCAATGAATAGCCAGTTTTCTAATTTAAGTAGTATTTTTTGTAGTTATCATTCTCCCTGACTTCTCATCAACTTTTGACAGTTTATAACTTGTTACTGAAGGCTATTATCTTTTCCTTTCCATTCAGAAATGCCATGATCTTCTCTCCTGCTTCTCAGCTGAGCCCTCAATGCAGGTGCTTCTTATGTAAATATTATTGGTTTCTCTTTGTTCACTCTCTTACCTTTTCTGGATTTAACCATCATTTCTATGCAGATTACTTACAAAACCAAATTTCCAGTCCTGATATCTCTTCTGAGACCCAGAGATGAACCTGCTTAAAGAACCTCTCTCTTTATATGGGTCACTTTATGTCCCATATTATGACTGTTAGGTTTATCTTTGACCAAGGAAAGAGCTTTGAAGCTTTATTCAAGTACTGGATAAGGCTGAAAGGATAACAAGTCACTGGAGATTGGGTAAAAAGAGGTCAAAGAAGCTGAATTAGAACCATGAAATTATACTGTCATGTAAGTCAAAGGAACAAAATATTAAGAAAGACTAATTGGCCAGTGAGGTCAAATGCTGCAGAAACATCAAGACAAAGAGCTGACAAAAGGTCATTGGTCATTAGTGATGTAAGAGAAAGATGTTTCATTAGAGTAGTTGAGAAAGAAACTAGATTGCAAGGAGTTAAACAACATGTGGGTGAAGAAGTAGAGGTGGTGAATATTATCTTCACCATATAGAAATGTGTCAGTAAAAAGAAGGAAGAATAAAATGATACCTTTGGACAGCAGTTGAATTGAATAGTAAAACCCAATTATTTGATATAATGGACTTAGAAGTTGAATGAGAAATAAAAGGCCTCATTCCAAACTGGATTCTACCATTATCTCAATAAGATGACTGTTAATAAGTCACTTTATTCTTGGGCTTTGGTTTTGCAATCTGTAAAAGCAGGGCTTAAATTAGATGATTTCTAAAATTCATTCCACTTCTAACATACTAACAGTACATTGGGGAGTGGAGGGAAAGAAGCCAGTAAGGAGATTAATAAAAGAGAGAAAAAGATTGTTATAGTAAGGTTAAATTGAAGACAGGATGTTTCTCAGGCATATAGCAAGTCTAGATCATATAAGTCACCATAAAGTCCATTGTATAGTTTGTACCCGTTATGATTGTGGAGGTTTCAGTTGTGTAATCCTTTCTAGAATAGAACATAATCTAACTACTCTCTACTAATACAAAGAAAATGAAGGCATAATGACAGCATAGTTTCAATGACAAAATACTTTTTATTTCACTTCACAAGGGAAATATTCACTGTGTTTAAATGGAGATAGTTTTGGAAAGACTCTTTAAGTGACTCTTGCATTGCTTAGTGCTAATATTTGGGAGATTTCTTCATCTTAAAATAGTTAATAAGTCCCCTTGGACACTAGACTGTCCTGAGCCAATGGTATTTAGGTATTCATCAGTGAAACCTTCCCTTATTACTGACATATCTTATTTACCACCCTGTTCAAAAATACTTTTGACAGCAATTGCTATGTAGATGTGTTTGTGCGTGTGTGTGTGTGTGTGTGGGGGGGTGTCTATGGTTGAAAATATTCGTGGATGATTAGCAATATTTCTCCCATTTGAGAAATATAAACACTGTTAGATCACAGCTGCAGCTGTGATATTTAGAGCCTTGCTATGCTTGTGACTTCCTTTTTTACTTCAGGCTACCTGATTTCTTTTTCTAAAAACGAGTCACCCCATTTCTAATTAAAGTGCCAAAGATTTTTTTTTTCTACAGCTGTCTGTAGTTATCTTACATCTTCTGAAATTGTGATTTGACCTATCTTTAGTGTCTAGAGGGGAATACACAGGATGACTAGAGAAGAGTATATAGGATGGTGAGGGGTATTCATATTGGTTGAAGGGCTTGGGGAAGATTAAGTAACACAGATATTCAAGTAATTGAAGGATTGTTATATGGAGGAGGAATTCAACTTGTCTGCTCAGCCAAAGGAGGCAAAACTAGGAGCAATATATGGGAAATGAAAGATGTAGAGAATAAAAAAATCTCACTCTGTTTCCTTTATTATTATTAGTTTAAAATGCATTTGATTAGATAGAACAAAATGACAATGTAAGGCTCTCTGTCAATCAACTGTCTCTTCTCCCCCCATCAGACACAATTAAAAAAAATATTTCCTTGAAATTGGTAAAAGAAACTTAATGTTTAAAGATCCTCAGATCTTTAAGATCAATGCAGCATAACATAGGGAGGTATATGCCTACCAAAGTGATTGTCATAGAAGATGTAGCATAGAGATTAAGTCAAAACAGGAATTCTCACATAGGTAGGTCCTTTAGATGGATGCAGTTTTTGGCAGGAGACATTGTGCTAGTTGTATCAAGACCAAGAATGTTGCAGAGTATCCTAGAAGAGAACCATAATCACTAAAGATTTTGGTTTACTTATCCATACAGAAATAAATAAGTGGATAAAGAATGTACAATAAAAATAGCTTTATTAAGGTTCTTTAAGTGAGTCATGCATTATTTAGTGCTAATGTCTACTTTAGAATATTTAATTAGATGCATCAACAATCAATATACACATACATGTATGCATTATATATACCTATATAACTACACATAATCTGTGTAATGGAAATACATATGTAAAATTATACATAGTGATGAATGTGTATCTAGCTATACAGAAAAATGCATTCATAGATGAATGCTGTAGGTTGATGTTTTTATATGAGCATCTCTATCTCTATCCACATAGCCCGTGTCTATCTTGGACAATAAATTGGGTCATGAACTGAAAAGAAGAATAGATTGTAACACTTCTGGGAAATTACAAAATTCTTTTAATGGCTCCAAAGCTTGTTGAACAAAGGCCTGCATTTTTTATGTTAACATTTTGCTGCTGTTTATCATTTTGTGGCTATAATGGAGCAGTAGTCTCCAAAGAAAACAAATGGAGGTCAAAGGAGAGTTGTATGGATAGAATAATAAGGGTAAGATAGAAATGGGGAATTACAAGGGAGATTTGGGATAAATATATTAATAAATAAACATATGTCTCCTTGCCCTCAAAAATTAGCTTGTCATGTGATAAGAATAAAGAATAGCAATGTACTCTATTTTTATCCACACAATGCCAAAAGAATGTAAGGATGTCTTTTACTATGTTGAGCAGACCACTTAGACCACATAGGTTAGGCAAGAATGGATGGGTTATGCTCTAAAACTTGGTAGCACAAGTTTACTAGAAACACAGTAGATAATACTATCCAGAAGTAAAATAGATGATGGTAGAGCCATTCTCTCCCAACTAGATATCATCATAACAATATAAAGACAATACCTATTTGTCTGAGGGCATTGGAGAAAAGATTTTAAATGAGGTATAGCTCGGACTAGATGATTTTCAGTCTCTTTCAACTCTGAGATGATGTGATCCTGTTTTTTATCCTCAAAGAAATAAGGAACTACTAAAGTTCCTTGAGTAGGAGAGTGATATAATCTTATATTTTAAGAATATCAATGTATCAACTATGTAGAAGATAGCATAGAGAAGCATTAAAGATAGATAATTAGGAAAGCATGTTATTGTCCATATGAGCAGAGGTGAAGGCCTGAACCATGGTAGTAATTGAATAAGTATAGAGAGAGGAATAGATTTTTAAAATGTCAAGAAGGAACAATTGATATAATTTGGCAACTGATTCATTAAGTGGGGGTAAAAGAGAGCAAAATGAGGCTTGACAAGAGCTAATGTACTATTCAGCTTAGAGGAATGGCATATCTGGAGGTTGTTGTGAGAATGAAGACCAAGTTTATGAAGGGTGATATATAGAGAAAGATGAAAGGACAATAAATTATGATCATATAGAAATCAAGAGTTTTGGAATGGATCATATTTGAAAATCATTTAAACTCTTTGAGTCTTTGGTTGCTCATCTCTTAAATGAAATTAGAAGCCTTTTTTCCCTCTAAATTTATGAATCTGTGAGATCAAAATTATGACCATCTTTTGTTTATAGCTGAGGTAGAGCAAAGATATAGATCATAGGGGTTGAAAAGGCTGATAAAATGGAAGGCCATCATGTTAAAGGAATATCATAATCTATATTGAAATCCCCTAGTATAAGCACAGGAGTTGGGCTAGAAAATAATACTATGAACCAACCACTGAAGTCTTTGGAGAGGAGGGAGAATGATATAGAGGCCAGTGAATAGTTGTTAACATGATGTGGAAGGAGCAAACCAAGGAAGAGAGTTTACTGAAAGATAGCCTAAGAGGGAGAATGTGGAAGTGGCAAATAGAATAAAGAATAACCAAATTTCCTTTTCTAGCCCAGTGCTGGAGCTATTGATATTGGAGAGAGTGTCCTGAGATAGACTTTTTTTGGGGGGAGGATTTGGATTTTTGTGGTAGGAATTAGGTAAATGGCAAATAGAGAGTAGTAAGAGGGAAAGAGAGTTAATACCTGTGAGCCTATAGACTCCAAATCACAAGGATGTAGAGAAGAGAATGAAGAAGAGGAGGAATCTGCTAAATTTATAAGTAACTTGTTTCCTTCTGAGTAGTGAGCAGCCTAGGTCTATCCCATCATCTGCATAAATATGATGATTGAATCTGGGAGTTAATGAGATCATTGAAAAAGAGCATATAGAAAGAGAAGAAGTAAGGGAAAGGTGGGAAAAAAGCATTTTTTTCTCTCTATGTTCCAGACACTGAGTTGAGCTTTTTACATATATTATCTCATTTGATCCTCATAAGAATCTTATGAAGTAGGTGTTATTATTATCACCCCCATTTTGCAGTGGAGGAAACTGAGGCAAACAGAGATTAAATGACTTGCCCCTATCACACAGCTAGTAAGTATCTGAGACCAAATTTGAGTTCAGGTATTCCTCACTGCAGACCCAGTATTCTAGCTTCTACCACTAGCTGCTTCAGGCTAGATAGGAGTTAAGGATAAAATTCTAAGATATCTATGCCTAGGATGTAGGTAGGATGTAGATGTTCCAGCAAAGGAGCTCAGTCCAAGAGATAAGAAGAGAATCATGAAAGAATGCCATCATTAATTTTATTAATTTATTAAATTTATTAAAACAAGCAATTTAATTTTATGAATTAATTAGCTTTTAGACCTCATAATCATTTTCATCTCATCTATTTTAAATTTTTCTGTAGAGTGCCTCAAAGATTCTTTCCTTGCATTTAAAAATTTTTGAACCTAACAAACACCAAGTAAAATGAGTATTCCTATTTTCAAACTAGAAAAGGAAAATAGTACATAAAACCTAGAGTCTCTACTACATCAGCTTATTTTCCCTTTTAATTATATAATAAATTTGAGATGTAATTTTCAAAGCTGTCTATCTTGTCCTTGTTTCCTTCTGTCTTTCCATATGTTTTCTTCTGTTCACTGAAAAAAAAATGTTTCAATAACTTTTTTGGCAACCATTTGGCTAGGTTTCCTTTGATTTCCAGTTTTTACACGGCTTCCTCCTCCCCTATAGGAAAAAAAGAAAAAATCAGAAACAAAAATCTTAATAACAAGTATGTAAAACCAAGTATAACAAATTCCCAGAATAGGTATCTGAAAATCCATATCACATTTTTGTTATTTGATTTCATTATCTCTCTCAGATAGAAATGAGTAGCATACTTTCTCAGTGGTGCTATAGAATTGTGGTTGTTTATTGAATTGAAGATATTTCTTAAATCTTTCTAAGTTATTTTTTGTTGCATTGTTATTGTTACTGTATAAATTATTCTTTTGATTCTGCTTACTTCATTCTTCAAAGTGTTATTGAACTGTATTTCTTATTTATATTTTCCATGTGCTACAACTAAGACTTCAGAGGGGCTAGGATAAAGATTTGCTTCCTAAGCTTTATGTTTTTGCTGCTATTATTACTTAATCCTTTTCTTTTTTTTTGTTTAATAATGACTTTTGATTCTTCTAAATACATGCAAATTTATTTTTCAGCATTCACCTTTGAAAATTTTTTTCTCCCTCCCCACAGACAATAAGCAATCCAATAGAAGTTAAACACATATAATTATTCTAAACATATTTCCATATTCATTATGCTGTTGAGAAAAATCAAATGAAAAGGGAAAAAATTACATGAGAAATAAAACAAAAATTAGCAAACAATAATAACAAAAAAGATGAAAATACTATACTTTGATCCACATTCAGTCTCCACAGTTCTTTTCCTGGATGTGGATGGCACTTTTCATCACAAGTCTATTCGAATTACCTTGAATCACCACATTTCTGAAAAGATTCAAGTCCATTACAGTTGATCATTATGTAATCTTCTTGTAGAACTATAATTCTTAATATTTGTTGTAGTTCCTTGATTCATCATCTCTTTATCTAGGAATGGGTAGCATGTTTCCTCAGTTCTCTAGAGTTTTGGTTGATCAGTACATTGAAGATATTTCTTAAGTTTTTCTAAATTGTTAATTTTTTTGTTGCATTGTTGCTGTATAAATATTCTCTTGACCCTGCTTACTTCATTCTTTAAAGTGTATTTGAGTCATGTTCCTTACATATTTTTCATGAATTTCAACTAAGAATTCAGAGGAGCCAAATTAAGCTTTCTGTTTTTTCTGCCATTATTAATTTAGAGCTAATTTTTTGGGGGGCTTAATAATAGCTTCCTATATTCTCAAATACATGCAAAGATATTTTTTAATATTCACCTTTGATTCCTATGATAGTCTGATGAAGTCTTTGGGCTCATTCTTAGCAAAATATTTTAAGCAAATAAGATAAAATGGATGTGATTATAATGGAAATACATCATACTACAAAGATCAATCAATCAATAAACATTTATTAACTGCCTACTATATGCCAGACACTGTGCTAAGTCCTAGAGATATAAAAAGAAGTGAAAAATAGTCCCAGCCCTTTAGGAGCTTAGCCAAGCTAGGGAGAGAACATGTAAGTAAATATATAAAGATCAAATTATAAAGACAAAATAGGAGCTAATTAACAAGGAGAAGTCATTGGAATTAAGAGTCCTCCAGAAAGGCTTCATGTAAAAGGTGGAAATTTAGTAAGGAGTTAATGGAAATGAAGGAGCTCAGTTGCTGGAGTGAAGGGAGAGTATTCCAGGCAAAAGGGAAAATATCTGGAGTCGAGAGATGGAGAGTCTTGTTTGTGCAATAACCAGAAGGTTGGTATCATTGGATCAAAGGTTACGCGTTGGGGACTAAAATAGAAGATTGACAAGGTTGGAGAAGGATAGGTTACAATGAGTTTTGAATGTCAAATAGAGCAGTTTTTTAAATGGAGGTATATGTGTGACATAATTGACTTGTACTTTGGGAAAATCATTTTAATAGCTGAATTGAAGATGGTTTGGAATGCAGAGAGACTTGACTACAACAAACTCACCAAAAGGCTAGTGCAATAATTTAGGGCTTAGGTAAAGAGGGTCTGCACTAGAATTGTGGCAAGGTCAGAGGAAAGAAGGGAGACAAATTGGAGAGAGTTGCAAAGATGAAATCAAAGGCCTTGGCAATAGATTGGATCTGGGGGATGAGAGAATGAGTTTATGAATTTGAAGGAGGAAAGGTAGTGCTACTCTTTATAATAATAACAAGGAAGTTAGGAGTGGGAGAAAGTGAGTTCTGTTTTGGACACAATGAGTTTAAGATATCTATTGGACATTCAGTTGGAGATATCTCAAAGACAGTTAGAAATGTGAGATCAGCAGAGAGATTGTAGCAAGTTTTAAAAATCATCAACACAGAAATGTAGAAGCTGATGAGATTACTAAATGAAGTACCATAGAATGAGAAGAGAAGAATACCTAGCCTAGAATCCTGAGGGACCATTAGGGCACACATTAATGTTAGAGGGTGTGATCCAGATAAGGATCTAACAATGGAGACAGAGGAGTATTCAGATAAGAAGAACAAGGACCTGGAGAGAATGGCATCTCAAAAACCTAGAGAGAAGGGAGTGTCAAAGAAAAGAGAGTTATCAACAGTGTCAGAGACAACTGAGAGGTCGAGAATGAGAATTGAAAAAAAAGTCCATTGATATGGCAACTAGGAGATTATTAGTAAACTTTGGAGAGAAAAGTTTAAGTGAATGATAAGGTCAGAAGCCATATTGTAAAAGAGTCAATAAAAGAGTGAGAGGAAAGTTGAGGCTTTTATTGTACATAGTCTTTTTTGAGGAGTCTAGCTATAAAAGGAAGAAGAGATATAGAATGATAGGGATGGGGAGGGATTAAGTGAGGGGATTTTCAGAATAAGGGAGATATGAGCATGTTTTTAGATAGTAAAGAGGGAGAGTGAAAAATATAGGAGATAATATGAAAGGACAGTGACAAAATGGAAATAAGAGAGGGTGAAATCTGTTAGAAAAAATGGGATGAAATAGGATCATTTGAACATGTAGCAAGTTTAGTTTTGTAAAAGAATAAGGCCATTTCATTATGTGATATAGGGGTGAATATAGTGGAAATATTTTGAATTTGGATGAGGAAGAGAGGAAAAGGGAACTCACAGCAAATGATCTAACTTTTTTCTGTACATAATCCAGATTCTCAGATAAGAAAATAGAGGTGTAAAGAACTATTCAAAAAGAGATGAAAAGATTTGGAAGAATTATTGTGGTGAAGTTAATAGTGAATTGATAAAGTAGATGTGGTAGTACTGTCTAGCAGTAGTGATGTCCCACTTGAGTTTTTATAACACAGATTTCTGAGATTTTCTACATCTTTGTTTAGTTGTAGGGGTGAAGTCAGCTAATGGTGGGAGTGATCCAAGGTTGAGATTTAGCTAGGAATAATCAATGATATGATAGGGGGCTAGGGATTCAAGAGAGGGGGACAGTGTAAAGTTTGACCAAGGGGTAAAGATGAGAAAAAACAGAGAAAAAGATTTATGCTGGGGGAAAGAATTGTGGGATCAAGTAACTGGAGGTCATGATATGGACACAGAGGGAATGTTTGGTCAGGGAAAGCAGGAGACATTAAAAAAACCAATAAATAATGCTTACATAGGCAATTTCAGGATTTTTGAATATAAAGATGAGATGTTTGTGTATGACCATTTTTATGACTATGACAAGAAGAATAAGTCATGTTAAATGAATAGTTTTGAGTAACTGAGTGGTGAGAATGTTTGAGGAAGAGTCAGGAGGTATATTGAAGTCCCCTAGAATGAGGGCAGGAATTGGGGAGGAGAGGAAAATTGAGCCAGGTATTAGATTCCTCAAGGAAGCAATGAGAATAAACTGGGGGGGAGGGGTGTAAACAGCAGCTATGAGAGTTTTCATTAGGTGGTATATGTAAATAGCACATATCCCGAAGGAAAAGAGATTGCTAAGTGATGGGAATAGATGGAGAATCATTAATTCTCCATATGACTAAGGCAAGTTGGTTAATCACCCGCGGCCCCAGTTTTCTCATCTTTACAGTGAGATGGTTGAATCCAGTGACATTTTAGACCTCTTATGTTACCTTCTAGTTTTAGTTTGATGAAACAGTGATTCCTCTTCATCTCTATTCCCAAAGATCCTATAATAACACAGGCCCTCATTAACCTCTGTCTGGGCTATTGCAATAGCCTCCTAACAAGTCTTCCCATCAATCAACCATGAATCAATTATATACCAGGCACTCTTCTAGGCTATGAATATATGAAGACAAAAATGAAAGAGTCCCTGCTCTTTAGAGCTCCTTGTTGTCTTGGCAGGGGAGACAAAATATGTTGTTTTATTATTCAGTTGTTTCATTTGTGCTGGATTGATTGTTATCCCAAATATACTAGAGTGGTTTGCTATTTACTTCTCCAGTTCATTTTACATATGATAAAACTGAAGCAGAGTTAAGTGACTTACCCACAATCACACTAGTAAGTTTCTGAAGTCAAATTTGAAATCAGGTTTTCTTGACAAAAGACTCAGTAATCTATTCACTGCACCATCTAGCTGCCTGAGAGCATATGTGCATGTATTAAAAATAGATAAAAAGATAACTATGTTCCAGTGAAAGTGAACTAGCATTTGGGAAGAAATCAAAAAGCTTTTTTTGTAGAATGTGTTGCTTAGGGTGAATCTTATAGGAAATTTGGAATTCTGTGAAGTGACAATGAAGAGAGGGCATATTATGTTTTTAGGGAACAAACAGTTCAGTGATTTGGAAACTGAAGATTCAGTGCCATATGTGAGGAATAGTAGGAAGCCCAATTTGTCTGGCCCAGAGTGGGTTTTAAAAAGACCACTGTGTAAAAGGACTAGAAAGATAGGATGGGCCACTTCATGAAGGCCTTTAATTGCCTAAGTGAAATCTCTATTTGTGCCATTGGCGTTTATTGAGTAGGAGAGTATCATGGTCACACTAACCCTTTAGCAAAATCCATTTGGCAGCTGTTTGGAGAATTGATTGCAATGCAAAGCGATATATTTGAAAGCTATTGAACTTGTCCAAGAGTAGGGCAAAGCTGAGGGATTAAACCAGCATGTTAGCTGTATAAGTGAGAGACATACTTGATCACTTCCTTATGCATAAAATCATTTAAGTCTTTCCATACTATTTAAAAATCAGTGATTTTCTCATTTCGTACACCACAGTAGTGTTGTCTATCACATTCACATACCACAATTTATTTAGTCACTCTTCCATTGTTGGATATTTTCTATGTACCAGTTTTTTGCCACCACACAAAAGCTGTTCTCTCTCTCTCTCTCTCTCTCTCTCTCTCTCTCTCTCTCTCTCTCTCTCTCTCTCTCTCTCTCTCTCTCTCTCTCTCACACACACACACACACACACACACACACACACACACACACACACACACAAACACACACATATATATACCCTTTGTCCACAAAATATCATTTCCTCTCTCTTTGATTCTTTTTTGAGAATAGGTCTCGCAGTGATATAGCAGTATGATATACTAGATTTAACGGTTGGCTTGTGACCCAAAAAGACTTTTAAGCACAAGTCTTCCTTTCATGCTTACAAGTTGTATAATCTGGCAAGTCATTCATTCTTCATTAGAATAAGATTCCCAGTCCTGTAAAACTGGACAATACTTGTGGCACCTACTTCACAAAGCTGCTATGAGATTTAAATAATATAATCTTTAATCAATCAACAAGCACTTTAAAGCACCAACTATGTGCCAGGCACTGTGCTAAGCTCTGGAAATATAAAAGCAAAAGCTTTTCAAGGTTTTTACTTACAATAAGTTTACATTCTAGTAGAGACCACATGAAAATAATTAGATACACATTATAAAAAGAAGAGATGTATGGTAATCTTGGAGTAGAAGGCTTGAGAATCTGGAAAGAAGAGTAAAGCACTTTGTGATTATTAATTTCTCATGATGGTGGGGGAAGATATCTTATAGCAATTTAATAATTTAGAATATTAATTTAGCATGTTACCTCACTCTACTATTTAGTTCTTAATTAATTATTGTTCCTTGTGAGTTTTATCTCCTTAACTAGTTTGAAGTTCCTTGAAAGCAGGCAGACATTATAACTGTTATAGATCTTACATGATCTCTAGAGAATACCACAACACATTTGCTTATTGATTGGGAAAGATAGTCTGCCAGTGTCATAAATTTCAAAGGATCCTTTGAGGTAAATAGAGGAATTCCTATTAATGGCCCCTGTATTTGAATGATTGGGAACTGTGTGCTATGTATCTAAGAGATCTCTGGGACTTTGCAATTCATATTTCCATTTAGTTTGATTAAAAAAAGACTATTATACAAGACTTTTCAGAAAGATTGAATAATGTGATGACAGTGTTTTTAGAGGATGAGTTCTTTTATTTTTTTAATTCCTGTAAATTTTATTACTTTAAAATATGGTCAATTGAGTAATAAGCATAATTATGAGATTTTATGAAAATATAGCAAATGATTCATTTCATTTATACCATTCAAGTAAACAAGCAGGTCTTAAACATGCATAAAGTGAGATATGCTTTATCATCAGTTTTTATCTGCTTTTGATTTTCTTGTAATCTTTCCAATATTAAATTTGAAGAGGGGTGATGGCAGTTATGGGAATATCTCTTTTGGCAAAGTGAAATCATTCCTAAAAGATCTGTTATAAACGGAATCTCAAATCAAATCTCATTTCCCCATGGATTTCCTTTATCAGTTGGATATGAAGGCCACGGGAAAATATTTGGTTCTAAGATTGATTTATAAAATAATACTTGATATAGCAAGTTTTTAAAGTCATGTTTCCAGGGATAGAAATAATTCTTTTGATAAGACATTATTCATGGTTCTGAGAGGGATTTCAGTACAAATATTGTCTTGAAAGGTTGACTATTATATTACAGACCAAGTTCCCTCAGGGTTAGTTGTTGGAGTTAGCGATGCTCTACCTTTAATTTTTTCTACTACTTTATCACTATTCTGTAAGATTTTTTTTTCTAAAAATGATTTATCTTGTGTAATATCTATTAATTATTTAAAAGCACTAGTTAGGACTGTTCAGTGGATTCTTCATTTTTAATGGGGAGGGCTGGTATATTTCTCACTCACCAGGGGGCTCACTCAGGTGCCTGAGAAAAGTGTCATTATTATAATTGATAACTTCTAGAAGGGCTATTCTCTGCACAGTGGATTTTCCTTTTGAAAGGTTTATCAGTTTATTTATAAGCTCCTGAGACAAGTTATACTGTGAGAATTTCACTTGTGGAAAGGGAAATTTGAAAATGAAGCCCATTTCCTGTCTCATAGGCATCCCTTCCATGTGTTGGGGGAATGAGGAGGTGGGATTAGATTACTGAACTGTAATATTAGGGAACTCAAAGGGACTAGACTAGCATTCTAACTAGAGTGATGGTAAATGAAGCTTGGCAAATGAGTACTTTCATTTACAGTATGCAAAAAACACTTTATCTGACAATTTTCTTTGAGAAGATTATCAGGTAATAAATTTAAAAACTGATGTAAATTCCCAACTTTTCCCCACATGTAAACTATTTGTTTTGGTTTCTGAAGACCGTAAGAGCTACTACCTGGCCAGGAGGGAAGCAGGATCCCACTGACCTTCTTCAACTGGAATTTCCATCCAATACTCAGATTTCTGACCCTCTGCCTCTTCCTCAGTCTTCTGGACTTTCTGGGCTGGATTTCTTCTCACTTCTTTTCTAGGTACCTGGTCTCTTTGCATTCCCTAGTCTTCTAGTTTGCTCCCCAGCCTGATTTTGAGGCTTTAGAATATCCTGAAATCTTCAATGGAGCCATAACACTGCCCTGGCTGTATTAAGGGGTAGGGGAGGGCTCTCAGTGACTAGAGGATCAGCCTAGAACACAACAGCTTCCTGGTCTGGAATCTACCATTTCTTCCTTAAGTTTGCAGATTCCCAGGAATATAATAATGGGGAAAGGGGGATAGTTGAGGAATGTCCCTAAACCTAGAGGGTTTAGCCTGTTAGTCAAGTGCTTTTACCAACAGGACACACATCTGCTGTTCCTGAACTTCTTTCCTAATGGTTAACACATTCCCTTTTATTTTCTCTGTTCTTGCCATTCTGAATTCTCAATTGCCAAAGAACAACTTCCACCTTTCCCTATTCCACTTGCTTTATTCCTGGAATAAGAAAGTCCTAAGTGCAAATCCAGCCTTAGTCTCTAACCCTTAGTCTCTTATCCTGGGCAAATTACTTAACCTCTCTGGGCCTCAGTTTCCTCATCTGTAAAATGCTTATGTAATAATACCAATCTCCCCAGAGTTGTTGTGTAGTTAAAATAATATCTGTAAAGTGCTTTATATATCTCAAAGCATAACATAAATGCTAACTCTCTCTTCCTCCTTCCATTTTTTTGACCATCACTGGAATCTGGCTTTGTTATATGACATTAAATCATTGGCAACCTTTTCAAATATTGGCTGCACTTTTAGTTATACCCCCCAACTTCTCTTCTCACCTCAGTTAAGGATCTCTCTTTATACTTCATTGAAAAGAAAATGAATTCGTTCAATGAGAGTTCCCTCTCTCCTTTTCATCTTACATCTTTTAGCATCGCCCCTCCATTTTGTTCTCTTTCATTCCGGTCTGTGATGATTATGAGATCCTTTAGCTTGCCAAGAGGAACCCCTGACCTTATCTTCTGCAGCAGATTGTCCATACTATCATTTATCATTCCCACTCTTTAGTCTTCATTCTCTCCATATCTACTGGTTTAGTACCTGTTAATATACCTAAATCTCCCCCATCTAGGGAGATCCTATCCTAGATGGAGCCTATCATTTATATTTGCTATTGTTCTATACTCTCTTCCCTTCTCAGTTAAACTTGGAAAAAATCATGTATACCTGGTAGACTATATATATATGTTCTCCTTTCTCTTCCAAACCTTCTGCAATCATGAGCACCCTCTTCACTCCAATTATGCCCATCAGATATAGAGGGAAAAAGAGAGAGAGGTAGAAGAGGGGAAGGAAGGAATGGAGGAAGAGAGGGAGACAGAGAGAGAGAGAGAGAGAGAGAGAGAGAGAGAGAGAGAGAGAGAGAGAGAGAGAGAGAGAGAGAGAGAGAGAGGTGGGAGGAAGGAGAGGGAGAGTGTTTTATATTAGGATATAATCTAGCTTCCAGCCTTGGTTTCTAGAATAATAATGATCACAACCTGGATTTGGATGATGCTATCTGCTAAGATTCAAATTCTTATATTGTAGTTTCTGGAAGCTGCATGATAAAGTAAATAGAATCTTGGACTTGGTGTCAGAAAAGACTGGAGTTTGAATTTTGTCTCACACACTTATTAGCTGCATTATGGGTGTTACCCATAATAAGTCATTTAACTTTTCTGTGCCTCAGTTTTCTCATTTGCAAAATAGGAATAATGGTAATATCTACCTCACAGGATAATTATATGGATCAAATAAAATAATTTAAGTAAAGTGCTTTGAAATCTTCGAATACTCAAAAGATAAGTCATCATCATCATCATCACCTTTTTTCTGAAGTAATATCTTAGCCAGGAGGCCAATTCGGAATGGTGTGGTAGAGAAACCCAGTTAATTAAATGAGATAGGTGCTGTTATCCTCCATTTTTTGGGGGGAGGGAAAACATATACATACAGAGGGTAAATGACTTGCTCAAAACCACATGACTTCTAAGGATATGAGACAGAATTTGAACTCAAGTCTTTCTGACTCTTGGCCCAATAATCTATCCATTGTGTTACCTAGTTACTGCTGTATAAATAAAAGAAAAAATAATGCTAGCTGATAAGGAGTATTGACTAAGTTCAAGTGTGATATGTTCAGGACAATACAGAATGGGAACTTGAATGGATCTAAGATCTCATCATAAGCTCTTCCCATCTTGGAGATCACAGCCCATCCATGTATGCTCATCCTGAGAAATACTTTTTCTGTAGCCTATTCTACACTTCACCAATGTGGAGGTCTTCCTCGGGAAGCTGTTGTATTCTAGGCTGATCCTCTAGTCATTGAGAAGCCTAGAGAAACATAAATAGTATATATTCTTCCCTTTCCTACCCCTTAATACAGCCAGGGCAGTGTTATGGCTCCATTGAAGATTTCAGGATATTCTGAAGCCTCAAAATTGGGGTAGGGAGCAAACTAGAAGACTAGTTTCCTTCTTCCTATTTTCCTTTACTATTGCCATGTGATTTGTTTAACTCTGCTTCCTATCATATAATTTCTAGATAACATTTTACTTCTATCTTATGGATTAAAAAGTCTTGAGAAGGCCTTAAAGCAGAGATGTTAATCAATTTGTAAAGAGAGAATGTCCCAAAGTTTAGAATTCAGTGGACCTAGGATGGATTTGGTGGAACTAATGGATAGAGATGATTTGATTTAGGTAACTTCTAAGGTCTTTTTTAGTATAGACCCATGATCCTCATGACTATTTACAAACTATCACCCTAAACAGTAAAGTCCAATTACCTTCCCCTAATGATACTGGATTGCCATTCCTTAGTTCTAAAAACAGAACTAGAGTCCCAACCCAATGAATGTTACCTTTTGCTTGTTTAGAAGGTCATAGAATTAAGAATCCTGAGCTAGGATTCAATCTTAGATGCAATGATTAAACAGGTCAGCTCCAGTGCTCCAACTTGAATATTTTTTTTTTTTTACTGCACCATTATATTTGGCTATATTCCATTGTTAGAATTGCTACAATCTCTCCACCTTTGGGTAAAAATACTAATTATTTTTTTTGAGATTAGCTTTGAAATTCTGTAGTTCTATATTTATAATTCTATAAATGCCAATAATTGAAGCTTTTGAATCTTACCTATGACAATGCAAAATGAATTTTCATGGATGAAAAACTATGAAAAATGATTTTAGGGTTCTACACATCCTTCATGTAAAATATGGATTGAATTTCTTATTTAAGTCACTTGATAATCTTCGGATTCATTTTACAGCTTTGATGGCTGTGTTGTATGGTATTTAAGCTTGAATTCTCTAGAGCTGTGAATCATGTCCAGCCTATTATTTGTCCTCAAGACTTACATTTTCCACAAACATCACATCAGGCTGCTGGTTTAGTTTTACCAATGTCACTCAGAGTCATGCTTAACATCCACTAGGAGAATGAGCTCACCAACAGGGAAGTCCTCGAAAACAGCCAATTTCCGAGCATTGAAGCTGTGTTCTCTCTTAGATTAGTCATGTGCGGAAGATGGATGACGATAGACGAATCTGGCAGCTGCTGTTTAACAAGCTGATCTAGCAAGAAATTGAGGTCTGGCAGGGAAGAGGATGTATTCTTTTAGTTTTGAACCCTTGTTCCTTCACTAGTAGCTGCTTTCTGCTCAAGTCTCAGTTTCAATGATAGAATCTAGAAAATCTTCCAGTAGCTCTTGAGATTTGGTTCTATCTCAGGCTCTGACAGTTTTGCTTGTAGGCTCAAACGATATCTTTTAAGATGGAAGAGAATCTCAGAGACAATCTAGTTCAACTTTTCCTGATCAGAAACCAAGGCTAAGGAAGTTTAAATGTCAGCCCAGCTTTTCTGACTCCTGGTATGGTATTCTATTTTAATTAAAAAATGTTAGCTTTGGTCTGCAGCTAGCCTAAAGCTAGGTCATTTTCTAGGGAGCATCACAGTAGCACTGAAGATACCAAGCTTCACATAGAGGGTACTGACTTGTGATGATTTTCAGCTTCTGGGATGAGCAGACTTCTCTAGATCTCTGTGAACTGAATGAACTCCCTGGCCTATTTTCGGCTAATTCTATTTCCATTCCTCCTCCTTCCTCTCCAGGCTGGATGGAGCTGAATTGGTCTCTGAGGATGGGAGAAGAGAGAATGGAATCACCTGACAGGCTCTTCCCCAAACAGAGTATATGAAAGAAACAATATAAGATTTTAAAGCCAAGAAGTGAGGTAGATACTAACTCTGGGGAATGACAGCAGCAGCAAGACTAAATTGGAATGGAACAGTTGAATGTTCCACAGGGATTGGTTGGAAGGCAAGTTTTATTTTAATGGAGTGTCTAGAAATCCCATAAAGAACCCTGAAGTATTATGATGGGTTGTGATGGAGAGGTAGTATGGCATAGAGTTTAAAGTCTAGACTTGAAGGCAGAAAGATCTAGTTTCTGAATCTGTCTCTGACATTTACTAGCTAAGTGACACTAGACAATTAATTAATATCTTGGAGCCTTAGTTTCTTCATCTGTAAATTAGGGATAATTACACTCAGACTAAATGATCTCAAATGGTCAAATGATTTAAACGAGATGATGTATATAAAGTACTTTGTAAATTCTAAAATTCTATTAATATAATGACATCATTAGGAGCTGTAATTTTAGTTACTGAGCTGGAAAGAACTTCAGAGGTCATTGGGTCTAATCTTATTTTACAGATGAGAAAATTGAGGATTCAAAAGGGTAAGTAACTCATCATACATTACAGCTTATAAATGTTTGGGGAAAGATTTGTATTTAGAATTTCCTGACATCATATACAGCATTTTGGCCACTAATTGTTGTTCAGTCATTTCAATTATATCTGGCTCTTTGTGACCCCACTTGGGGTTTTCTTAGCAAAGATACTGGAGTGGTTTGCAAATTCCTTTACCAACTCTACCAACTAGCTGCCTCCATATTAGTTATTATACACACATACAGGATCTTCAGATGTTCTGATACTGGCCAGTATCAATCTGAGATTATAGGAGTAGTCCTCCATGGGCATGAGGCAGAATTCTGGTATGGAAGGGAGTCTGCTTTAATTCAGTGCACACTGGGCTAGGTTGCAAAAGTTCTTGGTTCTTGGGTGTTCATGACCATAGCTATGTGACTATAGCTAAATCAGAGGAGTTTCCATTATCATTATCATAACAGGACACTTTTAGAGGTCCTCCATCATTCACATTCCTTGCATGAGAAAAACTTTAAGTCTCTGAAACATTGTTTCTTTCCTCTATGATGTTTCTCTTAAGCTGTGCAGACCTCTTCATCTAGTTGTGCCCTTTTGTTTAAGGATTCATTTTACAACTTCAAACTTAGTCTTCTTGACCAGTTGCTTTTGTAACTCCTGGATTTTGATTTTGGTATGGCTTTTGGTTTACTTGCTTGTTTATTGATTTTTTTTTTGGTTCCTGGCAGGTTTCACAGGAACCCATTCCTGATTCTCTTAGGTCTTAGTACTTTCCCTGCTTTAATTACTTAGTATTTGCTTATTTATGGACATGTTTAATGTCCATCTCATAGGAGAATGTAAGCTCATTGAGGATAGGGACTTTTGTTAATTTTGTTTTATAGCGCGCAGCCTGGCACTTTTTTGGCACTGAGTTCACTACTCATTATTGGCATTTTTAATATACTGCTATAAAATTTGAGTGTTCTCTCACTTCAGGTATGACCTTGTCATTCATCTCTAGGGTGTTTCAGTTCCTATTTTCTTATTGTCTCATTCTTGTTTATCTTGCTTCTCTATCACTGTGGGGTTGGAGATCTGACCTTAATTCCAGCTGTCATTTTTTATCCATATAGACTTTGGGTGAGTCATTGAGTATATCTATATTTATTCATTTGTAAAATATGGCAGAGGGTGCCATTTCTTCTAATCTCATAGCATCCTTTTGAATATCAAGTGAGATAATATCTGTGTATGTACATATAAAAGGCATTGGTATGAATTGCAAAAGAGATTGAGCTTGTTATTTTCACGTACTGATGTACTGATGAGGAACAACCTTTACCAGTGCATGCCAGCATTTTCTTTTCAACTTGGAGTCTTTTAGTAAGTTGCTTAGGGTTCTGAATTACTCTGGCTGTTGGTGGCACAATGGAATGATTATCGTAATTTAGGAAGACCTGAGTTCAAATCTACCCTTAGATATTTACTATATGTGAAAAAATGGACAAAAGTCCTTGTTCTCAATGAGCTTTTATTCTCATAGAAGAAGTAGTATTAAGTACATATGTGTATGAGCAAATACAAAGTAACTGAGACAGGAAGCATGCTAACAACTAAGGGAATTAGGAATGATCCCGGATGGAAGTTAAAATCAGAGCTGAACTCACCATGAAGTGAAGGTCATGTTCTTAACCATGAAACAAGAGGATAGACCAAAAGCCATACCAAAATGAAAATCCAGAATCCACAAGGGCAACTGAACAAGAATTCTAAGTTCAAAGTTATAAATTGAATCCTTGATCAAAAAAGCCTTGATCCTTTCAACTGGATGAAGAGATTTGCACAGGTTTGGAAAAAAACTTCATGGAGGGAAGAACTTACTAATTGCATTTCCCTGAGCAACTCATTTAACTTGTTTGCCTCCGTTTCCTCAACTGTAAAATGAGAACAATAGTAGCACTTATCTCTCATGATAGTTGTGATGCTATATTTGGAAATTTCTTAGCATAGAGTCTGGCACACAATAGGTGCTTCATAAATGCTTTTTTCTTTGTTTTATTCCTTTCCAATTAAATGAGTGACTTGCCCTGAAATCATACAGCCAATATGTATCAGAAATGGGATATGAAGCCATGGTATATTGGCTCTGAAGTCAGATCTCTACTTATTATGCCATGGTACCTCTGATATATTTTAAAAGTATTACTTTAAAGAATAGGACCATCTGGTAGATCTAGGTAAAAAGGACTCCATAAAAAAGGTTCAATTTCAGAAAACTTTTCTAATCATCTGATAATCATTATATCTAAACATCACAAAGTGGTTTCAAGATAGTTATGGTAATGTGAAAACTCGCCAGACTTCAGCCAACATGGGGAATGACATAATTGCATCTCTTGGAGTAACTCTAGATGGGATTTATTCATTCCCCAGACCCTTTCAATCTGGATCTGGCCTGTTGTGGAGGTGTGGTCCACCAGATCACTTGCAATTGAGAAGGGTCCTACTTGTATGGGTAAATTTTGGGCATAATTGACTATCTGTTTACCAGTGTCAGTCATATCTTTGACTGGTTTGTATGTAGATATCTTCAAAACAAAAATTTTCAGTTTGTATATTCATAAAATGTCTGAAATTCTTGTTTTGGAGAATTGAGGCCATGCTTATTAAGTCTGAAAGTGACACCCAGTTGGGCTAGCTTGCTAACATCTAGTAATACAGGAATAGATTCAGAATGATCTTGAGAAATTAAAAATAGGATGATGTTTATTAAGGATGAGTGAAAAGTAGCACACTCAAGATGCAAACTAGAATGACATGAGCCTTGGCAGGGCCAAAATGTCTTTAGGAGAAAAATCAGGATACAAGGAAAACCATTTACTTGTTCCTGGCATTTAGTTATTGTGGGGAAGTTGCTTTAAAAACAAAAACAAAGCAAGAATCAAGCCTCTACTAAGTCAGGGCACGACTATGTGGATGGGGCAGATTATATAATGCATATTATAAATGGTTGTTATGTTCCTATATGGACTGACCTTTGTAATCTTTCCAATATGACATTTTCTATGGTGTTTTGCAAGTGATGGAAGTTGTGTAGATCTGGACACTTTCCATCTATGCCCGTGGACAATTTTTCTGAGGATACACTCTTTAATTCTACTTGTTCTGTGAATTTTTGTCTCACATAAAGCTCTGAAGAACTGTACTGGAGAAAATTCTGGTATGCTTATCCCATTTATAACTCAAAAATTAGAGAGCACCTGAAGGAACAAGCACATTTTTGGTCGTCTCTTCTTGCTGAACACATGTCTAAGGAGAAAAAGGTGGGGATAGGCAAAGAAAGAGATTAAGAGACATACATACCGAGAGAGATGAAGTGAGAGAGCTGGGGAGAGGGGAGAGAGATATATACAGAGACAGAAAGAGATAGAGACAGAGAAAGACAGAAATAGGGAGTCAGAGAAACAGAAAGAGACAGGAGGAGGCAGAGGAAGAGAGAGACAGAGATATCTACTAAGCTGACATCCTTTCTGAATGGTGAGATATATTGAAAGTGAGAGGAGTAGGAAGAAGGAGGAAGGAAACTCTCAAATTTCTATTATTTTCATTTTTTCATATGTTCTCTTTATTTAAATTCAAGTACTAAAATTATCACTGAGGGAAATATAAATTATTTTAAGATTAGATTATACAAATGTGTCTTTGTCTTAGTAAAGATCATTTAAAGAAAATGGTTACAGCATCACATTATAACTGGGAAGCATCTATAAGTCTGTTTTGCTGATTGTACAGGTTAGGAACATCACAGATCCAAAAAGGCATCACTCACAGTAATATGTGATAAAGCCTTGCTTGGAACTTAGGTCTTCTGAACTCAAGTTCAGTGTGATTTCTACTCCGACACTCTTAAAAATGCATAAAATCATTCCAAATGTTCCTTTACTTTTTCCAGAAAATATTAGTAGAATATAAGCGTGTATCTGCTATCTACCTTCTCTGCCCCATCCCCTCGTTTGCATATTACTTCTATCATTGGATATGTGGAAAACAATATTTTTAGACTGCTAAGCAAAATTTTAAATGCTGAACTCATAACTGTAGGGGTTTGTGTATGTGTGTGTGTGTGTGTGTGTGTGTGTGTATGTGTGTGCGTGTATGTAGTGTACAATACTATTGGTTTCATTGAATGATAGATTTTCAGTTTATATACATACATATATATATAATTTCTGACATTAACTATAGATTAACCAGTAATAGCAATCCCTCTATACCACTTCCTTTTGTTGTAAGACTTCTAATCATGGAACTTACTACTTCCCCAGGCAGCCTCTTTACTTCTGGCCAGTTCTCATCATCAGAAAGTTGTTTTTTGACATCAAGCCAAAATTAGTCACTTTTTCCCTATTACTCCCAGTTTGCCCTCTTATGCCAAATAGTACAAGTCTAATCCATGTTTGCTGTGACAGCCCTTCAAACACTTGGACAATTATCACCCCCCAACTCTTCTCCATTATAAACATTCAGTTATTTTGGCTGATCTTCTTATCACCTAGTCTCCGATCATCATCTTGTTCACTTTCCTTTGGATGCTCTCCAGCTTTTCAATGTCCTTGAGATGTGGTGCCCAGAACTGAACACAATATTCCTAATCTGGTCTGACCAGGACAGAGGTGAATGGGCTTATTAACTGCCCTCCTCTCCCTCTGCTCCAACCCAAGAAATTTTAGCTCTCCTCATATAACCCTAAATTATTCATTTTTGTATATCCTTATGGTGCTGGACCATATTGATATAGACCACCTCTCATACTATAATTTAGTTTTAAAATGCAAATGTAAAATTTTACATTCATTCCAGTCATATTTCATCATACTGCATCTGGCCCAGTGTTCTGCACTATCGAGACCGTTTTGGATCACCATGCTTTATCTGACACTTAGGTTATCTCTCTCAATTTTGTGATATTTTCAGATTTAGCAGCAGCTGGTGACACAGTGGGCTTGTAGTTTGGAAACCCTGAGTTTAGATCTGACTTCAGGCACTTACTTGCTGTGTGTATCTCTGGACAAATCACTTTATCTCTGAGTTTCCTCACCTATGTAATGGAAATATTGAGAGAATGAAATGAGATAATATTTGAAAAACAACAACAAAATACACCCCAAAGCACTTAGCACAGTTCCTGAAACATAGTAGATAAGATATAAATGTTTATTCCTTTCTCTTTCCCACTGGTCTTAGAAGGGACCTTTTCTTATTTAGAGCAAACATTAATATTTTGTTGAAGGAACACAGAAGACACACACACACACACACACACACACACACACATACACACACACACACACACACACACACACACACACACACACACACATATATATATGGCCATGGGTAGATTCCACAGCCAAGTCTCTGTTTCTGTCTGTCTTTCCAACTCTGTCTCTCTTTATTTCTCTTTCTGTCTCTGTTTCTGTCTCTTTCCCCATTGTCTCAGTCTATTTCTTCCTCTACCCTCCCATCCCTCAGCTATGTCTCTCTCACTTCAAGTCTTTCACTTTTCTTTTTCTCTATTTCTCTTTTCTCTGTTTAAAACAAGGCTTTGGTAAAAACCTTCTGGGTTTCAAATGGAAGTACTTCATCTTGCCTTAAACCCAAGTTACTCTGGTTCTCATAGATTAGTCAACAGTAGTTCCAGGCCAAGTCCCATTTGGTCATAGTATGCATCCCAGTTGGCCCCGTGGGAATGTAAAAAACAATTGTTTCTGTTTTGGCCTGAAAAATCAGATGGTCTTCTTCTCCCAGAATGATTTTTTTGGCCTTATTTTTTACTTATCCTCAATCACTGATTGGGTATTGCCTCAGACAAACTGAGACCTGGGAAAGACTTTATTTTAAAAAGGCCAAGGTCTACCACCAGGGCTATTTCCACTCATCCTGATCTATATCTTGCCACTGAACCCAGATGGCCCTGAAGAAGAAAGTGAGCCTGGTGATTTTGCACAGCCCTGCCTCACTTGCAGGTCAAGACATCATCTTCCTACTGTTACAGATCCTCTTCCAAAAGGACAAGCAATTACAATAATAACCCCAATTTACTTAGTGTAAACTCTTTGAAGGGACTTTTTTATTCTATTCTCTGTCTTTTTATCTCTAGCAAAAGAGGTAGGTTAGGATAGTGGATAGACACCTGGCCTTGTCACAAGGAAGAATCCAGTTTGCCTTCGATACATATAAATAAATCACTTATCCCCCTCAGTGATGCTGGCAACTCTCTGAGACAAATGTTTTAGCCATTTTTGTGGCATGGACCCTTTTGAAGTCTGGATAAATCTGTGGATCCCTTCTCATAAATAAAATATAAATTTACAAAGAAAACAAAAAATAATGAAAATAAAGATATATAATTGTTTTCTATTAAACTTTACAGACTCTCTGAAATCAGTCTATGATCTCATCCTATTTCTGTGTAAGAGCTAACTAACATGCATGGACTTTTACATCAGGATTTCCTTACATAAATGAAACCACCTATTTAGTTAAAAACAAATTCCCAGAGCTAAGCAAATATCTTTTTAGGTAGTATGAATTTTACAAATTCTTGTTTGATTGAATTAAAAATAGATTTTTAATAATTAACATATGCATATGCATTTATATTTATATGTATACGTATTTTTATGCCTATAGTATGTCTTCTGGATTCCAAAGAACTTTATGAGGATAAAAGTTGAGTAGAAACATTTTCTGAAATTATAAACAAGAGCTTGCACATATATGCAGCTAGAGGAGAAATTATTCTTGTCTTATTCCTTGGTCAAAAGAGGTGACTATTTTTTGTTCCCCAATTCAGAAAAATCTGTAGAAATTTGAACATAAAATTCTCTAAGACAGCTCCTCTTTGGAATATTCCTTATTTATGTTTTTTTTTTCCCTTGGAAGTTTTTTCCCCCTCGGAATTCACCTCTTTCTTTTCTCCTACCTTCAGGAATATCTTAACTCTAAAATTTCTTTCCACCTGGAGATTACATATCCTGGGTACCTTGGCTTTCTCCTTACACATTCTCCTGGCTCCTGTTCAGTACTCTATGGATTTTTAACAAATTATGCCTTGTTATCTAATAACAAATCATGAATATACTCTTTAATGAGTGATCAAATTTTATAAAGAAGTGATACATCTTTTATAGAGGACATTTCCAGTTACAAAGATGAAAAGCTAAATGGCTCTTAACTCTCTTGCTATAGTTGCCACCTGTTGTCAAATCTAGAAACAATATTAAGTTCCATGAGCAGACCTTTATCAAAGTTCGCCTAGCAAATCTCTTGTTTTAGTCACAGATGTGTAACTGAAGCACATCTAGGATTCTTTTAACATAGTAGGGGACTCAGTGAATATTTAATGGACAAGTCTTGGCTTTGGCTGCTGCAAGCAACCACCTAGATGTATAAATAATGAAGGTACTGATAGTAATGGACTAGAACAAGAAGCCTCACTATCTTTTATTTCTTTCTGAGATATTTGCTGAAGACTTTATTTGGTCAGTAGCTGTAAAGACTTATTATAGATATTCTGAGGAATTTGATGGAATGAACCATGTTTAAATATGAAATAAAACTTCTAATTTGAGTGGATTTATTCACCTGCTGCTTCTCTGTGCAAATGGGAATTTATATGCAAGCATCTGTTTTCAATTAACTGATCTATAATTGGGGTAAGGAGTACAACATGACAGTTGTCATAAAATAGAACAAGTTACTTTATATAGACCTCTTTAAGTGACTTTGGAATTTAAGGGAATAGAGAGCTGACAGAGATGGTATAGCTAGAAGCCAAACGAAGAAAAAGCCTCTTTGGCTAAAGTCTTTCACTTAAGTACAGACAGGGGTAAATCTTATTCTTTTAGTATTAGAAAGACCATGTCTTCATTCATGATAAAAATTAGAAAACAAGACTGAATTTTAGGTTGCTAATTAATTTTAGCTAATGTTTTTGTTCATAATATTCATTTTGGGTAGTTTTGTGGTATTTGTAAATTGTCCAGAATAGATACAATCAAAATTAGATTTATGTGCAATATAAAAACATGGGTTTTCAAGAAAGTCTGCAAAGGTTTGAGGTTATGAGGACATACTGAGATATTCATATTACTCATATAAATCATGATTATCATCTTCTCTATTATAATTAAGATGTCTACAAATGCAGTATCTCAAAAGTGATCAATACATTTATCCATATGAGTAGGTCAGTTCTTTAATTGCTTAAAATGAGTTAAATCTGTCTTATATGGCAAGTAGGTGGCACAGTGGATAAAGTGCTAGATGTGGAGTCAGGAAGACTCATCTTGTTGAGTTCAAATTTGGCCTCTGAGACTTACTAGCTATGTCACTCTGGACAAGTCACTTAGCTCTATTTGTCTTAGTTTCCGCCTCTGTAAAATGAGCTAAGAGAAGGAAATAGCAAACCACTATAATAATATCTTTGCCAAGAAAACCCCAAATGGAGTCACAGGCTGAACAAATAGCATATAAGACTATTTAAAATCAAAATAATTTAGAAGTTATTCTTACTAAATCAAGGGCACTTTTTCAACCTTTTCTTTTTAGAATTATAAAGCCATTACACTTATTTATTTTGATTTGTTTTCCAAATTAAGAACCTTCCTGAGGCAACCTGGTATTTCAATGTAGATTGATATTCTTAATTAATTTAGTTAAATGCATGCTGGAAATGAAGCAGTCTTTTAATTTGGAAAGGTTGTTACTATACAAATATGAAAGCAGTGAATTTTAGACTATTTCTGCATGGAATTATCCATATTATAGACTCTCTTTTATTTCCTTCAGTAATATAGATACTTTTCTAGTTATTTCCGTGTTTGTTGTCTCCTTTTATTAGTAGTTAACACTCATATCAACTAATATTAATTTACTTTGTTGCCTCTCAGATTCTTTTATTTTCTCTAATTGACTACAGTCTACTTAATAAGAAAGAAGTCTTTTGTAATTCCCCAGTAAGGTTTGAGAGAGGCCAGCTTTGCTCAGACTGGTATTTTTCATCATTCTGAAAGATAGTATCTGTTTATTTCCAATAGGGAAAGGATGGGCTCCCAGGAGGTACACTAAAATCAGCAAAGAGAAGCTGGACAGTTCTTCAGCCCCTTTTGACTTTGCTTTTTACAACACTTTCTTTATTTTATTTTAAATTAACAGAACACCAGATATATTAAAATGTGGCTATCAAGACAGATTTCAGAGCCAAATATAAAATTGCTTTGATATTTCAACTGAGCTGTTATTTAACTAATGTAGGTACTCCCCCTAATGGTGCAAGTTGTATTCTATTTGTGTTTTCTCATCTTTTAAAATTTTGTCCGTATTCTCCCTTTGGGGGAAAAAAAGTCCTTCACAAGGGGTCTCCCCACCATCCTGGGAAATTTCTAGCTTTTTGTACATTATCTAGATATCAGTGAAGTAAAGACTATCTATTAGGTAATGTAAACTCTTAGTATCTGATCAGTCTACCTCCTTTTCTGGTTATAAAACTCTCCTTAACATCCCTCTGCTATGTAATTCCTTATCAGTAATATGCTATAGCTAATTCATAGTCTTTGTGAAATTTTTCATTGTCCTTTGTGTGCTTTACACTTGGAGACTGGTATTTCGTGATCTGCAGTCATATTGAAACACTCTATATTTTATATATGTGTGTGTGTGTGTGTGTGTGTGTGTGTGTGTGTGTGTGTGTGTGTTATTTTGAGGATGGGCCTTAGTCTCAAAGCCTGGGGGGTCATTAAAAGCTTTGTATAATTTTCTAAAGGCCATTTAGCCCATTCTCTTTTTATTAAATTTTGTATTCAATTCATTGTCCATCCACAACATTTGTCCAATATTTATATATACTGTTGGACAAGTACTATGCATTGTCCAACCAACTGCATGTCATAGTTTGGACTCCTGTGTGTCAAGCACTATAGGCTTTAAAATTTTATCTCATTTGATTCTCATAACAATTCTGGATAGTAAAATTTAAAGCTTTTTCTAACTGTACCACATTCTACTGTTTGATTATCTATACTTTGTTCACCTCTACTAAGATTTACAACCTAAATTTCTGGATTTCATTTTGCCTATTTTACTTTAAGGCAACCACCACAATTGGTCATAAACTTTGGTGAATATATGGTATAGAATTTGAAATGCATCATATTTTCTAAATACACCAGCTAGGTTTTTTTTTTCTTTTTACAGAATGCATTATCATAGAAAAACTAAGAACAATGGAAAAACCCCAAGCCATATAAAGTGTCTTTGCTAGCGTTGTTCAAGTTCCTTAATGTGTCATGCACAAACCCACAAATTTCTTATGAAAATCTGAATTCTAAGCACTGCTTTGCTTTGCAAAATAATGCTATGCAAACTTATGTGAATGTCTTCTAAAAAATTCAACTAGGCTGCTTTTACTTAATACTCTGAATTTTATTGTCTAAATAGAAATTATATTTGTCATCTTGATTTCCAATATCTTCAAAGTGTGAGATATTAACTTCTTGGGAATATATTGTGAAAAATTCAAGGTACTGAAACAATGTAGATATTTTATGTTAATTGTGTTTAAGCTAATTATGCAATTTATGTATGGATCTCCCATGTATTCTGAAATATGCTTTTCTTCCTATTTTATGCCTAATAATCAAAATTGCATGTTATTATGCTAATGTATAACTGGAAGCAGCATGATTATTCAGAAAAATCAATGATTTTCTCTTCAGGGAAACATTTAAATGTCCTTACAATTCTGACCAAAAATTCTTCCTCCTTTAATAAAAATGTAGAATTTAATAACATTATTTTTTCTTATCTTTCTCTCTACCCACACATCTATATGTATGTGTATGTATACACAGACACACACACACACACACATATATATATATATTCCCTCCCTTCCCACTGACTTGAATCTTAGGTGATAGAATTGATAGTAGCTTCATTAAATGTGTGCAGGACATAAGGCAGGTACATTTGCTAGCATGCTAGAAGACAGGAATAAAATTTTAAGTGACCTTGACACAATAGAAAAATAGCCTGTCAAAATAAGTGATGTCTAGTAAAGCAAAATGCAGGCTAATAAACTTGCAGAAGCAAAAAAGCAGAGTTTAAAGATATAATATAGGAAATGACTGTTCAGATAATAAATTCAGGAGAAAAAGTTTGGTTAAACTGGGATTCAATTATGAGTCAGCAATTTAGGCCAAAACAATATGATGTTATTATCAGAAATATTAAATACATGAGCTGGGAAGTGATCTTTCTGATCTCCAAGGACCTTTATTAATAGAGTCACAAAATCCCTTATTAGAATATCATGTTCAGTCACCAATTCCCTCATCTAAGAAGCATTTGGATCAACTAAAGAAAGTTTTCAGTAGTAAAAAATAATTATAAAGGATTGAAAATAGGACTAGGGAAGAAGGATAAAGGGATTTTCCTTGTTTTGTTTAGATTAGAGAAGAATAGTCTAGATGAATAATACTTCCATTTAATAGATAGAAAATATTGGTCCTTTTTGGAGATTTTTAAGGACTCTCTTCCTTTTTCTTTTGTTCCAGTTAGAATATGGGTGTCCATAGCTCAAAACCTACTGAGTGACATATACAACCAAATGTTCTAAGGAAGTGTCCTGTTTAAAAGATAATTTGCATGTCAAAAACAGGGATAACCAAAAATATCTAGGACACATCTTTTTATGTAGACTGCAACAGTATAATTTTCTACTTAAATTGACCATAGAAAATGCATTTCTGGCTTCAGTGAACTTACAGTCTATTCAAAGAATTATATGCTCATATACATAACATACAAATCCTTTACCACTTTATCTGGGGGAAAAAAAATATCTCAGTATCATTTCCTGTGCTAATATATATATATATATATATATATATATATATATATATATATATATAGCCTATTTTAGAATGGCCTTGAGCTCCCTTTCTTAGCAGCTCATTTAATAGGATATGTGGTGTAGTGGAAAGAACACTAGTTTTGAAACCATAGGTTCAAATCCCAGCTCTGCTCTGTGCTTGTCCCTATGACCTTGGATAAATCACTCTCTGATAGTTCATTTCTTATGTAGAAAATAAGATGTAGAGAGAATCTGTTCATCTCAGGCCACAGTAAGCTTTCCCTCCTGTCTCTATAGGAAGAGGAAGGACTTTAGTTGAATTTGGAACAGTGGATGGGAGTCAGCACAGTTAGCTGGGGAGAATATAAGTAAGGGTAAGATGACAAGACTGTTTAGTGGAGAAAGGGGGATAGGCCACTTTTCTAAAAAGTTTCATGATCAAATAATTAGGCGAGATTGGCTACAAGTTTGAGCTGGAATAAGGAACAGGTGAAAGAAAGCCCATGCAGGTCTGTGCAATTGAAGGTAAAGGGACTAGAGGGATTTTGATGGTCCTTTTCTTTTCTCTCTCCAATCTTTTCCCCTTGGCAATACATTTCTATCCTTAGCTTCAGCTACCATGTCCCACAGATGATACTCAAATTTGAAGGTACAGCTTTGTTCTATTCTGATCTTTAGACTCATATCTCCAACTACATAAAAAAGCCTTTACTTAGATGTCCCACTGACACTTAACACTCAGCTTATCCCAAACTGAGCTTGTTCTTTCTTTCAAACCTCTTCCTATTGAATTCATTATTTCTGTTTTTTTTTTTTTTTTTGTTTTTTGTTTTTTTTTTGGTGTAATTTTACTACCAAGTTCGAAATCTTGGAGCCATTTTTGATTCTTCCTTTTTACTCACCTGTTATTAGTTACCAAATCCTTTTTTGCCACCCTATTTGCAGTATCATTCAGTACTTTCTTATTCTGTTTTATATTTATTTTAGGTCCTCATTACTACCTTCCCAGGATATCATAATAATTTCCTAATTGGTTTCCCTACCTCTACTGAAATTTCAGTGCATTTGTAAATTAATCTTTATTATTAATAATTATGATCATATTCCTAAAGGATCCTACCTCTTTCCCAACTTGATTTTCTTCTCTTTTTCTTTGCTCATTAAAGTACCATTGCCTATGAAATTCAAATTGTTTTCATTGGCACTCAGGACCCTCCCTAGACTGGAATTTCTTTTACATCTTTAATTCATATCAGTAAATATCTGTCTCTTGAAATTTTTCTGAGTTTTTTTCATTTTCACATCTTTTGTTCCTACGCTTATAATGCCTTTCCCCTTTCTGTTCTTGTCACTGTTAATTTCTGTTAATTTCCTTAAAAGTTCAACTCCTTAAATCTTTCTTTGGTATCTCCATTTTAAAATCTTCTTCCTTGTCACAGGACTCTGTTTTGTATTTCTTTAATGTGCTTTCAATGAAGTTTCATGTTAGATAAAACAAAGTACTTTTCTGCTACATGACCCTTCTTCATGGAACTGTAATGCCTCTATTAAATCTCTCTGATTGACATTTCTTTTATTATTAGTGATTCAGGCCTTTTTATGTGATTGTTTATTGCAATTCATATTTTGAAAATTACTGATATCCTTTTACTATTTATCTATTGGGAAATAACTCAGTCTTAAGTACTTTTGTTAGTTCCTTCTCCTATTGGACTTTTATCAGCCATACTTGAAACAAACTTTTCTTTTTTTTTTTTTTTCCTCAATAGCCTGTTTTATTTTAGTCATATTAGTTTTGTTCTTGTAAAATATTTTAAATTTTATACAAACTATTTTATTATTATTATATTCTCTGTTTATTGTTTGACTAAGAATTTTCCCTCAGTCAAAGTAGTGGAAGGTACATCCTTGCAATCCTTTTTTTTTTTTTTTTTTTTTAAATGATGTAACTGCATATGTTTGGCTCACATATACATTTGGAATTTATTAGGGTATACATTATAAGATGATTGTCTGCAGTTTTTTTTATTCAAAGTATTTTCCAGATTTTTAAAAATCCAGTAATAATCAAGAATCCTTTTCAAGTAGTTTATGTTAATATGTTTAATAAACATTGGACTCCTGCACCTTAACAAGAAACATTGTCATACAGTGGGATGAATGCTGGATTTAGGATCAGATAACTTAGATCAAAATTCTTTCTCTGTTACTACCTGTATGACTTTGGGCAAATCACTCTCTCTAAGCTTCAGTTTCTTTATATGGGAAATGAGAGTGGGGCTAGGTGATTTCTAAGGGGACTTGCAGCTCTAAATATATGATTTTATATATTTAATTGCTTCAGAGTCTTGCTTATTTAGTTCTTTATATTAATGTAATTTCCTGTTTTAACCATAACAGAATAGCTTTGATAACTAGTAATAGAGTAGTTTGAAATAATATAGTTTGAAATGTGGTAAAAGTACATATCCCCTTCATTCCTCTATCCTCTTTCCTGCCATGATTTCCTTCTGGTGTTCTAGACTTTTTCACACAAGTCACTTTAAATTACACCATTAACATTTTTAGTTTCAGGCCAATTTTCCTCTATAAAATTTTAGGGAACAGAATTTAACTATTCCACTTTAAAATGTTGTAATTTCATAAATACTTTTAATAATTTATCATAAAGACTATTTCCTTAAGTGTAATTTAAAAAGGTTTCAAGTGTGATTTCATTACTTTGCAGACCAATACTTTATTAAAGAGATACTTCTCTGGCATACAATAAAAGTTAAGGAGAAAATGGATTATGAATTACAGAAATTACTTTAAATTTCTTTTTCTAGGAAAAGTGCGATATAACTTGTCAAGGATCACATAAAGGAGATGTATCGATGGACAAAATAAGATACTTTCTAGTTTTAATAAGATAGTTTCTAGTTCTATATTTTTGTGACTTTAATTTAATTAGTACTTAAAGTAAGTATATTAGAGATCTGCTGTAAAAGGGTCCTCAGAGTCAGAATCAGAGATGTTAAACTGGTCTTGCATCACTTGTAATGGTGGAGAAACTGAGGCAAAATAGAGATTAGAGAGTTTTTAATGTTTTTTTTTTTTGAATGGGAGAGATGTAATGGGACCAAATTAGGATCTATGGTTTGGTCCCAGGGCTGAATGAGGCTATGGCCTCCAAGAAGCCAGCCTCCAGCCAGCATCCAGGAACCAATTTGAGTTCTCCATGACATATATATACACAATAGCTAAACAAAGGCAGGGGGGTGGAGTCCAAACTCTGGTGAGCAGGAATCTCCAGGTAGGAACCATAAATCCAATTCTGACAGTTTAGGGGTAGGACCATAAATCCTAATAAACTAGGAGTTAAGAAAATGTCGGACTCCAGACACAATGTCTGGAGTTCCCCTTTCTGAGTTTACACACTGACAATTTATAACCTTAGAGCAAATAGCCCTGAGTTACATCAGTCTTCATGAAGAAGAGAGAAGGGTTGCAATTAAGGGGATTGAGGCAGAACAATTAAGGAAACCAAAGCAGGACCAATTGGGGAAACTGAGGCAGAACCAACTTAGGGAAACTGAGTCAGGACAATTAGGGAAATTGAGTCAGGACAATAAAAGAGAACTGTGGCACAACTCCCAAATAGCACTCAGAACAAGATTAAAATGTAATTGTGAAATAATTAATGAAATAAATACTAATACAATACAATTTAGATAATATGGATATATTTTTATTTTGTTTTATTATCAGTCATGTTCTAGTAAAGCTGTATTGTAAAATTATTAGTCCCTGATTTACAGATTTGAAGATATTACTCTTTAGAATAGATATGTTAAAATTTCAAATGTCACCTTGCCTCCACTGCCTTCTGGAAATGCACTTAATGAACATGCTTGTGGGGATTCTTCCAAATAATGCTTGGCCAACTTAGCTTATATATTTGCCTCTCATCCTGAGCAAACTACCTATAGAGATACTTTTCAATATGGGGATACCAGGGAAGGCTGTCTTTTTCTTTAATCTTTTTAATCTTTGGCTTCTCATCCTTCCTATCAAAGATTTAATTTAAACCACCCTCAATTAATATATAATCAAAGAAGGCCCAGAAATCTCAATCAAACGTATAAACTAGGTGAGAACAAGTTCCTATCAATTTGGAAGATATGAAGTAAATTGAGTTCTGAGTGCCTTTGTGAGTATGAATTGGGGAAAGTTGCTTTGAATGTTGTGCCATACTACAAATCTTAACTTTCTACCAAATCATTAACTTTCTACATAATGATTACCTTCTTTTTTGACAAAGTTTCCTATCCTAAACTCTGATGGTCTTTATTTTGGGAAGTTCCTTAACTTTTGTAAACATTTTGACCATTCCTTAAATTCTTCAAATTACTCTGTCCAAAGTTACCAAGCATCTTTTTAGTTGCCAAACCTAAGGCTCTTTTTTCAATTCTCATTTTCTTCAACCTTTCTTGAATCTTTGATCTTTTGAAAATGGTCACTTCTTTGATCCTCTCTTCTCTCTAAGTTTTCAAACACAATTCTGTCTCCTGGTTCTATCTAATCTTTCCTCAGCCTTCTTTACTGGGTCCTCATTCAGTTCATATCTTTTAACCATAGATATCACTCAAGATTTGTCCTAGGCCTTCTCTTTTCCCTCTCCATTATTTTATTTGTCAATCTTATCTGCTATATGGATTGTTATTTCTATCTTACTCCAATATCTGCTGAATTCCAATCTCATATCTCCAATTGTCTTTCAGATAATGTTGAAATGGATGTTCAATAGATATCTTAAACTCAAATGTCCAAACTAGAACTCATTACTCCCTGACCTTAGACTATCCTTCATATCATCATTATTACTGTAGAGGGGGTAACAGTATTCTCCCAATTCTTCAGGTTCACAATTTAAAAGTTGTATTGGACTTCTCACTGTTTCTCAGTTCCCAAATCCATTTTGTTTTGCAAAGACTTGTTGATTTTATCTTTACATCTCTTGAATACATTGTCATTACTCTATTCAGGCCATCATCAAGTCTTTCCTTACTTAAATTTATCTTTCATTATCTACCAAAGTTATTTTTTAAAAAGCACAATCCCAATTATGTCACCTATCTATTAAAAAAACCCAAAAAACCAAAAAACAAAAAAAAACCCAAAAAACTCCAATTGTTTCCTGTTGCATCAAGAATGAAAAGCTCCTCTGTTTGACATTCAAAATGATTCATAACCGAGCTCCTTCTTATCTTTTCAATCTTCTTACACTTTATTCTTCAACATATATTTTTTGACTTTGACACTGGCCTCTTGACTAAACAAGACACTCCAACTCTTAGCTCTAGACATTTTTTCTACCTGTCTCCCATACCTGGAAAGTTTTCCCTCCTCAAGTCCTCCAAATGACTTCTCTGGCTTTCTTTCTAAAACCATATATTTTACAATTAAACCCGTCTTAATTCCAGTGCTTCTCCTCTGCTCATAATCTCCAATTTATCTTGTATATAGCTTGTTTGAATACACCCTGAGCTTCAGGCAGGGCCTTTTTTTTGCCTGCTTTTGTCTCTAAGCACTTAGCATAACACTTGACACATACTAGGGGTCCCAGTTAATGTTTATTGAATTGATTGACTGAAGATCTTTTCCTTAATAAAATATTATTTTCTTATAATAGTACATATTGATCTGAAAAGATGTCCTTTTGGATTCTTATAGATGAATTTGAATAACACTATACTTGATATAACAACAGAATCCATTTACTTTCCCCCAATAGTTTGAACTTAATTTTGTTCTTGGGGGCACAAAAATATATTTTTAATAGTATTCCTTAATTTATGCTCTACAGCCTCACAGTCTGCAATGATTTCTATATGACACATAAGATATGACATAAAATGACATGAAACTTGAATGGCAAATGACAATATATGAGCTCAGTTTTGAAAATCTATACTTCTTTTAGTCTTTGAGTTAGGAGGTTTTTTGGGGGAAGATTATTCTAATTAATACATATAATCTTGGCTCAACACATTATATAATACAAGGTTATGATGCTTTGACAAACTGCCATTTATCATACATTGTTAATTATATTCAGGGATTTTTTTAACACTGAATTTGCACTTTATTTTTAGGGAAAGTCTGAATTTGCATTCAAATGTAGGTCTAAAGTGAAATGCATCCATTTATTCATGAACCAAAATTAATTTCTGTTATAAGACAGTCACATACCACCCCCTAGTGGGATGATATGATAACTACAAAAATGTCCCAGTTCAGGAATTTTAACATGAAATAGCTACTATTTTTAAGAACTGGCTTTTATTCTTTAGACATATTCCATTTGATCTTTAATTTTTAGATGGTCATACACACCAAATGATAGTAAAAAGACATGCTTTTTATAATCATCAAATAGATAAAATTTTCAGATTGGTTGACTCCTCTGATTTATTTAGTCCATTGGTTTTTGAATTAAGAATCTAACTTTGGAACAAAAAGCTATTAAAACAGAGGATGTAAAAGATATGAGTTTTAGGCTTGTTTAGATGTCATGTTCTGATTTATTGCTTAGCAGGTAAAAAAGAAAAAAAGTTCTCTATAGAATCCAGCTCAGTTATTATTGTACATTTGAAAGCAGACCAATTCATTTTCATCATTATATCTCTTAATTTTTAGCATAGTTTCAAGAGAAAATATAGCCTTTAGGCAAAGAAAAAATAGCAAGTAATATATAAATTCTCTGAAATCTCAGATGATTTATAAGTTCCTAATGTGACATTTTTCTTATAGTTCTGTTGTTAATAAGATTAGCTCCATGTGTTTTTTACCACATGAGTAAAGGGAAATTCAGAAAGATTAAGTGACTTGACCATAGTAATGTAGCTAATTAGTAGCAGACCCAGAAGAATGATGATTATCAATATTAAATAACATCAGTTTGCTTATATCCTAGTAAACTATTGCCAATCTCCATTTATTCATTTCATCTTGAGACCCAGATATCTAGTTCTTGGAAATATCCTGGTTCTTAGGAATATTTTCTCATGAACATTCTGGAATAGGCTTTATTCTTAGGGAAGTTCTAAAGGGAGTATTGCTACGCTGTTTCCAAATCACTTGAAGAAATTCCTAGGTAATTCTGCTGAAATTTTCCAGTCTCAAGACAGTACAATTAGGACATCCTCCCCAACATGGGGTTTCTAGTAACTACTTCATGTGGTGAAAACCATTTCAAACCCTATGATGCTTAATCTATAACTATAAGAAAAAACATCCCATAATGTTTACCCCAGGCTTTAGATAAAATTTCAGTTTTTTTTTTTTAATACCGTTTGCTGTTTTTAATCTTTACTTAAGCTCTGTACCTAATATAAGAATCTTTAAAAAAATAAATTCATGAGGCAACTACATGGTGCAGTGGATAGAGCACCTACCCCAGAATCTGTAGGTCCTGTGTTCAAATTTGGCCTCAAACATGTAACACTTCTTAGCTGTGTGACTCTAGGCAAGTCACTTTTGTTTTTGTGAAAAACAAACAAAAAACACACAAAAAATAAATTCATGAGGGTCTGACTTATAAGATAAGCCCATTTGTCTTTTAAAATTATCACATACTTTAAAATGGGAAAAATTTCACTTTCTTTACAATTATCATCACAATTTTACAGATAAAAATTTTGATCCAATTTTGAGAACTTGTTAATAAAACACGCAAAAATCCACAAAAACACAATATACCTGAATTCCTCATTAAAAATATTATCAAAGCCAATCATATGTATATAAATACACACACACACACACACACACACACATATATATCTTAGAAATTTGACTAAATACAGATTAAAATTGTAAAATTTATCATAATTGCATACTATTATAGTAACTCAGAGATATTCCAGTATCAATCTGTTAATAGATTTATTTATGCTCATAAACCTTCTACTGTTCACTTGATTATAGAAATTTGCTATGAGAAAATTTAAAAAAAAAGAGGTAATAGTTAAAATGATGTCAAGAATCATCCCTTCATAGGCACAGACTGACCCTCATAGAGAAAAACCTCCCTTAGCTCTGTTTGATTTCAAGCATGAGTCATATTTGACAAGTCAATTATATAGAAAAGGACATATTATGCAAAAGACATTAAAAACCAGGCGCATCCTTCCAGGTAGAGAAATTTCCTAAGCTGAATCAAGAGAATCTTACCTTAGACCACATCAAAGTCATCCCTTCAACTTTTCCCAGTGATAAACACCCACCTATAGCAGTTCTCAGATTGTGGCACATACCATTTTCTCTTTGAGTGGTAGAATATTGGCATAATAACATTTTAAAAATATATACTTAAAATCAAACTTGAAACAGTATCAAATTATACTCCCATGGGAGTTTACCTCAAAAAACTAAATTCTAGTAACTCATGACCTTAGGACTTGAATATTATTGGTTTTCTCATAGTTCCCTAATAATTGCATATCATTAATCATTTACTCATAAATTAAAACTAATTACATTCAGGGATTTCAGACATAGAGTGAATATCTGATAGTTGACTCATATAAATAGTGTAGGTACATCCTTAAACCAACCATATATTTTCACAATTTTAAACATTTTCAAGTAAAATGTCACCCTTTATTATGGTATACTTATTAAGCTCCTCCTTCCCCCACCTCCTCCCTCCTTTGACATAGAACAGGAGAGGGGATTTACTTTCTTGGTTCTAGGTCCTCAAACTTCAGTATTTAACAATTTGTGGCAAGTGGTCACTGGGGCTAATAAAATCTTATGACTCTGTCTGAATACAAAGCCTCAAAGGGCCTCACAGAAAAAGATATGTTAAAGGGTCATCTATTTCACAAATGTAACCCATTAAATATTTTAAAATGTTCAAATATCTATTTTATTACATCCTTTTAACAACTTAATTCATAATCTAACAGCATCCAGATTAAAAGAGAAATTATTTATTTAACAACATTTCTGATATGATGAGTTCTCATAGCATTTCTGACACATCAAGTATGTAAAACAGGAAATAAAATATATTATCAGCTGGATGACATCAACTCAGCCTAATACATTTCTAAATATTTTATATAAAACCCAATATAGAATAATTTAGCATAGGGCCACTATATTTAGTTAAAGAAAATATCATTGCTTCATACTGGATGACTTGATCTAATAAACAGTCATCATATTATGCAATCAAAGAAGCAATAACAATAATTAACATTTATATAGAAGTACCAGGCATTGTGTCAAGCATTTCACAATCATTATATCATTTTGATCCTCACAGAAATCTTGGGAAAAAGGTACCACTATTATTTTCCTTTTTTACAGATTAGGGAACTGAAACAGAGATAATATAACTTGCTTAAGATCACATAGTTAACAAATTTCTGAGACCAAGTATAACTCAAATTTCCCTGATTCATGAATTTTCCAAGTATTTTTTGCATTAAATGTTACAATTAACAGAAACATTTTGCCAGGCAACATAATTTAGTTAAAGGAGAAATTTCTTTTTATTTATTTATTTTTTATTAAAGCTTTTTTATTTACAAAACAAATGCATGGGTAATTTTTTTTAACATTGACCCTTGCAACGCCTTCTTTCCAAATTATTTCCTCTTTCCTCCCACCCTCTCCCCTAGATGGCAGGTAGTCCAATACATGTTAAATGTGTTAAAATATATGTTAAATCCAATATATGTATACAATCATCTTGTTGTCCAAGAAAAATCAGATCAATAAAGAAAAAAAAAACCTGGAAAAGAAAACAAAATGCAAGCAAACAACTACAGAAAGAGTGAGAATGCTACATTGTGGTCCACACTCAGCTCCCATTGCCCTCTCTTTGGGTTTAGATGGCTCTCTTCATCACTGAACAATTGGAATTGGTTTGAATCATCTCGTTGTTGAAGAGAGCCCCATCCATCAGAACACTGATCATTGTATAATCTTGTTGCAATGTAAAATGATCTCCTGGTTCTGCTCATTTCCTTTAGCATCAGTTCATGTGAGTCTCTCTGGCCTCTCTAAAATCATCTTACTGCTCCTTTCTTACAGAACAATAATATTCCATAACATTAATATATTTCATAATATCCATATACATTCATTATTCAGTCATTCTCCAATTGATGGGCATCCAGTCAGTTTCTAGTTTCTTACCACTACAAAAAGGGCTGCCACAAAATTTTTGGAAATGTGAGTCTCTTTCTCTCCTTTAAGATCTTTTTGGATATAAGCCCAGTAGAAATACTGCTGGGTCAAAGGATATGTATAGTTTGATAGCTTTTTGAACATAATTCCAGATTGGTCTATAGGAGAAATGTCAGTCAAACAAAATATGTGTTACAACCACAAATTCATATCCTTGATTTCAAAAAGACATTAGTCACTCTACTTTAAAATTTAGAGTTCAGAGTTTACAATTAGGTCATTATCAAATGTTTCAAAATATTTCAACAGTTCTTTTTATTTATTTTCATTTAATCATTCCCCTAAAACAAATCAATTCATAATCCAGCCCCACCTTCTTTTTCCCTGAGGCTGTTTACCTTTGACTTCAGGGAAAAGATAGGCAAATATGCACCCTGTCCTCTTGCTTTAGAGCTCATGAGATTCTAAAGATTCTGGATATATCTCCGGAATGATCTTCAGGTGTAGAGAACTGCAGATGTCCTATGGAATTAGGTAGTTTTTCTGAAAGCTTATCATCCAGGGGTTCATGCAAATAGCTCTGTACAAGCAAGATATGTATAGGATAAATGGGGAAAAAAATCAACTGAGGGAAGTCTCTATAGAATTAAGAGGATTTGTGAAAGGCTTTTTTCCAGAAGGTGGGATTTTAGCTACAACTGGAAAGCAAGGTAAAAAGGAGGAAGGCGATCATTCCAGGACATTGAAAAATTGTTGAGTTGAAAGATGGAGTATCTTGCTTTTTGAACAACAGGGATGATAGTATCATGTAGTGGAGAAGGGGGAGTAGAATATTATTAAACTAGGAAAATGGAAGAAGCTGGTTATGAAGAGCTTTGAATACCAAATGAGTGATTTAAAATTTTTATTCTGGAGGTAGGGTTTTGGGATTTATTAAATATGGAATGATATAGTCACACCTATATTTTAGAAATTTTGCTTTGACTGCTAAATGGATGATAGCTGGAGTTGGGAAAAACAAAGTAGAGAGACCAATCAGCAGGCTATTGCAATATTCCAGTCATGAGAGGATGAGGGATTATCCTGTAGTGGTAGCAGTGTCAGAGGGAAGAAAGGGGTACATATGAGAGATATTGTGAAGATAAAGTCTTCACTACATTATATAATAGGATTGATGAGGGAAAGTGAGAAATTGAGGATGAATATTGATTACAAATCTGGGTGACTGAAAGGATAATGAAAAGAAAGTTAGAAAGAGTAGGATTGAGGATGAAAGATTAACTCCCTTTGAGAATCATTACTCAGAGCTCATTCTCTGACACACCTTAACAGATAAAGAGTCTCTAACTGAAGAGACTACTTTATATGCAGGACTGGGGAGATAAAACTAATGCTAATAGAAAGAGAGTTTTTTTTTTTTTTTTTTAATATTAGAATGAATTGTATTGAATTGAAAGGATATACCCAGGTTCCAAAAGAATGAACAGATGCTAAGCCTTTGTCAGTGCTCTTAAAATTTTTTTTTTAAATTATAACTTTTTATTGACAAAACATATGCATGGCTAATTTTTCAACTGTGACCCTTGCAAAAAAACTTCTGTCCCAATTTTTTCCCTCCTTCCCTCCACCCTCTCCCCTAGATGGCAGGTAGTCCTATACATGTTAGAGAATATGTTAAATACAATATATGTATACATATTTATACAGTTGTCTTGCTACACAAGAAAAATCAGATTTAGAAAAAAGGTAAAAATAACCTGGGAAGAAAAACAAAAATGCAAGCAAACAATAACAGAAAGAATATAAATGCTATGTTGTAGACCACACTTATTTCCCAGTGTTCTTTCACTGGGTGTAGCTGGTTCTGTTCATTACTGATCATTGTTGAAGATAGTCACTTCCATCAGAATTGATCCTCATATAGCATTGTTGTTGAAGTATATAACGATGTCCTGGTTCTGCTCATTTCACTCAGCATCAGTTCATGTAAGTCTTTCCAGGCCTCTCTGTATTCATCCTGCTGGTCATTTCTTACAGAACAATAATATTCCATAACAGTCATATACCACAATTTACCTAGCCATTCTCTAATTGATGGGCATCCATTCAATTTCCAGTTTCTAGCCACTACAAAAAAGGGCTGCCAAAAAACATTTTTGCACATACAAGTCCCTTTCCCTTTTTTACTATCTCTTTGGCATATAAGCCCAATGGTAACACTGCTGGATTAAAGGGTATGCACAGTTTGACACCTTTTTGAGTATTGTTCCAAATTGCTCTCCAGGATCCGTTCACAACTCCACCAACAATGTATCAGTGTCCCAGTTTCCCCACACCCACTCCAACATTTGCACTATTTTTTCATGTCATCTTAGCCAACCTGAGAGGTGCATAATGGTATCTCAAAGTTGTTTTAATTTGCATTTCTCTGATCAATAATGATTTGGAACACCTTTTCATATGAGTAAAAATAGTTTCAATTTTATCATCTGAAAATTGTCTGTTCATATCCTTTGACATTTATCAATTGGAGAATGGCTTGATTTCTTATAAATTTGAGTCAATTCTCTATATATTTTGGAAACAGAACCTTTAGCTGTAAAGGTGTTTTTCCAGTTTATTGCTTCCCTTCTAATATTGTCTGCATTAGTTTTGTTTGAACAAAAGCTCTTTTAACTTGATATAATCAAAATTTTCTATTTTGTGATCAGTAATGATCTCTAGTTCTTCTTTGGCCACAAATTCTTTCCTCCTCCACAGGTCTGAGAGGTAAACTATTCTATGTTCCTTTAATTTATTTATAATCCCATTCTTTATGCCTAGATCATAAACCCATTTTGATCTTATCTTAGTGTATGATATTAAGTGTGGGTCAATGCCTAGTTTCTGCCATATTAATTTCCAATTTCCCCAGCAGTTTTTGTCAAATAGTGCATGTTTATTCCAAAAGTTGGGGTCTTTGGGTTTGTCAAACACTAGATCGCTATAGTCATTGAATATTTTGTCCTGTGAATCTAACCTATTCCACTGATCAACTAATCTATTTCTTAGCCAACACCAAATGGTTTTGGTGACTGCTGCTTTATAATATAGTTTTAGATCAGGTACAGCGAGGCCACCTTCATTTGATTATTATTATTATTTTTTTTATTAGTTCCCTTGAAATTCTTGACCTTTTATTCTTCCAGAAGAATTTTGTTGTTATTTTTCTAGTTTCTTGGGAGTCTGATATAGCATTAAATAAATAGATTAGTTTAGGGAGTATTGTCATCTTTATTATATTCACTCGATCTATCCAAGAGTGTTTAATACTTTTCCAATTATTTAGATCTGATTTTATCTGTGTGGAAAGTATTTTGTAGTTTTGCTCATATAGTTCCTGACTTTCCCTTGGCTGATATATTCCAAAATATTTTATACTATTGACAGTTATTTTAAATGAAATTTCTCTTTGTGTTTCTTGCTGTTGGATTTTGTTAGTGATGTATAAAAATGCTGAGGATTTGTGTGGATTTATTTTGTATCCTGCAACTTTGCTAAACTTATGGATTATTTCTAATAGCTTTTTAGTAGAATCTATGGGGTTTTCTAAGTATACCATCATATCATATTCAAAGAGTGATAATTTGGTTTCCTCATTGCCTATTCTACTTCCTTTAATCTCTTTTTCATCTCTTACTGCCAAAACTAGCATTTCTAAGACAATATTGAATAGTAATGATGATAATGGGCAACCTTGTTTCACTCCTGATTTTATTGGGAATAGTTCCAGTTTATCACCATTATGTATGATGCTAACTGATATAAACTTTAAATAGATGCTACTGACTATTTTAAGGAAAAGTCCATTTATTCCTACACTCTCTAGTGTTTTTTAATAGGAATGTGTATTGGATTTTATCTAATGCTTTTTCTGTACCTATTGAGATGATCATATGGTTTTTGTTCATTTGGTTATTGATATAGTCAGTTATGTTAATAGTTTTCCCAATATTGAAACAGCCCTGCATTCCTGGTATAAATCCTGGTATTTTGTCATGGTTTTCTGAAATCTTTTTGCTAATATTTTATTTAAGATTCTTGCATCAATGTTCATTAGGGAGATTGATCTATAATTTTCTTTTTCTGTTTTTGTCCTACCTAGTTTAGTTATCAGTACCATATCTGTGTCATAAAAGGAATTTGGTAGGACTCCTTCATTCCCCATTTTTTCAAATAGTTTATATAGCATTGGAGTTAATTGTTCTTTAAAAGTTTGGTAGAATTCACATTCAAATCCATCTGGTCCTGGGGATTTTTCTTAGGGAGTTGATTAATAGGTTGTTCTATTTCTTTTTCTAAAATGGGACTATTTAACCAATTTACTTCTTCCTCTGTTAATCTGGGCAACCTATATTTTTGAAGGTGTTCATCCATTTCATTTAAGTTATTAAATTTATTGGCATAAAATTGGGCAAAGTAACTCCTAATTATTGCTCTAATTTCCTCTTCATTAGTGGAATTAGCAGAATGCAACAGTGGAAAAGTGAAAATGCTGGAAGAAATTGGAATCTGTGCACTATGTAGCTAATGAATTTAAGTTATTTAAGACAACATATTGGAATATATATTTTAAAGTGAGAGTCATGGATCATCTAGAAAAGAAGGCATTGATTACAAAGAATTAACCTGATTTCATCAACAACAGATCATGTCAGACTAACTTCAATTTAATTTTTGCCAGGGCTCCTAAATTAGGAGGTCAATATAATAGAGTGACATGGTTTGCTTATATCTTAGTAAAATATTTAGAAATTTCTCAGTTAGCAAATTATTTGTTTGACAGAATATAAAAAAGATAGAATAAATTAGGAATAAAGGTAAAATCTTATACTTAGGTTCACTTTCCCAGTTCCAAGATGGAGAAGAATTGACAAGGCAACTATTTGTCTTAAAAAAACAAACAAACAAACAAACAAACAAAAAAACGATTTAAAGGGATTAGTGGTTTACAGTAGCAGTTAAAAAAGTTAATGGATTATTGGATTTCATTAAAAGGAAAATTTCCATGAGCACAACTGGATTCTGCTTTGGTCAGAGCCAATCTTGAGTTTTGTCTGAGTACCACATTTTAGAAAGGTTACTGACAGGGGAGAGTACAAACACAATTTGTAAAGTGTCATGAGTCCTTGCAATGTGAGAATCAGTTGAAGGAACTGGGGATGTTTATTCTAGAGAAGAGAAGACTTTACAGAGTATGTGACATGATATGTATCCCTAATTATTTGAAAGAGTGTTAGTTTACAGTGACTAGACATTATGTCTTTAGACAAGGAGCAATAGGGACAGGGGTCAAAGTTTCAGGCAGGAAGATTTAGGTTTGATGTGAAGAAAAGTTTCTTAACAATTGGAGTTATCTAGATATGAGATAGGCTGCTTCAGGAAGTAAATGGCAACCCCTTAGTAGAGGTCTATGAGTAAAGGCAAAATGTTTACCTGTTGCAATTTACAGATCCCTTAGAGATCATTTAGGTTATGGCTTTTATTTTATAGATTAGAGAATTGTAGCACACAAAAGGAAACTCTTTCCCCAAAATCACATTCGTAGTCAAGTTAACAAACATTTGTTAAGGGCTATATGTCACACAGTGAGTTGTGCACTGGAAATACAAAGATAGGCAGAAACAGTCCCTACCCCCTTGTAGCTCACATTCAAATGGGGAAGAGAACAAATAAACAACTAGGTCCATACATGATCCATACAGAGTAACTTAGATGTAGTCAGAAGTAGGAGAGCCAGGATTTTAACTTTGATGCTCTTTCCATTATATCCACTGAAGAAGAAGTTTTTGTTAGTTTATGGGCTAGACTAAAATACTTTTGGAGGTCTCTTTCAACTCTAAAGTATGCCAGTATTTACTTATAATCATTTAAAATGAAGGTATTCTCAACCTTGGGGAGACAGCTCAATCAAGTGTAATTATTCAAATGTGAGAATCTTTTAAGAAACAGCAGGGCATAGGTAGAGGGAGAAAATGTCTTGTAATCAGGAAAGCCTGGTTTAAAATCCTGCCTCTAATTTACACTGATTCCTGGTTGATTTCTCAATGCCCCAGGCAATCAATCCTCTAAGATTTTGAGTTACAGAACAATCAACAACTGCATTTGTGAGGGAGTTTCTACCATGGAAGAAAATCTAAATATATATGGAGCAAGAAAAGTGAAGAAAGAAGAGAGATAGAGGGTGGAGAGACAAAATGAGATTGAAAGGAAGAGAGAAAAGGCACAGAGAAGAGTACAGGCAGGAAGAAAGAAAGGAGATGGAGAGGAGAAAGGAAATTAAGGTAGAAGGAGGGAGAGAGGAGGAAGTAAAGAGGGGAGAATAGAAAGTAAAAAGAGGAGGAAGGAAGAAAGAAGAGAGAAAGAAAAGAGAACACAAAATATATTATATCCTTTTGTCTTAATATTTTAATCATGTGTTATATTTCATATGCAAATGATATTACTTTCTACATTTAATAGAATGTGTACCTTGAGTTTTTTCTCCCATCAAGCATGATGAATTTGTCTTGCTTTATATTTTGTAATTTCACTTGTGCCTAATATTGTCTTTATATAGCTATTTAGCTGGCAGAAAGTGGACATTCTAGCCCAATAAATCTTTTCTCTGTATAAAGCTGATTGGATTTTCTGATGCTCAGACTACAAGCTCCTAAACATTTTTCTTTTAATCTCCAAGTCTCACTGTTTCTCCCTTCTTTGAATTCCAGTAGCACTTGCACTCTAGACATATTTGGTGTTCTTTGTATGAAATAATTATTATTATTAATCTTTAATGTATATATATATATATATATATATATATATATATATATATGTATATTCATGTTCCCAAGGCCTGACATTGTCTTATATATAATGAGTACATAATATTTTTTTTTTTGTGACTGTTGATGATAAGAAACAAATTTAATTGGCCCTGATTATAGAATTCTAGCAATAGACTTATTCTTCGGCCATTTAAAATCATAATCCTAATAGTTTATATTATGTGACAGGCAGTTAACTCTTTGCATCTAATAACGTCATCTTGTGGGATTTTATTTGCTATGAAGAAGAATCAGCAGGGGACTGAATGGAAGAACTAGAATTTTTTGTGTAAGAGTGAAGGGGAAAAGCCAGAAGAATGTGCTTTTCTAACTTTAAAGGAAATGCAGTCTAACTGAATCTATAGAAATGTGAGGTAGAAAAGAGCATTAGACTAATACTATTTAGAAGAAGATACTCAAGGCTACTCTCTTTAACTAGATTTTGATCTCAGGCAAGTCACTGAATGTATCTGGGTCTTATTTTTTCACTTACAAAAAGCAATGGTTGGACTGACTTTTATACAGTCCTTCCCAATCTAAGATAGACTGTTCTAAGTATATTCTTTCTCTAATGCATTTTTAGTTTGAGACATCTGCAGTACCAATTTTTGGCACAAGGTGGTAGACAAAGGCTGAAGTTTGAGTCTGAAATATGATGCTTTTGTCAGCACATTGGTGGATTATATGGATTTCATTTAGTCCTGATTTGAACTAACCCTGGCAAAAGAAAATTAAGCCCCAAGACAACAATTCATTTTCTTTTCTTTAGGGAAGCTGATATTTGCATGCTAGAAATAATTCTTCTAAGAATTAAATCCACTTATGTATTGGTATAATTGCTCTCCCAAATCCTTTTGGAAGAAGTCAGTCTATAAATCATAAATAAATAGATCCTGGCATAATTGTACTACATACTTTACTGTCTTTTATTTCACTTCATGATAGATTCAGATAAATTAAATTTAATAAGTTTTTTATTAAGTCTTGACTGTGATAGACACTATAGAATACACAAGGAATAAAGGATCTTATTAATACACTTGAATATTTTAAGTATTTAAAATCAAAACAACAGAAAACAATATGTGAATAAATGCCATCCATATGGGATGAAATGAAAATGAACTGGGATTTTTGCAGTGTGGAAAATTTGAGGATAGATTTATTAGAGGAGGTTTCAAAAAGGAGACTGGTTTGAGCTGGACCTTGAAGAAAGATATAATTCAAATAGAGAAAGAGAAATTATAAGGTTTAGCATTGGTTTAGAAACATTGCTTTGACTCTAAGATTACATTTTAGAACATTGACTTTTTACAAAATTTCAGAAATCAGAAGGGATTTTGGTAGTCAAAAAATACTCTCTACCCCAACATGCTTGACAAGTAGTCACTTAGCTTTTGATTAAAGTCTTCTAATAGGGAGAACATCCCTATTCATTCCATTCATTCCATTTTTGGAAAACTAATTGTTAAGAAGTTCTAATGATATTGAGGCTAAATTTGTCTCTTTGTAACTCCTACCCATCACTCCTCTTTCCTGCTGGGTCCACATGAATCTAAACCTTTTGACAACCTCCAAATGACAATTTTTCAGGTCCTTGGATGCTCACTATCTTGGGTCTTCACCCTCAAAAGAAAAATAAATCCTTTCCACATTAAATATTGGTTTTATTCTACTGATCCTCATATGACATGAATTCAAAGGCCTTATTATTGTCAAGAACTCCAACAGCTTTCTAGACATGTAAACTCATAACCTAGGTGTCATCCTCAATTCCTCACTCTCTTAACCCGCTATATACAATCTGTTTCCAAATTTAGTTGATTCTACCTTCATAGCACTTTTTTTGGTATCTACTCCCTTCTCTACTCTGACACTGCTACCATCCTAGGTGAGGTCCTCAGCACTTCATACTTGAATGATTGCAGTGGCCTGCTGGTTGGTCTTTCTATCTTGGGTTTCTCCCCATTTCAGTTTGGCCTCTACTCAAACTGTCAATTTGATCTTTCTAAAGCACACTTCCCTATTCAACAAATTCTTTTTTTTTTTTTTTTTTTTTTTTTTAATTTTTGGTTTTTTTATTAACAGATTTTTTTTTTTTTTAATTTACCAAACACATGCATGGGTAATTTTTCAATATTCACCCTTGCAAAATCTTGTGTTCCAAATTTCCCTCTCCCCCCCCCCCCCCCAGAGGGCAGGTAATACAATATATGTTAAATCCAATATATGTGTGCATATATACAGTTATCTTGCTGCACAAGAAAAATTGGCTCTAGAAGGAGAAAAAACTGAGAAAGAAAACAAAATGCAAGCAAACAATAACAAAAAGAATGAAAATGCTATGTTGTGATCCATATTCAGTTCCCACAGTCCTCTCTCAGGGTGTAGATGTCTGTCTTCGTCACAAGATTATTGGAACTGGTCTTCCTATTCAACAAATTCTCTGGATTCTCTTATGGCTCCACAATAAAATATAAAAATTCCCTGTGGACTTATAAAACCCTTTGTAAACTGTCTCCTTTCTATTTTGCAGTCTTCTTACACCCTACTCTCTTCTATTCATTGATATTGTTCTTTCTGTTCCTTGCCCATGTTGAACTTGTGGGCCACTAAATCACCCATGTTTTTAAATAGTAAATTCCTTTCTAACCATACCTCTTCCATCTTATACTAACGTAGTTCATTTTTTGAATTCAAGGAGACTACATTTTTCCCCATTAAATTTCATCGTGTTATATTCATTCCACTATCCTAGCCTCTCAAGATCTTTCAAAAGCCTACTTTTCTGTCATCTATGATGCCAGTACCTTTTTCAACTTTTCAAAATCTTAGATTTAGAATTAGGTGGAATTTTTAAGGTTGTCTAGACCAATCCCTTTTCTTTTGAAAATCAAGAAACTGAGAACCAGAAAGGTTATATGGCTTGGAGCAGGTTCTGCGGGTAATAAGTGGGAGGCCAAGGATGGGTACCAAAGTTGTCTGACTCCAAATCTGACACCTTTTCTTTTATACTACACATAGAGCCATCAAGAAATATTCATTAAGCATAATATGTCTACTACTATTCTAAAGATTGTGGGGCATTTACAAAAAGTACAAACTTATATTCCCTGACCTGAAAAAGTTGAGGAGATAAAGCTAATAGCCAAAATAGCAATGAACATGGTAGATAAAATAAAAATTCTTCATTACAAAATCCCTAGAAGCTTTCCTTGAATTGCAAAGTGGTTTTTTTTTTGTTGTTGTTGTTGCTGTTGTGTTGTGTTGTGTTGTGTTTTGTTTTTTGGCTGTTATTATTAATAAAAAGAAAGAAAGCTAAAGGGAAATATCTTTATATTTTTGTTCTACCTTTGTGGTAGCTCCATATTGTCATTTTTAAAATCACAAGAGCTACGTAAGCTAACCCTAACTCTAACTCTAACCCATGCCCAGTTGTCTGTAGAACTGAAGATATCACAGAGGTTATCAGGTCCTACCCCTCATTATATAGATCTAAAATGTAAATGTAGTAGAATGTAAGCTTTTATAGCTTAGATATTGTTTTGATTTTGTATTTATACCATCAGGACATGTATTAAGTGCTTAATAAATGATTACTAAATTTAAATTAAAGTACCTACATCTTTTTTTGCTTCTTCTTCTTCTTCTTCTTTTTTTTTTGTGTGTGTGTATGTGTGCAGGTTATGTGGGTATGTAACTTGTGCCGAAAACAACAAGAAATCCTCACTAAATCAGGAGCTTGGTTCTATAATAGTGGCTCAAATACACCCCAGCACCCTGACCAACAGGCTCTCCGAGGGATGCGGAATGAAGAGGCTCCTCAGGAGAAGAAAGCAAAGCTACATGAACCGGCTCAGTACCAGGGAACTCCAGGGGACCTGCCTACCCCCTCAATAGACAAAAGCCGACCTCATGGGCTTATGAGGCAGGATTCCATTAAAAACGGGTCAGGAATGAAGCACCCCATTTCAAGTGACACCACTTCAGACAGGTAATTCTATCTGCTTGTTTTTTCTTTGTATGAAAGAATTTATGTTTTGATTGTCAAGAGGAAGTTCTTTGTAGACCTTCATAATTTAATCATTATAGTGGAGGAAAGACAGACATTGCCCTGTCACTTACAATTTGTGTTACTGGAATCAAATCATTTAACCATTTTAGGTCAGTTTGGACCTGGCCAGTGTGGGGATTTTTTTGCTTGATTATACATATTTGGGATAAAAACTTTTTTTTTTTTTTTTTTTTGTTTTTTTAAAATCCAATAAGGAGAATTAAGTAGGTAAATACTTGTAAAATAAAGAGAAAAAAACATTGAAAGTTAAAAGAAAGAGTAGAAAGAAAATGAAGAGGTAGATTAGATGACATCCAAGGTCCTTTTCAGTCCTAAATCTTTGGTTTTATAATCTCATGACAAAATAAGGTAGCTTTCCAGGAAGTTACAGAAAGTATTTTCTCTTCATTTCTTGTCTGAAATGGCTATTTAAAAATACACTATTTTTGCTTCGTCTCCAACATTTCAATTTAGTTATTCATGGTCATACTTCATATTAAAGGATGATGAGATTGATTGAAATCATTAGTAGATATAATTCAGAGAGGGAGGAAACTTAGGCTGAATATTTTAGTGGAGTGTCTGGTCACTGTGATTCGATAGGAAGAGATGACTTAAGGAAATTTTCCTTCCACTAGCCAGTAGCTATATTTATAGTCCAGAATGAATATTTTCTGAAGGCAATGTGCTGACTAAATCATCCTCTCAAGAGCACTTCATTCTTCCTCATTACATTTTTCAACAAATTTGACATTTATGCGCTTAATAAATTATATTTGGTGATGTTAACTTATTCCTTATATGCTAGAATAGAGAAAGTATGATGCAGTAAAAAGAGGGCTGAACTTGGAGTCAGAGAATGGGTTCAGAATCCCAGAATTGAATGCTACTTGACATCTGTGGAACATAAGGAAAGTCCATAATCAAAGAATGGAGAATAATAATAATTTAAAATAATACAAAAAAGGAAAGCCAAGGCAGGCAACCAGATGAATGGAAGGGGATAGTGTAGCTCTTTAAAAGTTTTTTCAAAGGGCAGTTAGATGGCACAGTGGATAAAGCCTCAACCCTGGAGTAAGAAGAACTTGAATTCAAATCCAGCCTCAGATACTTGACACTTCATACCTGTGTGATCTCAGGCAATTAATTGCCTTGCAAAAACAGACAAAAATGGTGGAGCTTTGTTGCTATTTGTGTGTTTGTTTTATTATAGAAATTAGGAGATCCTATGAAGAGACAGACTGGGACTAGAGAGAAGGCAGAATTACTTGTTTCTTATATTTTTTTCTCTGTGACAAAAAAGAATAGCATAGTGAATGGAGAGTAAGAATATCACTTGATGCACACTAGCCATGTGATTGATTATGTCACCTAACTTTCAGTGTTTTAGACTATTTCTAGACTATATAAAGCAGATGCCGATCTGCATTGGACTAAGGAGTTTCTCTTTTGAGAATTCCCTATAACTGTAACACTCAAATTACAAGTCCGTCCTCTGTCCTTTTTTATGCCAAGGAGAATGATGATCGTTTTACTGTAACTGACCAAACACACTAAAGTGAGAATTGATACCAAAGTTAAGAGATACTCTAGTAGCTCTTCAAAAATTCAAGTCATCTAGGCCAGATGAATTAGATCCTTATGACCTAAGAACTAATTGATATAATTGCTAACCCATTATAAGTGATTTTTGAAAAATTATGGAAAATGGAAGAAATAACATAGGATAGAAAAAAAATTTCTCAGTTTTCAGAAAAGGGAAGAGAACAGAGTCTGCAAACAATCGACTGGGAAACTTGACTTCAATTCGTGGGAAAATTAAGAAATGATTTGGTGACTCTCTGGAAAAGGAAGTTATAATTATGAAGAACCAATATGGCATTTTGAAAGATAGACAAATTTTATTTCCTTTTTTGATAATTATTAAACTAATAGATCAGGGAAATGCCCTAGATATAATTAACCTAAATTTAAGGAATAGCTAAAGAGAAATGGAGTAGATAATAATACAGTTAGATGAATTCAGAACTGTTTGAATGATTGGACTGAAAGAGTAGTTAATTCATGATTTGAGGTTAACTTGGCAAGAAATCTTCAATGAAATGCCTCTGCTATCGGTGTAGAGCCCCTTGTTATTTAACATTTCTGTCAGTGACTTCTATAAAGCCATAGTATCTTTATCAAATTTACAGGTGACACAAAGTTGGAATCTATAAACAGATTTTTACCACTTCGCCTACTCATAATATTTGGTTTTAAAAGTCAGCATCACAAGTGTAAGATATAAGATAGATAGCAGTTTGTCTGAAAAAAATCATCTGGAAGTTTTAATGAGTTAATATCATGATATGATTAAAAAAACACTTGATAAAACATTAATGGAGTAAGAGAGACATACTTTCTAGGAGTTGGGAGAGGGAATTCATTAATTGAATTGAGACAATAGAGCCTTTTTTTTTTTTTTTTTTTTTTTTTTTTTTTTTTTTTTTTGGTATCCCAGTCCTAGAACAGTGTCTGGTATATAGTAGGTGTTAAATAAGTCCTAGAGGAATTAAAATGAAAGTTAATTTATTTCATCTACTACTTGAAATATGCAATGCTTAGTATTGCAGAATTAGTAATTCTAAGAGTTAATTACTGTGTGAGTCACCAATACTTAACCTATTCTGCTCTATAGTTTTTTATATATAAAATGGAAATGATAACAATCAATCAGTCAGTAAACATTTATTCAGTGCCTACTATATGCCAAGCATGGGGATAGAAAAAAGAGGTATAAAGATATTTCCTGCCCTCAAGGAGTTTATGACCTAATACAGGAGAGAGCATGTGAATAAATATATACAAAGCAAATTATATACAGGATAAATAAGAAATAATCAACAGAGGGAAGGACTAGAATTAAGGGACATTGGGAAAAGCTTTCTGTAAAAGGTAGGATTTTTGTTGATCTTTGAAGATATCCAGGGAAGTTATTTGGCAGAGTGTAAGGGGGAGAACATAAATGTAGGCGCCAAGAGATGGAATATCTTGTCCATGGTCAGAAGGCCAGTGGTATTGGTTGGAAGTGTTAGGGAGTAAGTTTAAAAGGATTGAAAGATAGTAGAAGATTAGCTTATGAAGAGCATTGGATGTGAAAGAGTATTTTGTTTTTGAGACTTCAGATGATGGGAATATAATAATCAATAAACTAATTTTTGAATAGGAGATAGCTTAGTCAGACTTGTGCTTTATGAAACTTGCTTTGGTAGCTAAACAGAGGGTACATTGGAGAGGGAAGATACTTGGGACAGATAGACTCATTAACAGGTAATTTCAGTAGTCTAGGTGTGAGGTGAAGAGGGCTTGTACTAGAGTAGTTAATAAAGGAGTATTCAATAGTTGTTGCAGAGATAAAATCAATAAACCTTGGCAACAGCTTGGATGTTGGGATAGGGTGAGAGATAGGGAGAAATTGAGGGTAACTTTTAGGTTGCCAGCCAGAGGGACTAAACAGATGATTTTGTCTAGTAGAATAACAGGACAGGTAGGTTTTTTTGTTTTTGTTTTTGTTTTTTGGTAGGGGAAGTAATGACTTCTGCTTTGAAAACTTTCTGTTTTGAAGTCTTTTTGTTTTTAGCTAAAGATATCTAACTGGACATTTAGCCTGAAATATCTGAAAGTTTGTTGAAAATGTAAGATGGTAGGTTGTAATGCTGAAGAAACTGAGGCAAGATAGAGATTAGAGAGTTTTTAATAATTTATTTGGATTTCTGTGAGGGAGAGATTGTGCTGGGGGCCTCCCAGGACTGATATCCAAAGCATCTAGCAGCTAATGTATGCTTCCCATGAAGTATATATACACATGCCTCAGCTACAGGGGTAGACCAAAGCAGGGGCCGAGTCAGAGCACTGAGAGTGGGAATGGACTATCAATCAGTTTCCGGCAGGGTGAGAGGAAGCACTGGACATTCTGACAAATCGGGATAAAGAAGAACAATGGCAGAATGGGGTGTAGGACCATACATTCTTGATGACTTAGGAGGAATTAGGAGCCAGGAAGTCTGAACTCCCCCTTATCTTGATTTTGCACATTGACAATTTATAATCTTAGAGTAAATAGCTCTGAGTTATATCAGTCTTAATGAACCAGAGAGGGGATTTGCAACTAAGGGGACTGAGGCAGAACAAGTGGGGAAACCGAGGCAAAGCAATTTAGGGAAACCAAGGCAGATCAACTTAGGGAAACTGAAGCAGGACAATAAAAGAAAACTGTGGCACAACAAGGTCATCAGAGAAATTGGGCAGAACAGGTAGATTTGAGAATCATCAGCATAGAAGTGACATTTTAATCTAATTGATGAGATAGCCAAGTGAAGTAGTATTATTAGAGAAAGAAGAGAAAGTGAAAGTTAGAACACTGAAGGATACCTGTGGGTAGAGAATATGATTTGGAAAAGCAAATGAATCTTATAAGGATCAGTTAGATTGATAGGAGGAGAACCAGGAGATATTGTTGTCCTAGAATCCTAAAGAGAAGAGATTATTGGGGAGGAGGGAGTTATCAGCAGTATCAAAAGCCTTAAGGAGAGATACAAGAATGAAAACTGAGAAAAGCCCTTTTAATTTGTTAACTAAAAATCATTGGTAACTTTGGAGAGAGCAGTTTTTGATAATGTAAAGCTATGAGACAGGAGTAAATGATGAAGTAGGGCAGAAGGCATCTAAGTGATTGGAATGGAGAAAAAGGGAAAAGAGGGAGCTCATGGTAAATATCCTCATTTTTTTTTTCTATAAAATCATTCAACTGAGAGAGTGGGGAGGAGCCATGAGAAGGCAAAACATATATGAAAATATTTGGAAAAGTCTCTGTAGAGAGAGATAGTTGATGAGAGAGATATAATTGGATTGTCCAGCATCAATGAGGACCCAACTGAACAAACTTGTAATGGACTCAGTAAGAATAGTGTCAGGATTTCTTTCATCTTCATTTGGTAGCACAGGAAGAGCAAATGTGGTTGAGGCTTGTCAGGACATAATCAATATGATAAGGGGGGGTTGGGATTAAAGATAGAGAATGTGTAGTTGAATTGGCTCACAAAGGGGTTTAAAGTGGGGGAAAAAGAGGAAAGAGTAGATAATTGAGGGGTCATGGGATTAGAGGTCATAGTATAAGGTGAAAAACCAATAGATTATGGTCACATAAGGGATTTCAGAATTCTTAAACATAAAATGGTCTATTTGTTGGTGATGGCAAGATCAAGGTTATGAATATCTTTGTGCATGTCTGAGGTGGAGTGAAGAAGTAAATTCCCCTAACAACTTTTCTCTTCCTTCTCTCTCAAAGACAAGCACAAGTCAAAGGGGAGGTTTGGTCCTCTTTGCATTGATTATTTTCCTTATCCCATTTGGGAGATTGAGTTGGTATCAGGAGGTAGCAGTTTCCTTGTGCTGACACAAATGAAAGTCATTGTTTTGGGGATAAAGGGTGAGAGGGGCAAAAGAAATACTCTCAGCTTGGCCCCTTGCCACCTTCCTTGAGGCGTAACTTTATGCCCAGCAAGAGATAGAAGGCACAAAGCATACCCGTGGTCACAGGATACATTTATTACCTATTTCATAGAGTTATTTTAAGACTCTAAAGAGATTATGTAAAATATTTTATAAATATCAGACACATCACAAGTTAAGATAGATTAATAAAAGTTTAGTGAAATTCCTGAATGACAGATTTTTAGTTGAATATAAAGGAGAAATGAGGACTATGAACAAGGAAGTTTTGGTGTATCTATCCCTAACTCTTGAGAATATCATTAAAGAGAATACCCATGCTCACCTTTAGAACTATCTTTAGCACCTCTGCCAGAGACAGAATATTGAGTTGGGTAGAATATAAGTTTGACCTAGTATAGCATTTCTTACATCCTTAGGGAGGTGATGTATGGTAATTAATTTTTTCTTCTCCTATTATACCCAGGAGTTCAGGTTGCTATTTCTAAAAGGCTTAGCCTTTGGTGAGTCAAAGTATTCCTTAATTATATTTACTCATTCTGAGCTGCACTGAGCTAAGTCCAACAGCTGATCTTATTGCTAAGACCTCCTGGGTACACATCTGAACAAGGAAGATGGTAGAATTTTTTCTGCATTTTTGTTAATTATGTCTGGAAAATGGGATTGGGCATCAATTGTTGTACAATAGTCATATTAGGAAAAGTATTTCTTTTCTCTTCAGGAGTAATTAAATTATCTCACCAGAAGCAAAATGGGGCACTTGTCCTATTATCCTTTAATACACATGGCTGAGAAAACCCATTAAGCAGGTATCTGTGACCAGTAATGAACCCTTCAATTTTCCTTCCCTAGATGATAGTTGATTCTCTTAGTGCTGTGGAAATTTCCCTTTATTTTGTCTACTTATTTCTAACATCCATAACAATTATTAGGCCAGTTTTTTTTTTTAATTTTCTCGTGGAGGAGTTGCATGCAACTCCAAGATACAGCATGTAATAATGAAAAGATTGTTAGATTGGGAGAAAAGTTGTTTTTGCCACTTAAAAGCTATATGACTGGGAAAATGATTTCCATTTTTTGTTCCTCATTTTCTTCATCTGTAAAATGAAGGGGTTGGACTACATGAGCTCCAGGTATTCTAGGTCTCAGTTTATGATCCTTAAGGGCCCAAAGATATCTGAATTGGTCAATGGGATACTGGACCCAAAATTAATAAATTTACATATAATTAGTCTGATTTTTTGGATTTGGAACCTTTCCCAGTTTTATTGTCTATGGGTGAGTTATGAAACTTTAAATCATTTAGTTCAGTTCAGTTCAGTTCAGTATGTCCCTAACAATATGCTGGACATTGTGGAAAATACAGAAGAAATATATAACATGGTTTCTTCCTTTTTAACCTGGTTAAAAGGGCCAAGACACTAAGATAATAATAGCATTAAAGATGGAAGGAGCTATCAAGCTGATTCCCTCATTTTGCAAATAAGGGAATGGAAACATAGAGAGGTTAAGTGACTTAGCTAGTGTCACATACATAGTAAATATCTAAGTTAGATGTGTATCCACATTTCCCAGATTCCACGGCCAGAGTACACTGTCTATTATGCTGCTCTCTCTCTTTCTCTGTGTGTGTCTCTCTCTGTCTCAGTGTCTTTCTGTCTCAATATCTCCCACTCAGAGAAAATTCTCTTCTTCTACTCCTTAGACTACAACAGGGATATATCAACAAGTCAAAAAGACTTCAGATAAAGACTGTATTCATTGATGCTGGTTTCACTAAGGGAAGCCAGAATCCCTGTGTAGAGGTGGTAAAAGAAAGGGCCAATAATTCCTAAAGATAATGTTAGAAAAAAAGAATTTAGGGGTACAAGGACAAAATCAAGAGCCAAAGATTCTGAGACAAAGGAGATACCAAAAATGTATATCTGAACAGATGTATTTCCTTCGTTGCCTTGGAAGTTTCATTGAAATTTCTCTTGAAAGACCTCCAGTAAAGATTCTTTACTTTTATTTATTCATTCTACAGGAATTCATTAAATGCCTATTAAGTGCAAAATATTTGGGATAGAAAGACAAAAATGCCATAGAGCTTGACCTCAGGGATCTTACTTTTTATTGCCTGTGTGTATTTCTAGGTTGTATATGTATAGGATATATAATGAGTAAATATATTTAAAATGAAAACAAAATGATTTCAGGGAAGGAGGCAGAACCCTGAAAACTGGGGGCAGCAGGAAAGGTAGCATGTAGGATGGCATATGATTTGACTCTCAAAGGATCTTCATTATTCCAAGTTGTGGAGATGAGAAGAGAGCATCCCAGGTCTAAGTCGAGTCTTTGAAGCAGCAGAGTACCTGCCCAGGGAACAACTAGCAAACAGATTTGCCTGGTGTGTGCATTGTATAAAAGAAACTTTCTCTTTCCTCTGGGATCAAAATCCCAAATGCTTTCTTCCTATCCATCTATGGTAATATAATTAGCACCCATGTTTTGTTGTTGTCAGTTATTCTGTGTACATCATTTTGGGACCTCCTAGACCATCACATGCCAATATTTTCCATGAGGTTTTCTTGGCAAAGATACTGGAGTGGTTTACAATTTCTTTCTCCAGTGGATTAAGGCAAACAGGGTTAGATGTCTTGCCTACGGTTACATAGTTGGTAGATGTCTGAGATCAGCTTTTAACTCAGGAAGATGAGTCTTCCTGACTTCATGCTGAGGGCTCTATCCACTCCATGTTTTACCCTAGTTGAGTTTAATTATTAGATTCCATTTCTGTGGACTGAATTCATCCTTCCTTCCTTATGCTGAATAATGCCAGGATAAAAGTATAATCTAGAGACCTTTAGTTCATCTCAGTCCTTTGCATGTTACATTCAGTGGGATTTTGCTGTCATTGCTAATACTGATAGCAATAGCTGGCTTTCATATAGTGTTTGAACAAAATGCAAAGCATTTTACATATGTTCTCAGACTTAATCCTCAAAACAATAATGACTATCTTATCACTCTCTTTTATTCTTATCTAAACACTTCAATTCAAAGCTAGCATGCTCCATTTGGGCTGATTATTTGCAATGTTTACCCTAGCTAAGGAGATAGAATTGTTCATTTGTGTCAGGAGCAGTCATTTTCTTCAACTCTCTGGTATCAGTTCTTCCTGGTATCTGTTCAACCAGCTCATTCAGTTGGGGTATTGGTGATGTTTTTTATCAGCCAATTAAGCTTATGGGCATTGAATGAGGTTCCATTCCTATTCTGGTGTGGGTGTTAATTTTGGGAGGAAGAGTTAGATGCTCAGTTGGCTAGAAGTGTGTGTGGGGATGGGGTGGGAGAGTGCTGCCTCAGCTAGAGATTCTAGGGCATGATGTTCTTTAAAGTTAAATTTTCCTGCCTCTCCTTTCCCTTACTTCCCTCTTTCTCTGCCCTCTTCTCTTTTTTCCCCTTCACCCTATCCCATCCACAGCTGATGCTTGTCTTGCACTTTTACTCTGGTTTACTTTGCTCTAAAGTCTGGAGAGCTACCCTGTTTTAAGTTTGGCCTTTCTATGGGCCAATTGCCTGTCATCAGAGTAGACTTTACTTGCTTTCTCAGGTCTCTGTGGCCATTACAATTCATCTCTTCTAATAATACCCTGGACAATTGCAATAGCATCCCTGCTTTCACAGTCACAGAATTTCAGAATTGGAAGGAATCTCAAAGGCCATCTAGTCTTTCTTGGACTTTGGTTGAAAGTCCCTCAGCAGCATCCCTGATAAATAGTCATGCAGCCTCCCTTTGCAAAACTTCAGTGAGAGGGAGACTCTACTTCTCCCAGAAGTAGTTCTTATTTTCAGCAAGCTTTCCTTTATAATGAGCCCAAATCTGTCTCCATAACTTCTATCAATTGCTTCCAGTTTTGCCCTTCAAATATCTGAGGACAGTTAAAACATTTTTGATACAATTCATTTCACCAACCATACATTAAGAAGAAAGGCTAAAAAGAAATTTTTATTGGGGTTATGAGGCCAATATGAATTAACAGAGGAACATCATAGCCAAAACCCAAATACTCTGTAACATTAAGACAGTCTTTATGGCCATAAAGAGGCAATCATTCCTAAGGTAGTGTTTGACCCCAGTATAGACAAACAAGTCAAGCCTTGCCCTGAGGGAGTTTATATTGTACTGAATTATATATGGTATATACACTGATAAGTAAAGCAAACCTTCTTCTTTTTTTTTTTTTATACTTTATTTTTTAAATTAATTTTATAATTATAACTTTTTTTTTTTTGGCAGTACATATGCATGGGTAATTTTTTTACAACATTATCCCTTGCACTCACTTCTGTTCTGAATTTTCCCCCCCTTCCTTCCCCTAGATGGCAGACAGTCCCATACATGTTAAATATGTTATAGTATATCCTAGATACAATATATGTGTGTAGAACTGAATTTCATGTTGCACAGGAAGAATTGGATTCAGAAGGTAAAAATAACCCGGGAAGAAAAACAAAAATGCAAACAGTTTACACTCATTTCCCAGTGTTCCTTTTCTGGGTATAGCTGATTCTGTCCATCATTGATCAATTGGAACTGAATTAGATCTTCTCTTTGTTGAAGATATCCACTTCCATCAGAATACATCCTCATATAGTATTGTTGTTGCAAACCTTCTTTTCTTGGGTAAATTACCCCATTTCCTTCAAATGATAGCATTATCTACTCTGCTTAGGATCACAGGGAGACATCCTGGTGCAGTGGAGAGAATGTGCTGGAGACAATCAGGGGTTTGCTTTATGGTTCTGACAGTGTTTGATCCCAATCAAGTCACTTTATCTCTATGTGCCTCAGCTTTTTTGTCTACAAAATGGGAATAATGATATTTAACTGTCCACCTTACAATATTGTTATGAGGAAGACACTTTATAAACTTTAAAGCATTGTACAATTGTGAATTATTGTTATTATCCTGGTTGCCTTCCTCTGACAAAGTATAGAATGTCTATGTCTTCCTAAAATACAGTGCCAATAGTTACAAAAATACTCTTAGAAGTGTTCTGATTAGGTTGAAGCAAAAAGGAATGATTGCCTCTTTATGGCCATAAAGACTGTCTTAATGTTACAGAGTATTTGGGTTTTGGCTATGATGTTCCTCTGTTAATTTATATTGGCCTCATAACCCCAATAAAAATTTCTTTTTAGCCTTTCTTCCTGAACTTGAAGAGGTGCCAAGTTATATGTTTGCCCTTTCTCTTCTGTGGAGGGAGACTGACCTGTACTTTATTCGTATGTAACTGTTACGTGGTTCTTTCAGAAATGTAAGCATAGTGCATTCTTGCAGATTTCCCTTTACATACTATGCTTTCGGTAGTGACAATCTCAATCTTATATATCTCTTGTGACTAATCCTTGTATTGAATTGAGACAAATATCCTTTTTGCCACACCTAAAGTATAGTAATTAATAATAATAATATTTATATGGCACTTACTTTATGTCAAGCACAGCGCTAAGAAACTTTACAATAATCATCTCATTTGATCTTCACAACAATCCTACGTGAGAGTATTTATTGTTATCCCCATTCTATTGATGAAGAAAAGAAGGCAAACAGGGGTGAGGTGGCTTTTTCAGGGTTGCAAAGCTAAGAAGTATTTTGAGGCTGGATGTGCAAAAAGGTTTTATTGACTCTAGGTCCAGCACTGCTTCTACTACTTCAGCCAGTTGCCCTAGATTAATGAGGCAAGGCAAAGCTTCAGAAAATCTCTAGGTGAATAAGTAAAAAACCTGTGCTCTTTTCATTTTTAAACACTACCTTAGATGAAGCCATAGATGGAATCTTTCTCAAAATCTTCAAAAGACACAAACATGGGAGTGTTAACTAAAACACTGGATAACAGATCCAATTGGGCCAAATCTAGCAAAACATTCAGTACCAGAAGGACCTCAAAAAAAATCCAATTAGATGAACATGATGGGAGAGATGTGTTTAGAAGATAGTGCCCATGATAAAAAGACCTAAGGATGGATTCTATTAGTGATTACATTATATAAATAGATTATATTAGTGATTATATTAAGTGAATTATAAAGATTAGAAAAAGGGATAGAATAGTCTTGCCATTTTGAGAAGATTTTAAATAATCTGGACTACATCTGAAAAGAGTATGATCAAGCTGGTGAGAAGATTGTAGATAATATTACTTAGGAATCACTTGAAAGAATGAGGCTATTTCTTTAGTCTCAAGAGGAGAAGAAAAAGCATCATATAAGTGTTTAAATATTAACAGAGCTAGATGGCACAGTGTAATAGAATGATGAGCCTCATCTCTATGATTTCAAATCTAGCCTCAGATACTTGCTGGCTATGTGACTCTGGGCAGTTCACTTAACCATGCTTGCCTCAGTTTTCTCATCTATAAAATGAGCTAAAGAAGGAAATGGGAAACCACTTCATTATCTCTATGAAAAAACCCCAAATGAGGTCACAGACATGACTGAAAAATAACAAAACAACAACAACAACAATGTTGAAGGAGAATTAGAACCATATTTTCTTATCCCTCAAGAGTAGAAGAAGGAATAATGACTAAAATATTTAATATGAAAAAAAGGTTTCCTAAGAATTGGAATTGTTGAAAATAGAAGCTCAGATGCAAGGTACTGTAAAATGGTTGATCAGTGAGTATGACAAAGCATCAGTTGTAGACAGTTTTTGGAAAAAAGTTTTAAATGAAACAGAAGAGAAAAATGAGATGTAATTTAATAGAATATAATGATCATAAGATCATTGGTTCATGGATTTTAAATCTGGAAGGCACCTTAGAACTACTGAGTTTCCCTAGATGAGAAAACTGAGGCTGTGGGAAATTATGTGAATTGCTGAACATGACTCAGCAAGTGTCTGAAGGAAAAAAATTAAGTTCTTCTTGACTGCAAACTTGGAATTTAATCATTGCATTACTGTTCTGCCTCTAAGGCATTACATTTTAGATCAGGGGTTCTCAAACTACGGCCTGCCGGCCAAATGCAACCCGCTGAGGACATTTATGTGGCCCTCCGTGTTATGGCAAATGGGCTGAGGGGCGGAGACAGAGTGTGAGTTTTTGTTTTTTTTTATAATCCGGCCCTCCAGTAGTCTGAGGGACAGTGAACTGGCCCCCTATTTAAAAAGTTTGAGAACCACTGTTTCAGATCCATTTAGCATATGGGCAAATACTACTTTTCTAAATTATAGCTCTAGAGGCATATGTGACCTTAGATGGGATTTACCTAGCTTCCCCATCTTACAGAAGAGGAAGCTAAAACCCAGTATCAAATTGAAATCCAGACTTTCAGTGACTGATACAAGGTAAAACAGATAGTTATAATTAGAGGCAGAATTTGAAGCCAAGTCTTTTGACTCTAGGCAACTAGATGGCATAATGGATGGACTTCTGGACCTGAAGTCAGGAAGGCTCATCTTTTTTATTTCAAATGTGACTTCAGACTCTGGCAAGCCACTTAACCTCATTTGCCTTGATTTCTCAGCTTTCAAATGAATTGGAGAAAGAAATGGAAAACTAATCCATTATTTTTGCCCAAAAAAACCCCAAAGGGGGTCATAATGAATCTCGATAAATGACTGAGCTTCTGATTCCAGAACCAGCATTGTTTCTGCTATACTTCTCTGCTTCCTGGAGGAAAATTTTTTTGAAGGATTGTAGAGATCTTAGCAGTTCTATAAATATATGGCAACGTGCTAAAGAGAAGGGATAACTACTGGTGCAAAATTCTGGAGGAAGTGTGGAGAAATGGGGTCAGAGGTTCTATTTCAGAGAAATTAGCCTTCTTTGACAGGAGGGAAAGAAAAAGAAGGTGATGATAGTAGAAGAATAAAACTGAGGAACTTCATGTCAGATGGCCTTAGTATTTTTAGTGAGGTAGGATATTAACTCATTTCCTGTAAGAATGATGTTCAGGGCCTTTCTTGTCAAGGGGAAAATAGAAAACTTTTTGAATAGTTGCTGTGGACAATAAGATAAGGATATTTAATAAGGGTAGAGTATGAGAATTGTCATGGAACAGTGAGAGCCTTAATAAAGTTAGATATCATGAATTTGTAACTCTTAAATACTGTGTACTTAAAAGTATTTGCTACCTTATGATTTCCTTATTTTGGGAGATTGAAGTAGAATGGGAATAAGGGAGTAGGCTTTGAATATTTAAATATTGTAACAATATTATATTTTATTTCCTAAATAATATATGTTTAGCACATTGAGGGATTCTTGTATTAATATTGTATTCATAGGATATGTGGTATATTTACTAACTTTTTGGACCATATTCTATCTTAGGAGACCTGATATGAGCTGAGTATGGGCTGAAAACAATGTCAGTTTTTATGAATTTTATTAAAAGAAGTCATAAGAAAAAAATTAAAAAAATTGTGAAGATAAAAAGGAATGGCATGGACTAAACAAATAAGAAATGAACAATAAGTAGAGTGTATCAAGATGCCAATTGTAAAAAAAGAAGAAAAATAAAATTTCTATGACACATTGAAGGAAAAATACATTCAAATGATCTTCTTAGTTTAAGATCAAATAAATTAGTAACCTCTCTCTCTTAAATCTTTCTTTTTTTATTCTTCAGAACTTAAGATCTCAGTGGACAAGAATCATGTCTTTCGTTTATTCTGTACAGATTCCAGTGCATTATGCACACTCAATAAATATTTGATGTTGATGATGGATGAGCTAGAGCTGGAAGTACTTGTCTTATAACATGACTGATTGTTTTCAATGCTGACCAGCTGAATGAATGATCAATCACTAGCTTCTAAGACTTATAATGACACATGAGGCATAGCAAACTCTTAAGAGGCCTCTTTATTTATAAGAATGCTTTGATATGCACTCTGAAAGACAAAGAACTTCTTCTAACAAGGATGTTAAACATGATGTGACAATTGACTTGTCTGGCTAAAGGCCAGATGGCTTTTATTCTTAGAATATAAAATTTGAATCATTTTTTTAATACCTGGAAACATGTTTTAACTAGAGAAATGAAGTTCAGTTCAGTAAAATTTAAGAAAATATTAGTATAAGTCTTAAATTTACTTCAAAATTCATGTAGATTACTTATAGCTCATGGCTTCTTCTGTACTGAAATTGTCAATTTTAGGGTAGAGAGAGAGGAGAGGATAATCACTGATACAAAGTTGTGGAGGAAGTAGGGAGAAAAAAGGTTCAAAGGTTCATTTTCAGAAGGATGACAAAATATTGTTTTGTGGCAGGTAGAAAAAAGAGAGAAGGTGATGATGGTAGAAGAATGGAGTGGAGGAATTTCATGTCAGATGACCTTATGTCACTGTAAGTTGCAGGATGAGGATGCATTTAGTAGGGAAATGAAAAGTTTGAAGTGGGCACTTTGAGGTTTTCCTATGTGCTTACATACATATGAGGTATTTTGGGAAATTTATGGCTTGGAGAGTTTCAAAGATATGATATATTTTTATCCTAAAATAAATCATTAGTCTTCCATGAAATTTAACAATAAGGAATCTGTTATGTTTGGGGATAAAGTGGTACTGAAAAACAATATTGAAGACATTAAATATACTTCAAAGAAATCATCCTTATTCCTTTTTGAACTAGTTCTGCTTTGTATGTTCTAAAATAGCAGACTACCTTCTTCAAGTAGCTGGGCTGCAAATATGTGATTAGTCATAAGAGACCCCAGGGAAGAAAGTATGTTAAATAATATTAGTTGTTTATGTGGTAACTCTGCCATGCAGAGAAATAAATGAGGTTAACATCCTAGTCAGGAAAGGAAAGATCTGTCTGAAAAGGGAATGATCTCTAAAAAATTTGAACAAAACCTCACAATTTTAGGGCTCTTTGAAACTAATAATATTTATTTGAACTGATATCTTTTTATATTGATATAGAGTTCAGTTTGCCTTTGTGCTTTCTTCAGTAGGATCAGTAGCTTTCAATAAATTTTATCCTTAAATATGTATGAACACTCAAATCCTTCTTTACTTTGCTATCTTGATATTCTGTACTGTTATTATAATAGACATGGAAATATGATCAAATCCAGGTACTAGCCATGATCCTTATATAGATGAAAGTGACATATTTAGAAAAGATGGATTTTTAGTGTTATGCAAATGCGTTTGGCAAAACACAACTAACTTTGGAGCAGGCATAAGGCCATTATAACAGAAGGACATAATATAGGAGACTCAGAGACCATTTGTGAGAAGTGCAATGTTTAGGCCAGTATCCTCACATGGAATATTCAAATGGCAGTTTATTCAGAGAATATTTTGTTCAATTTAAGTGCATATGCCAAAATTAATTCATCTTTACCTTCTTTATTTTTTTTAATTTTTAAAAAATGTTTAAAAATTTTATAATTATAATTTTTTTTTGACAATATAAATGCATGAGTCATTTTTTTTTTATAACATTCTCCCTTGTAATCATTTTTCCAAATTATCCCCTCCCTCTCTCTACTCCTTCCCCTAGATGACAGGCAATCCCATACATTTTACATGTGTTACAGTATAACCTAGATACAATATATGTGTGTAAATCCAATTTTCTTGTTGCATTAGATTCCGAAGGTATAAGTAACCTGGGTAGATAGACAGTAGTGCTAACAATTTACATTCACTTCCCAGTGTTCCTTCTCTGGGTGTAGTTGTTTCTGTCCATCATTGATCAACTGGAAGTGAGTTGGATCTTCTTTATGTTGAAGATATCCACTTCCATCAGAATACATCTTCATACAGCATTGAAATGTACAGAGATCTTCTGGTTCTATTCATTTCACTCAGCATCAGTTCATGTAAGTCTCTCCAAACCTCTCTGTATTCATCCTGCTGGTCATTTCTTACAGAGCAATAATATTCCATAACCTTCATATACCAGAATTTACCCAACCATTCTCCAGTTGATGGACATCCATTCATTTTCCAGTTTCTAGCTACTACGAAAAGAGCTGCCACAAAAATTTTGGCACATACAGGTCCCTTTCCCCTCTTTTCTTTGGGATATAAGCCCAATAGCAGCAATGCTGGATCAAAGGGTATGCACAGTTTGATAACTTTTTTGGGCATAGTTCCAAATTGCTCTCCAGAATGGTTGGATTCTTTCACAACTCCACCAACAATGTATCAGTGTCCCAGTTTTCCCACATCCCCTCCAACATTCATCATTATTTGTTCCTGTCATCTTAGCCAATCTGACAGGTGTGTAGTGGTATCTCAGAGTTGTTTTAATTTGCATTTCTCTGATCAGTAGTGATTTGGAACACTCTTTCATATGAGTGGATATAATTTCAATATCATCATCTGAGAATTGTCTGTTCATATCCTTTGACCATTTATCAATTGGAGAATGGTTTGATTTCTTATAAATTAGGGTCAGTTCTCTATATATTCTGGAAATGAGACCTTTGTCAGAACCTTTAACTTTAAAAATATTTTCCCAATTTGTTACTTCCCTTCTAATCTTGTTTGCATTAGTATTGTTTGTACAGAAACTTTTTAGTTTGATGTAATCAAAATCTTCTATTTTGTGATCAATAATGATCTCTAGTTCTCCTTTGGTCATAAATTCCTTCCTCCTCCACAGGTCTGAGAGGTAGACTATCCTCTGTTCCTCTAATCTATTTATGATCTCATTCTTTATGCCTAAGTCATGGACCCATTTTGATCTTATCTTGGTATATGGTGTTAAGTGTGGATCCATATCTAATTTCTGCCATACTAATTTCCAGTTTTCCCAACAATTTTTTTTTCCAATAATGAATTTTTATCCCTAATGTTGGTATCTTTGGGTTTATCAAACACTAGATTGCTATAGATGTACCCTTTTTTGTCCTTTGTATCTAATCTGTTCCACTGATCAACTGGTCTATTTCTTAGCCAATACCAAATGGTTTTGGTGACTGCTGCTATATAATATAGTTTTAGATCAGGTACACCTAGACCACCTTCATCTGACTTTTTTTTCATTAGTTCCCTTGCAATTTTCGACCTTTTGTTGTTCCATATGAATTTTGTTGTTATTTTTTCTAGGTCATTAAAATAGTTTCTTGGGAGTCTGATTGGTATAGCACTAAATAAATAGATTAGTTTGGGGAGTATTGTCATCTTTATTATATTTTCTCGGCCTATCCAAGAGCACTGAATGTCTTTCCAATTATTTAAATCTGACTTTATTTTTGTGGCAAGTGTTTCGTAATTTTGCTCACATAATTCCTGACTTTTCTCTGGTAGATGGATTCCCAAATATTTTATATTCTCAACATTTGTCTGGAATGGAATTTCTCTTTTTATCTCTTGCTGTTGCATTTTGTTGGTGATATATAAAAATGCTGAGGATTTATGTGGATTTACTTTGTATCCTTCAACTTTGCTAAAATTCTGATTTATTTCTAATAGCTTTTTAGCAGAGTCTTTCGGGTTCTCTAAGTATACCATCATGTCATCTGCAAAGAGTGATAGTTTGATTTCCTCATTTCCTACTCTAATTCCTTGAATCTCTTTCTCGGCTCTTATTGCCGAGGCTAGCGTTTCTTGTACTGTATTATCTTTACTTTCCTTAAAAGAACGAAGTTTTCAAATGAAATAATATAACATTAAATTACAAAAATAAAATTTTATTTCTGTAATTGGAAATTTACTTATCATACAGAAAAGTAAATAATTTGTTTCATAATATTAACAGTGATTATTTTTTCTTCTTTACCACTATATAGTCAAGAACAGTCAAAAGTTTCTTATATCCTCTAATGGACAAATAATATCAATCAATGGAACAACAAATAATATCAATGGAACAAAAGAGAGTTGGGAGCTACTGTATTTCTTGATAATTTTTATTTGTAGTAACATAGTATTCCTGGAAACTGTCTCAGAGGCAGCAGGACTAAAAAGTCTGAGTGGAATGTTCTCCACTCTTTGGCTCTTGTGTCCCATCACTCCTTCCCTTTTTCCCTCACCAACTTCTCTACATTATCTACTGTTGCCTAGAGTATCTATGTTCCCTAAGGAAATTTGATGCTGAAAATGCCAATAGCCTTAGTGATAAAGACCATTAGACTTAGAGAGAGATGATCTGATTCTATTTGAAAACTGACTACTATCTAGTTGGGTGTCTTTAAGAAAAAAAACATTTAAATACACTGGGATTTAATTTCCTCATCTGTAAAAATGGGGACTGGACTCTATGGCCTTTAAGGGCCTCTCCAGCTCTGATAGTGTCTGTTTGTCTCTCTCTGTGTGTCTGTATATATGTGTATGTATGCATATGTGTGTACATATATGCTTACATATATGTTCTAGATCATTTAAATCTCCATATAATTTTGGTCAAGTAAAAACCAATAACTGCTCCTTTATACTACCTGATAGAAGAGACTTAGACCTGTGATTCCATTGATATAAGGCACTCCAAGTTGAGCAAATTTCTTGTACCAATTCAGGTAGATATCTTCTCTGCAATACATAGTTTTAGAGAGTTATCTATAGCCTTGAAAGTGCCTTGCCAGGATCACCCAGCCAGTATGTGACAGAGAGTGGATTTGATCCAGGTCCTCCTAGTTTTGAGGATACTTTTCTAGCCACCCTGTAATAATGGCCACCTCTTTAGACCATACCAATAAGAATACTAATGAGCTATCTTCAAAAATAAATTTAACAGTTATGAGAGATAATTGAATAGAATAATAATCAGAATATAATTGTACAAGAAAGGCAAGGACAGCCTTTATGTTACTGTCTTTGATATCCTGGAATCACAGAACATTTGAGGTAAGAGAGGATTCAGTGGCCATTTGTCAAAGCTTCTTAGACTATGTGTCATGAACATGGGGGTCACAAGATTATGATTTATTTTCAGCAAATGTTTGATTTTTATATCTATTTTATTTAGTTCAACTTCACCTTAAAAAGAATCCTCTCTACAAGTGATTCTTAGCAAGTGATTATCCTATTTTTACTTAAAGACCTCTGGTGAGGGAGGTCTCACTATCCCCTCATTTTCTTTAAAGACAATCTATTTCACTTTGGGATAAGTTTAATTGCTGGTAAATTTTTCTTTACAATGATTTGATATCAGAAACTCTTCAAGTGACATTTGAACATTGCTCTTTAGGCTTTCTTCTTCATTAAGTGTCAATGGTAGCAGTAGCAGCAGCAGCAATAACTTCCAGGAAGTTAGGTGGTAAAGAAGATAAAGTACTCTAGTATTTTATGTATTTAGGAAGACCTAAATTTAAAGCCTATCTCAGCCATTTAAGTGGGCAGCCTTGGGTAAATCACTTAATCCTTTTCGTCTTTAATTGCTTTATCTGTAAAATGGGCATAATAACAGCTCTTAATTCACTCAGCTGCTCTGAGGATCAAATGAGATTACATTTAAAGCTCTTTGCCAATATTAAAGTATTTTACAAATGCCAGTTATTATTATCATCAAAGAACTTAAAAAGTAAAATATGTCTAATCTTTCTTCTACCTGATAGCACTTCATGGTAGCTTCAAATCTCTTAGCTAATCTTTCTGGGTTCCTCAATCTGTTCTTATATAGCATCTTCACTATCATTCTGATTATTGCTCTCTTTTGTTTGTTTATGTACTTCCTAATATGTGCCCCATGTTGTTATTTGTTCAGTCATTTTTTTCAGTTCTGTCTCACTCTTCATGACCCTATTTGGGGTTTTCTTGGCAAAGATACTGGAATAGAAAAAGGAAAACTATTTCCTTTTCCAATTCATTTTTTAAAAAATGAGAAACTGAAGCAAACAGGATTACTTTTTTTTTTTTTTTTTTTTTTTAGGCTGGGGTTAAGTGACTTGCCCAGGATCACACAGCTATGAAGTGTTAAGTGTCTGAGACCAGCAAACAGGATTAAGTGACTTGCCTAGGGCCACACAGATAATAAGTATGTGAGGCCAGATTTGAATTCAGAAAGCCTTTCTGACTCTATCCTTTATCCATTGTACCACCTAGTTGTCCCTATAGTGTACCCTCGATTATAACTAACTTTTTAAACTACTAATTCACACTGTTGAGTCATATTGGGAACCCAAATCTTTTTCATAGGGCCTAATGGAACATTAGGAACTAGCCTTGCTTCTCCAGTTCTATGCTTACAAATTTTTTTGTTTTTTAACCCCACATGGTCTTTGAATGTTTCCTTTTTAAACGTTACCATTTTACTCATTATTTAGCCTGTTGAGATCTTTTGAAATCATGAATATGATCCAGTGTGTCAGTTATTCTTCTGAACTTTGTGCTACCTGCAAATTTGATAAACAGGTCATTTATACCTTCATCTAAGTTACTGAGAAAAATATTAAAGAGCATAAGTCCCAGGACAGAATCCTAGGGGACTCTCTATGCTTCAAAGATGACACGATCAAAGGGTTTTTACTAAAAAGAGAAATAGTTGAACATAACTTGCGTATGTTGAGACTTTCCTGTGGTTTAAAGGTACTGCTATTTGCAGAATCTGGCACTGTTTACTGCTTTTCCTTTCAAAGTCAACTTTTTTTTGAAGAATTCAATAAACATTTTAATGCTGCCAAAAAATCCATTTTTGATTGCTGCAGTTGAGGTTGGTCTTTCTCTTGTGCCCCACAAACTTATGCCACATCATTTGTGATACTTTGAAATGTATTAAAGATATTTCTTATTCTCAGTTTTCTTGCTGTTGTCCTATTTCAGCTCACTGTAGGGATCTGGCACTGACTTCCTGCTGTGGCATATCTTTTGTACATCTGACTGAAAGAAATTCTATTATAGCAAGTATTACTTCATTCCTTCACAGTATTTATTCAATATCTACTTCATTTAATTCAATGCAACAAATATTTATTAAATACCTAATAGGTACAAGTTACTATGCTAACTCTAGGATATGAAGATGAAAATTAGTCACTACTTTCAGGTAGCTTACAATTAAATAAGGGATGATCCTTTTAAAAGGTAACCATAACCTTCATTTCTTCTATTTTCTTTACTCTGTCACAACCAACAAATTACCATGTCCTGTTGATTCTAGTTTGTCTTCATCTCCAACATCTACTACCAACCCCATTTATTCTCATTCTAATTATCCTAATCATCTTAGTTGGACCCTAATTTCCACTTACCTAGTCTATTGTAATTGTTTCCTGAGTGATCTTACACTTTCAGTTTTTCTTCTCTGATACATTCTTTACCTTTCCTAAACTTCCTAAGAACCTGTTTGATTATATTATTTTTCATCTCAAAACTGTGGTAAAAGAATGAAACTTGAAAAGCAGGTTAAGATTCAATATAAGGGAAAAACAAACCTTTCTAACATTTAAACCTTTAAGAAGTTAAAGATTAGATGTTGCAGTGCAGATAATATGGATAATGCTCCCAAGTTTAATACAGACCAGATTAAAGTGTAATTGGGAAATATTTAACAAAATAAATAATATAGAATATGAATAATGTTAACATGTGGCTGTCAATATATGACAATATATGACCCCCAGAAATCCTTATTTATGGTTTCTATTTGTGCTTGACACCACTATTGTAATGGGTAAAACACTGGATTAAGAATAAGAATCTGAATCCTGCCTCAGACACTTACTAGTTGTGTAATATTGGACAAGTTTCTTAAGCTTCTTGTACCTCAGTTTCTTTTTTAAAAATTTATTATTATAGCTTTTTATTTATAAGATATATGCATGGGTAATTTTTCAGCATTAATCCTTGCAAAACTTTCTGTTCCAACTTTTCCCCTCCTTCCCCCCACCCCCTCTCCCAGATGGCAGGTTGACCAATACATGTTAAATATGTTAAAGTATATGTTGAATACTATATATATATATATATATATATATATATATATATATATATATATATATATATACATATTCATATAGTTATTTTGCTGCACAAGACAAAATTGGACTTAGAAATAAGGCAAAATTAACCTGAGATGGAAATAAAAAAATCCAAGCAGACAAAAACAGAGGGATTAGAAATGCTGTGTTGTGGTTCATACTCATTTAGCAGAGTTCTTTCACTGGGTGTAGCTGGTTCTCTTCATTATTGAAAAAATGGAACCGATTTGGTTCATCTTATTGTTGAAGATGGCCACGTCCATCAGAATTGATCATCATGTAGTATTGTTGTTGAAGAATATAATGATCTCCTGGTCCTGCTCATTTCACTCAGCAGCAGTTCATGTAAGTCCAGCCTTTTTGAAATCATTCTGCTGTGTACCTTAGTTTATTTATCTGTAAAATTAGGCAGTTGGATTTGGCCTTTGAAGAACTTCTTAACTCTAAATGTTTTTATTAGTTGTTCCAAAGTACTATGTGCTACTTCTAGAGACAGCAAGTGTCCCCGAAATTTGTATATATTTATATCTGTATATACAATATGTACACATACTCATATATATATATATATATATATATATGTATATATATATATATATATATATATATATATATATATAGACAGAGAGATATAAACAGAAAGACAGACAGAAACTGAGAGACACATAACATGCAGAGATAGGCACAGAAATAGAGAATCAGAGATATACAAAATTACAGAAAGACACAGAGACTGAGACTGAGACACACACAGACACACACAGACACAGAGAGAGAGAGACATACAGAGAGAGTGAAACACAGCCAGGCACATGAGAGAGAGAGAGAGAGAGAGAGAGAGAGAGAGAGAGAGAGAGAGAGAGAGAGAGAGAGAGAGAGGAGAGAGAGAGAGAGAGAACGGGCATACTGTATAGTCCAACTAGAGAGCTGGACTTGCTGTCAGATATAGGGCGATAATCAGCTGATGAAAAGGAAAGGCATGAATAGTAAGTAACTTCAAATATATGTCAGGCTATATAAGTTTTTTATTTCTAACTACCAGTTCTTCCATCTTTTGGTGTCTTGGGAAGAATGAAAGTTGTTGTGACTTTTTGTAGCCTTGTTTTAGTGATTTCTAAGCCCATTAACAAAGATTAAGTAAAAATGGAGGCACTTGTCAGGGGACCTAATCAATCTATAGCTCAAATATGTACTTTAAAAAGATTAATGCCCATGCAGAGGAAGAAAGATTTGTATATTCATGATTTATGGATTGGTTCCCATTTATAGTGTGGCATCTACTTTAGAGGTATCACATTTATTCATAGATATATGAAAGGGTTTTCTGAGCTCTGGTAAAAGAGGTTTTTTTGGGAGGGGATGTGGAAATCTGTGATTTCATCCTTTAGAGGATTTTCATATGAGGAATTTCCTTCCATTTACACAGATCAACACTTGTTTTGAAACTTATTGCCACAGAGAGTTGGTGAAGACTACTGAATGGTTAAGTAATTTGTCTGATATCATGTAATTATTATATAAGATAGATGGGACTTGTACCCATATCATCCTGACTCTGAAGTTAGATCTTTAGTTACTTCATCAGGACATAGCAAATTTATTTGCAGAAATTAAAATACATTTTTATTAATTGATATTTCTAATCAAAGGATAACTTCTTACTCATTCAATAACTAATTCTGAAAACAGAAGTTTTTGGTAGAATGCTGTGATTAAAATGACTGGAGTAGTCCACAGAATGATAGAATCTTAGAAGAGATCTCAAGGATCATTTACCCCTCTTTACAACATACTCCTTCTAATTTTAGCTTGAAGACCCCCAAGGTGGTCTATTAGGTATTCCCTTAGCTATTCCAAAAATTTATTAGCACCATTCACTCTCTCCTTTCTGGTTGATTTTAGTTCTAACTTCTCTGTGTTCTTGTAGCCATTTCTTTAGACTTTTGTTAGGGTCCTCCTCCATCTCTTCCCCTTCCTCTGCCTCATCTCTCATTCATTTTCATCCTTTCTTTTTCTAGTGGGTCTTTATCACTTGCTTATTTATAGTGAAGAAAAATATTTTCAATCCATCTAGTTACACTTCTGTTTTTCTCCTCACCCAAAAAGATTTTTTTTTTTTTTTACACATAATCCTTTCATTTCCTTACCATGTACACTTTTGCCCAATCTCTCTCTCACTCATTGTAATGTTTTTCTGGCCTGACTCTTCTAGTGAGACTTCTCTCTCAAAGGTCACAAAAAACCCTCTTGATTGGAAAAAAGCAAATATTGCTGCTGGCAGTTTTCATGATACTTTACCCCCTCTGCAGTATTGGACATGGTTGAACAACTCCTTTGGATTCTGTTCCTTTCCTTCCCTTCAGAGATACCATATTCTCTTGGCTCTTTTCCTGCCTTTGAAACCTTTCTTCTTCAGTGTCCTCTGGCTTATCATCCTTTACTTTTAAACAAGGGTGTTCACCAAGGTTCATTTCCTAACTCTCTTCTCTGTACATAGAATTTCTACCATAACAATCTCGCATGCTAATTTTAACTACTGTCACCATGCAGATGACTCTCAGATCTGTTTCTTTGTCTCCGACCTCTCTTCTGAGCTCCAGCTGCTTACAAGATAAATTTTTCTGGATTTTCTACAAGCACATCAAACTCAACATCTCCCAGATAAAGTTTATAATTTTCCTCTTAAATTTGTTCTTGTTATTATTTCTTTCTTTCTGTTATTGACATCACTATTCACTTAGTGTCTTTTTGATAAGAATTTGATGTTATTTTTGACATTTAAGTCTTGATATGTGTCATATCCATTCAGTTATGAAGTCCTCTTGATTATTCTATCTCTACTATTTTTTTTTTACACTCATCTTGTCCTCTTACACCACTCTACTGAAATTTTTCATTATGAATATCCTTGATAATTTCAGTTAGCTAAAAAGTCAATATAAGTCAGGGGTGTGATATGGCAGTCCTAGAAATTAATAAGATCTTGGGATTCTTGAAGGGAAACATAGTCTCCAGAAATAAGGAGGCCCTATTGTTCTCTGCCCTGGTCAGACTACATTTGTTGCTTTATATTTACTTCTTGATACTGAAGTTTAGGAATAATTGATAATTTAGAGGACTTATAGAAAAGGATGATCAGAATAGTGAATGGACTTGAGACTATCATATATGACAAGCATTTGAAATAACTGATATATCTAGACCAAAGAAGAAAAAAATCAGTGGGATGTGATAAATTTCTTTAACTACTTGAAGGGTGATCTTGTTGGTAAGGAGTTAAATTTCTTCAGTGCGACCCCATAGGAGTAATGTTTGGAAACTGCAAAGTCTATTCTAACAGAACTATTCACAGTTGGGATGGGCTATTTTCAAAGGTAATGATTTTCCCTCACTGGGGGGGGGGGAATTTCTTTAACCAAAGATTGTAAGTCTATGTATTTGGTAGTTTGCAGAAAGGATTTCAAATATGGATGAGTTAAGGTGGTCACTAAAGTTTCTTAACTCGGAAAGTATATGGATGTTTTATTTCCCTGGATATATCATATCCTGTGGCCTCTATGCCATTAATAATATTATTTCCACTGGCTTCATTAGTTCTTGTGTGTTCAGTTATCATCTCTATGTAGATGACTCCAACATCTATCTATATATAGTCTATTTCATGAGCACCAGTCCAAAACTATCAATTGATTATTGGTTGATTCACAATTAATATTGCAAAGGCATATCAAATTGTACATGCCCAAAACAATTCATTATTTTTACTCACAGCCCATTCTTCTTTCAAATATTCCTATTATTCTCATGGCTATTATAATCTTTCTAGTTGTTCACATTCACATTCATGATCTCAATATCATCACCTCCTGGAATTCAGTCACTGCATCTATTCAATCAGTTGCCAAATAGTATCATTCTTGTCTCCAAAAAATTTCTCATGTCCATGCTCTTTCTTTCCACTCATGTAAGAACCAAGCTAGATTAGGTCTTTATCATTCATCACTGCATGATTATAATAACTTACTAATTAGTCTCCTGCTTCAAGTATATCCCCCAACAATGCCAAAAATGATATTTATGAGGTATGCATATTATCATATCATTTCCTTACACAACAAATTCCAGTGTCTAGTGCTTCTAAAATAAAATACAAATTCATTTCTTTATCATTTAGATGCCTTCCCAACGTAGCTACTTTCCCAGGCTTATTATATATTTCTTTCCTTTTTAACTCTGACTGTTAAACTATTCTTGCTGTTCTATGCAGAGCATTAATTTAATTTCCAATTTTCTTCCTTTGCACAAATTATCTCTCACATGTGGTCTGTACCCTTTCCTTACCTCTGTCCCTTAGAACCTCTAGATTCCTTCAAAGCTAAACTTAAGTAGTGATTCTTACATGAGGATTTTCTTATTTGCCTGTAGTTGCTAGAGCTTCCATGTTGAAATTTACTTTTTATTAACTTATACATATAAATATTTATTCCTCTTATACAGTGTAAAGTCTGTGAAGGTAAGAACTGTCTCAGTTTTGTATTTGTATTTTATTTTGTAATTTTGTATTTGTATTCTGTAATTAAACACCTTGGATAGTTTATATTACATAAAAAACATTTAAAATGTCTAATGGGTGAGAATTTTGAAAAAAAAAAGCAGTGGTCATTAAAAGTCAGCATGGATTTAGTAAGAATAAATATTCTAGGTTTATCATTTTTGATAGGACAACTAGAATGGCAGATCAGAGGAGTTTTGAGTACATATAGTTAAATTTAATTATTTGGGGGAAAATCACTCATTTTTTCACATGGATGATTTAAAGAGATGTGATTTAAATAATAGCTGTCAGTTGGATTCAGAACTCCCCGAATGCCCAGATCCATTAGTCATTAATTAAATTGGTTAGAGTTCTGCAGGAACCTATCTTTGATATTATAATATTGAATATTTTCTTCAGTGATTCCAGTAAAACTATAGAATGCATTTCTGTAAAATTTGCTGATGAAACAAAGTTACAGTAGCTAACCCATTTGTGACAGAATCTCCGTGAATCTCAACAGAGTAGATAAGGTAAATAAGGTAAAATTCAATGACTGAATTCAGAAATCAGCTCTGCAGGTCTGGAGTTGGTGAAGTGTGAGTGGACAACAATTTGTGTTGGAAAATAGATTTGGTCATTTTTGGTGTATTACAAATTCAATTTGAGTTAGCAATATGATGTGGAAGCCAGAAAGCTAGTAAGTTTTGAGAAAGGCAGCTTTGAAAAAAGATACAGTATTCAAAAAAAAGGGATGCTAGTACTGCTGTATTCTGCTCTGAACTCATCTTTTCCTCTAAATCTTCCCTTTCCCCTAACTCTCCCATTACTGTCTAGCACATTACCCTCTTTGTTGTTACTATCAACTCTTCATTCTCTCACCAGGATCAAAAATAATATCCTCCATTTGACATTCAAAGTTGTCCATAACCTGTCTTTGCAGTCTTCCTTCAAATTTCTTTTGATCATGTAATTTCCAGTCTTCCCCCATCTTTCCATTCTTCTTTCACTTAACTTCTGACTATGTATTCTTTGATCTAGTGATACTGCCTTTCTTGCTGTTCCACAAAAAGACATTCAATCTATTGACTCTGCATATTTTCCTTGCCTGTCTCCTGTGCCTGGAATGATCTGCCTACTCAATTCTATCTCCTAACTCTCCTGGCTTGTTTAAGTCCCAACTAAAATTCTATATCTTAGAGGAAGGATTTACCGACCTTCTAAATTCTGGTACATTCCTTCTCCAATGGGTCCTATTTGATGCAGTGATACTAGAGTCTTTACTGTCCCTCTAAGAAGACACTCCATCTCCCCCACCAGCATTTTCTTGTGCTTTCCTTCCTATGCTTGGATTTCTTAATTTTGTCACTTGGCTTCCTTTAGGGCCCAGCTAAAATCTCACCTCTTTAGGAAACTTTTCTTGATCACCTTTTGATCTAGTATGTTCATTTTGTTGATGACTTTTAACTTATTCTGTATATATCTTTCTTGTGCATAGTTATTTACCTGTTGCCTTTCCCATTAGTAAGTGAATGCCTTGAGAACAAGAACTGTCTTTTACATTTTTGGTAATCCTAATGCTTATCACTACGTCTGGAACTCACTAAACATTTAATAAATGTTTATTGACTGATGATTTTAGTTGAAATATATCTGAACTTCTGGATTGAGTTCTGAGTGCCGTGGTCTAGGAAGGATGTAGATGAGACAATCTATAGCCCTCAGATGCCTCATTTGTAAAATTTAGAAGTTAGGTAAGATGACTCTTCCAGCTCCAAATCTTTGGAGCTCCAAACCTTGGGGAACACTTTGTCATAGATCTCTAGAATACATCTATATTTACTATGTTACCAATATATATTCCTTTTCTCTTTACCAGCCTACAAAATCCATAAATACAGAGACCAGGACCCACCCTATAAGGTTTTTTTTATTTAGTACTAATAAATATTTGCTCGATTCCTTTGAATTGATCTGAATTCAAAGTCTTTTGGCTTGTCCATTTTACTCTTGGAGTACTCTGTGTTTCTTTATGTTGAATAATTTCTGCTTATTTTCCCCAGTTCAAACTTCTGAGACTAAGTAGGGAAAATACAGTCCTTCCACTTGAAGATGATTTTTGTGCCCTTGCTGAGAGGAAAGTAGATGGTAAAGTGGAGAATATTAAATTTGGCATCAGGAAGTCTTGGATTCAATTTGACCCCTAGACACATAGCTTATGACTTCTTTTGTTATGAGTTTCCCTATCCATAAAAATGAGGATAATAATAGTCCAACTTTGCAGGTTTCTTGTAAGGAAGAAATAAGATAATACATATAAAATATTTTGCAAATTGTAAAGTAGTATATAAATCCTATTACTACATCCCATTTAACATGTTACTGTCTATACCAAACGTTCCTTCAGCTGATCTATGTATTCTTCTTAGGATCCTGATCACTCAGCTTCAAAACAACTCTAGTTTTTCAATGCCCTTCCTACAACATGAATAAATACAGTCAATTTTGATTCACTGAAGATAAAAGCATTTTTGCAGTTTTAATATTGGTGAATTATTTTGAAAAATCATTTACTAGAGTGAAAAGAGACTCAGTCATTACTACTGAAAATTAAATGATGAATATTTATATATTAAATTGTGTGTAGACATCACATAGACTCAGGTATGTATTTAATTAATCGGTTCCCAAAGAGTAAATTAAATTTTATGTCTTTTATTTAGGATATGGTAGAAAATCATATTTTTATAGATGTTTTCAACTGTCTGTGTTTTCATATGTGTTTACAAATTAACCATCTTGATTCAGTTATGTAATAACAGCTCTAAAAGGACATTCTTAATATTTTCATGAGCTAGAATCAGAATTTTTAACACCGATGAAGTTTATTTTTGTATTTAAAATGCCTCAATAATACTTGGTTATGAATAGCTAAATGTTCACATGAATAAATTTGATTTTTTACAAGTTCTTAATTTTTTTCCTCTGGTATGTTTATGCATAGGAATGCAGAGAAACAAGTTTAGTTAATCTGATTGCATTATATTTTCATCATTCCAAAAACTATCTGAGCACTCCAGGGAAGACACATGTTATGCTAATTAACCAGAGACAATTAATAGATTGAATTTGTTTATTTACCAGGATAACATGTAAGGATTTTCCTAAGACTTATTTTACATGGAGACCCTTTGACCTATAGAATAGATAAATGGAAAGAAATAAAACATTTTTTCTAAGTCCTTTAAATTACTGAATTTAGGCATTGTCAAGAGGATTTATACTTACCTCTGAAGTTCATTTCAGCTCTGTTGAAAGATCCTATGAAATACCGAAGAATTCACATTGATCTAAAGAAGAATATAGGCTTATGTATTACTTTTGTGCAAGCAAAAAAAAAGGGGGGGGGGAGAAAATGGAAGCATGATAGTGTGAAATGTTGCACAAATTTGCTTTCTTAGTATAATTCTAGAGGGCTTTAAACTCATTGCATAAAGAATCACTGCTTTCTTAAAAGAACTACACAAGCAGCTAGTTGTCACTAGAGGGCTCAGCAGCAGATACATTGAGGAGAGCTGTTCTTGAGAGGTGCTGACAGAGTATCCCTGAGCTGTCCAGCTCCTGATGGGCCTAGGAGCTATTTTCAGAACTGGGAGTACTCGTGGGAATAGCTGATGTTTAAGGGGCATCGGAAAGCTGCTTGCAGAGCTAAGTTCAAGAGGGCATTCACCAGCTCCTATAGGAGCAACTTATAGGTCAAGAATTAGGAGTTTACCAGGAAGGAGAACAACATTAGAAATGTTCAGATGTTAGGAACACTTTAAAGAACATCCAAGTTCAGGTATCAGGATGGCCTTATTTTTTGGAGGAACCTGCCCTCTCCTACTACAATATGATCTCTTCTTCAAGGTAAAGCATATATTAGCCTTTATGTAGCTACAAGGGGAAGGGTAGAAATTGGGTCAGTAAAAAAAACAAAAAACAACAACAACAACAACAAAAATCCTTTCCTGTTCACCTGGGCGGGGGAGTACAGTTCCATTAGAAAGTCTGGATGATGGTTCAAGTAAGTAACAGGGGCTGTGAAATATAATTTGGTCTTTAGATCTATGAAGGAGGGTGTGGCCCAGAAATGAGGGTTATGATAAATTTCTATTTCATGCTAATTTTGTCTAAAGTACATAGAATATATTTATAATCAGAAGTTAATTCTTAAATTTTGATAATTAATAAGTATCTCTTAGCTATCTTTTTTACAGCCATCTATATAATAGTTGAAATGATTTCAGATGAAATTTAGAGCACAGCCAATAATTTGTATTAATTAAATGCAAAGTAGTTTATATGTAATCATTGGAAAATAATGAATGGATCAGATTTGCATTGTCATTATGCTTCTTAATTTCTGCAGTTTTGATACCACTTTCAGATGCTTATATCTGAAAAGAATTTAACTGTTAGTTCCAAAGATTCAGAATTTTAGTGTTCAAAGGGGCTTCACGTAGATCTGAACTCTATGGCATCTGATAAATAGTCATCCTGTCTTTCTTTGGAGGCATGTAGAGAGGAGAGATTCACTATTTCTTTAGGCATTCCATTGTAATTTTTGGAGAGCTCTAATCATTACGAATTTTTTTCCTCTTGATATCAAGCTTAAATTTGCTTCTCTATAACCTATCCACCCATTGCTTAATAGAATACAGGTTTTCCACTTTCTTTGCATTTCCTCACAGGGTCAAGAAGAATGTTTGATAATCCCTCTTCCACATGGAGCCCTGTATATACAGATAAACGTCATTAATTAATCTCTTCTAACTTTTATGGAGCTAAACATCCATAGTTTGTTTAGCCAGTCCTTCTATGATATGATCCTAAGACTATACACTGTCCTTTATGAATGTCTGGTTGCTCTGTAGCTTAATGTCTTTCCAAAAACATTGTTTACAGATTTCGCCATGATACTGCAAATGAGATATGATCATATGATCAAGGCAGAGTACACTGGGGCTATCATCATTCTGAACAATATGTCTCTCCAAGCAAAGTTTATTAGATTGTTTTGACAGTCATATCACACACATTATAATATCACACACATATAATATCACAATATTATACATATTGAGCTTGAAGTTCACTTGTCCATTCCTTACCATCTTTACCTAACAATCTGCTATAAAGGCATATTGTCTACAAAACTACCCCATTAACTTGTGAAGTGGATGTTTCTGAGACTATACTTCTGAGACTATTATTTCTGGCCAACATTAGTGAGAGCAAGGAATGCAGCTGTGTAACGGGAGTGCTCACTCACAGTTCATCTTTCCATACCACAGTGAAAAAGGGGATTGCTAACTTGAGTTTATACTTCAACAAGTTTGTCAAGTCTTTACTTTGCTTTGGCCATGGCTAGTGTTTGCCTGCTTTCAACTAGAAGTACAACATACAAGTATGTTCTTTATCAAGAATGCAACTCGAAAAGCAGCAATTAAACACTTAATTGGGGTTATGATTTAATAACTTTTGGTCTTTTGCTCAAATAATGCATCAGACCTGTATGGAAAGAAAATTGATAAATACCAACTCTAAACAGAGTTCTTGTAACATTTGTGAGATACTATAAAGAGATTCAGGAGACCTGAAGAATTTTTATGTTGTTGATTATTTAGAAATTCATTTTACTCTCTGTAGGATTACTATTCTTTAAAGTGTAGAAATGTATATGTTAGTAAAATATATACACCTATACATATATATGCACATGTACAATTAATTTGCACCTCATGGTGGTTTTGTGTGTTTCTGTGTGTGGGGGTATTGGTATGACCACTCTACAGTTTCTGGGAACCCTGAAGAACAGAGTAGCATAACTCTTCTTATTCAGTTGCTTTTCAGTCATGTCCAATTCTCTTGTAATCCAATTTGGGAGTTTCTTGGCAAAGATACTGAAATAGTTTGCTATTTCCTTCTCCAGCTCATTTCATAGATGAGGAAACTAAGCCAAATGGGCTTAAGTGACTTATCCAGGGTCATACAGTTAGTAAGTGTCTGAAGCTAGTTTTGAATTCAGGAAGTCTTCTTAACTTCAGGCCCAGTTTTCCCCACTATACCTCATAGCTGCCCTGAATGCATACTTGATAATGCCTAATTTGGTACTTTGAATTTGATGATGGTAATTTGTGATAGCAATGACACTTTTATTTTATGTTCAAAACACTGAAGACAATCAAGCTGATGTTTCCTTTGGCCATCTGTGGCTACTATAACTTTGTCACAGATCGAGACAACAGTAGGAAGTCAGGAGTAACAACATAAAATTAAATGATATTTGGATATAAACCCATATGTACAAGAGAGGGTATGCACCAGTTGGAAGTTTCTCTTTATGCGGTCTGAGATGCAACCCTTTGTCTCAAAGGAAGGATGGTCCTTCAAGGTTCGTTTTGAGGTTATTGGTGGAGTAGCTCACACTGCGCTTACCTAATTACACAGTGCTTGAGCTGGAAAATTAAATGTTCTGGTAAGCTTCTCCTCCCCCAGAGATTCAATTCTCTCCTTTTTTTCTGCTTTTGTGTTCCTCTTCTTTTCATATTTTTTCCATCTGTACATTTTTATTTCTTTCTTAGGATTCTCTCTCCTTTTTGCTTTCTCTGTTTCTCTGTCTCTGTTTTCTCTGTCTCTGTCTCTCTTCTCTTTTATCTTCTGATTCTTGTTGAGCTTTTAAAAATTAATTCTGTTTCTTTTTCCTGTCTTTCACTCATTTTTTCTTCCTTCATTTCACTGTAGATATGGCTCTGAGGCATCTTTCTAGACATACTTTTCAAAGTATTTGATTCTTAAGCACATGCATGCATGTGTGTGTGTGCAATGCATGTGTGTGCACATGTTACATCTGTATGCATGTGCATAGAATTGTAAAGGCCATGTTTAAATAGTACATATAAAATATATAGTATTTATTACTTTATGTAGGAAGCTACATAGAGAGTGGGCCATTGATAGAAAGTGATATTAGAACTCATATTTATGTAGGACTTTAAAGTTTGTAAATATTTTACATACATTATCTCATTTCAGTACTTGCAAAAACACCAATTAACTCCCTCTATTACCCCCATTTTAGATATGATAAAACAGGTTTAGAGAGAAATTCAGGTGACTGAGGCAAGACTCAACACTTTCTATGACATACTGTTGGATACGTGATTTTAGCATGCATCCCTGTTTTGCAAAACATATGTATCATTCAGATATTTATTCTATTCATTGAAGTATTTTTTAAATTAATGAGTAAGGTGATTACATAAATCAGGTATTTCTTAGTGAGAAATGCATTTTTTCTGAAGCTATAGGTCAAAGATTTAGAATGAAACCCTACAAGGTCAAAGGACCTCATGAAGGAGCTTATAAAAATGATGCAAAGAGAGTTTTAGTAATTTGCCTGAATTTAAGTAGCTAGTAAGTCTTAGAGCTGAATTTGAACCGATATTCCTTCTTTATATACCTAATGTTATTTGTTCTTTACAAGAAATCCCTGAGCTGAATTCTATTCTACTCTCCATTTGCAAAAATGGAGAAAACTGAATCAAAGAGGTCAAATGACTTATCCTTGGTCACTGAGCTAGTAAGTACTGTAAGTGAGATTTGAAGCTAATCCTTTCCCGACTACAATTCCATTATTTTTTTCCTACTCCACCACACTGCTTCTATATAAAGATGAGATTAAGTAGAGACAATGAATATGGGTAGCTTTTTAAATAAGTTTGGTTGAGAGAAAAAAAAAAAAGGAAAGACATGGGATGATAGCTTAAGCAAATGTTTAGTTGGTGCCTAAGGGATTTTTAAGGATGGAGACATGGTTATATTTGTAGGCAGCAGGCAAAGAGACAGTAGAGATGGAAATACTGAAGATTAAAGGGAGAAGTTTATGTAATTCTTAATAAGAACAAAAAATAGGCACATACCTTTTATTTCCTTTTCTAGTTGTAGATCTGAGGAGAGAGAGAGAGGAATAGAGACAAAAAGAGGAGAAACTTTGGTTGGAGATTTTCCCATTTCCCAACTCCCTGCTCATGTTCCCAGGTACCTCCCTCCATATCCCTTCTTTCTTGGGTAATGTCAAGATGAGTCTTTTTCATTTCTGAAATAGGGCTTATTATAACCCTAATACAGGGTTACAGACATACCAGAAATGGGGTGTATTCTTATTAATTATAACTCAGCTATGCTGTTGCTTGCACATTCTGTGTTACTTGATATTCTGAGACTCAGACATTTTTGTCAAAAGCAGACTATAGATACAAATCTATTCTAAAAAAAATTCAAAGTTCTTGACTGATTTTAGAGATTTGAAGTCAAGCATCTATAGACATATACTTAGCCCTGGAATAGACCTCACAGGTTCACCACATTCACTTAGCAGATGAGAAAACTTCCAGAAATATAAATGACATGTTTAAAGTAACATTGCTGTTCTGCATAGAGTCAAGATTTGAATCCAGATCTTTGGATCCCAAATTTAGTGATTACTCCACCCAGCAATGCTTTTTTGGCTTCTAATGACTATTAACATAATTTCAAACAACTTCCATTAATCAACAAGTATTAAGTGTATCTTTGTGCCATACGTTGCACTAGGTGCTAGTGATACAGAGACAATAATGATATTAGTTTGGCCCTTGTGGAGTTTGCCACAAGGGAGCAGAGAAAATGGGTTCCCACTTTTCAAAAACTGTGATGCTAGAGCTGGCTTTCTGGGAGATCTCATTAAGTCCAAATTCTGGAAAATTCTTAGATTTAAAACATTAACATCATTAAACAATGTTTCCTGTAAGTATGTAAGGCCTGTATAACTAACTATATGCTGTAGTTTGTATCTGAAGCTGATATGGCCCTAAGGAGCATAAGGTTGTTTAGCTTAGAGGGAAAAGTATTGGATGAGGCATAAGGGAGGCCGCTATTTCTGACTCTGATAGTAAGTAGGTCCAAGTCTTCTAACTTTTCTGGATTCATCTTTTTATTTCTGAAAAATGAGGTAGGGTTTTTGTCTTTAAGGTTTGCTTCTAGATCTACACAAATAATGATTTAAGTTGTATGGAATTATTTTCAAAGAAGAGGGTCAGATTACTTATCCAAAAAACAATTGAATTATTATTATGCCAAAACACAGGGCTGCAGAATTTTTAGGTTAGGGCTTGGAGGTCAAGATGAAAAAAGAATAGATCATTCTGGGCTCTTTCCCAGGCTCCATTATGACTCCAGGGAGATGTCCTTTCTGCCCCCAAAGCAGACACTCACTCTTTCCAATACAAAGATAATATTTTTTATATCCAGTGACCAGCTTAACCTTTATCAAGGAACTGATTTCCCACAAGAGCAGCTGCCCTTCACATGCTTCTTAGCCTTTAGACCCATTCTACTTTGGACATTTAGGATCAAGAAAAGTGGTCAGTAGTGCTGGATCAAGTAATTGGTGTCCCATAGCCATAAACCTTCTCCACAGAAAGCTCATCTTAGTTCTCCCTAGCGTTACCCACTTTTTCTTTTTAACTGTGCATTTGGGAACATTCCTCTATTGTTAACCAGCTCACCTTCATTCCAAGTTTATCTCACTTTTTCTCCTCCCCAATTTTCTGGTGATTACTAGCTTAGCCCTGAAGACACTGTGTGTCTCTTAGGATCCTCTCTGTAGTTGGTTACTTCTTGACTCATTCTTTTAGACCAGTAGTTTTAATCTCAAATAGTAACAGAGCTCTTTAATCCACACATAAGTGTCTCTGCAGGTTGCATATTGATTTAATTGTAAAATATGTGATCTATGTTTAATTTTATTTTTATTTCTTTTGTTAAATATTTATAAATTATATTTTAATCTGGGTGTTTGTTTTTTGTTCTTTTTTGGTGGTGGGGAGACACTCAGGAGTATTGCAAGGTGCTTGATAGAATTAAATAAGCCTGGAGTCAGGAAAACTCATCTTCCTGAATTCAGATCTGTTCTCAGACAGTTACTAAGGTCTATTACCCTAGGGGCAAATCACCTGACTCTGTCTCAATTTCTTCATCTGTTAAATGAGTTGGAGAAGGAAATGGCAGACCACTCCAGTTTCTTTCCTAAGAAATCCCAACCCCAAATGGGGTTTTCTTCTTTCAGATTTACCTGAAGTACTGAACAACTACAACAACAATGCTCTAATTCTTTGCTATAGCTCTAGTTGGGGCAAGGATTTCTGCATAAAGGGATTATTTGAATTTGTGTGCTTCTGAAACAGTGACTTTAAGGATAAATCACCAAAATTATCCTTAGGGCATATCTAAGTATGAAATTTCATGCAACCTCTGATAGACTTAATTTATATGTGAAAAATAAACAAAAAAATCTTTAAATCTATCTCTTACATTTTATTTTGAAGCAGAAACAACCAAGAATGTTAATTACCAAAGCTCAGAAAAGTAGAATAAACAGGATCCCTTAACTCATCCTCTTATGACTTGCAATTGCTCTTAATATGATTGTGTAACCTCAGTGAATGACCTTAAATATTACATGATCTGTTGTTTTCAGATATAATCAAATTTAATGACATTAGTTTTATCCAAGCATTACCCTCTTTTAATATGATTTGGGAATTTAAAATAAATAAATGATGCCATCAGTTATCTTTATGACTAGTTTTTGAAGACTATCATTTTTCTTTTTAGGTTAGTTTCATTTTTTGTAAGGGGGTTTTAATCTCTATGACAAAGGTAAAATGCAGTATAATCTATTTGCTTTTCTAAAGGCAAAAAGGTCTTGAATTTTCTAGTATATCATGTTAGTGATGACCCATGAAGCCCAACTATCTTAGGTTATGATCTTGGGGCAAATTAAGTTACAGTGGATAACATTTACAGTGGTCCTCAAACTTTTTAAAGAAGGGGCCAGTTCACTGTCCCTCAGACTGTTGGAGGGCTGGACTATAGTTAAAAACAAAAGCTCACACTCTGTCTCCGCCCCCCAGCCCATTTGTCATAACCCCTCGGGCACATAAATGTCCTCAGCAGGCCACATCTGCCCCACGGGCTGCAGTTTGAGAACCCCTGATTTAGAAGATCATATACTTGGAATGATTATCCCCAAGTTTTGTGTACTTACATTCATTCATCAAATTAGAGATAGTACAGTTAAAGATAATTTATAAAAAAACCCAACCAAACAAAAAAACAACTGGGTTTTCTTAAATTAATGCAGCACCTTGCATTAATTAACAAACTTGCTACTTTTCCTATTTAAAATGATGTATTTGGGGATTATCATGGTGCTACAGAAGTTAACTAAAAGCCAATCACCAAGATTGTGTTTAATGTCTAGAATTAATTTTCATTCCTTTAAAAATAAATTAATCGCATGTAACCTAAAGTTCATCATAGATTTGGAGCCAGAAGGGATCTTAAATATCATATAGTCCAAGTTCCTCAGTTATATTGGTGAAAAAAATGCAACATGGAAAGGTTAGATGACTTTGCCAAAGTCATATGGGTCTAAGTATTAGAAGTGGAATTTAAACCAGTTCCTCTGATTCCAAAGTCACAACGGAAATTTCCACTGTACAATAGCTTCCTCTTCCAGGGTTTTTCCTGCTGGATAATTCCTGCTTTTCTAACTCTGTGGAAGATGTATGAGTGGGGTTTGGGACTTGCCTCTGGACATCTGAAGCTTCCTGCTGGACTTCCCAGAATCATAAGTTATAGTGAAGGTTGTTTTCCCTGATGTTTTCTATTCTAAAGTAGATCATGGGGATGCCACTTTCAACCCTAGCAAAGGAGTTATTTTGAGATTCTAGCCTTGTTTTGCTAATGAACAGTAACACCGGAAGATATTCATCAATCTGTGGCAGAGGTAATTGTAATCTCCTAACACTTCTGGCTTCCTTCAGAAATCCTTCACATCCTTAAATGGGCTACTTCAAGTGAAAGCCAGAAGTGAGTACAGCAAACAGTATGTGTGAAAGTGTCAATGCTGGCATGCCAGAATATTTTAAGAAGGTGATGTGGCAAGGCATCGGACAAAATAAGAAGAGAAAAGTAATTTGCAAAGTGGTTTTAAAGACAATGTTTACATTCAGCATTTAATTTCCTTTAAGTATAAAGCTTAAGCACCTTTAATTTTAGAATCATAAAATCTCAGTCTGAATTGAGTTTTATTTGATTTGAAAACCAAACCCAATGAGCAAGTGAATCTCCCACCTTTCTTTAGACAGTTGGGGGTGCTATGGGTGTACATTATTGTATATACTGTCAGACGAGGTCACTGTGTCTGTTGGCTTTTCTTAGCTGCCTTTTTAGGTGTTAGAAGGAAAAGATAAACATTGGAGGATGTGGAGGGGTAGGAGGAAAAGAATTGATATCCTGAAATAACTGGGATGTGAAAACAAAAGGCATCATAAATCTTTTTTAAAAAGTAAACCTCCCAGCCAATGCAATAATCTTCTCTAGCTCATTTGCCATAGTTGTCTAGTCTCTATTTGAATGTCAGGAAGTGGGAACAATAGCAGCTGCTTAATCCTTTTTCCTTGGATAAATCCCAAATCCCACTAGTTAACTGCTTTAATTCCACCCCCCCCCCCCAGTCTCATATACATACTGAAATTAAAAAAAAAACACACAAAAAAACAAACAAAAAAAACCTAATAATGGAAATCACTACTCAACTAATTCCCTAGCTTAGTCTGCTTAGAAAGTTGACATTGCCACTATTGATCATGTTGCTTTTTTGCCTTTCTTTGTATCACCAGTGTTTAGCATAATGCTTGGCACATAGTAAGTGTTTGATAAATGTCAGGTGACTGATTATTGGCTTCTGACAGTCTAATGGAGGAGATAGGGAAACAGTGATAAATGAAATAGGATGAGTGGCAACTGAATTGAGAACACTGACTTGCTTTTGCTTCCCACGGAACTATATGCAAGTATCTGGGTGCACCATGCTGCCTCTTTAATTGAACACTTTCTCCTGCAAAGGACTAAGCACATTCTACTTTATGCCAAGTGTTCCCTAATGCATAGACCAAGTTATAGCAAAATGAAAGTACTTTAAGTTTTATTGCTATACTTTTATTTAGGTCACTCTTTCTCCAGCTGTGAACCTGATTGATGTTCTTAAAACCTCTGAGGAGATTCTCATGGCAGCTATGGATAAGATAAAAAAAAAAAAAAAAAAAAAAAGAAAGAAAGAAAGAAAGAAAGAAAGAAAGAAAGAAAGAAAGAAAGAAAGAAAGAAAGAAAAAGAAAGAAAGGAAGAAAGGAAGAAAGAAAGAAAGAAAGAAAGAAAGAAAGAAAGAAAGAAAGAAAGAAAGAAAGAAAGAAAGAAAGAAAGAAAGAAAGAAAGAAAGAAAGAAAGAAAATGTAAGAGGGAATGCAGGGAATTGTATTGGGAAAATACTTTCTGTTGAATAGTTCCTCAAAATGCAGTGAGTTGAGATGATGGATTGCATTAGATGAGGGGAAATAGAATGTTCTTTTGCTCACTGATAAGCTAATATCATACTGAATTACTTAGACTCTGGCGACTCTCATAGGCTTTTTTGGTATACATTCTGATATTTACTGATATTGGATTCTGATTTTGACTCATATTTTGTAGTTGGAAGACTTCAGAACATCAATAATTGTTTAACAGAGTGTCAGAAACTGTTCCCAAATTATCAAAAATAGTATTACAAAATTAGAAAGGATCAAAGAGCTCATAATCAAAATTCATTCTCAGTCTAGCTGTTTGAATCTCCCTTCAACATTCAAGAAATGCTCTAAGTCATTTTGCTTAAATACCTTTAGTGAAAAGCAATTCTGTATCCTTTGAGATTACCTAATACATTTTCAGATTGTTTAGGAGGTTGTTCCTCATATATTGAACAGTAATTGGCCTCCCTATAACTTCTATCTTATGATTTTCATTTTGCCATCTTTTTGACATGCAGGATAAGTCAAATTCCTCTTCTCCATCCTTCAAACATTTAAAGATGACTCAGTCATCACTAAACTAACACAGATCATAGTATGATAGATTTAGAGCTGGAAAGGAGTTCAAAGGTTATCCAATCCAGCACCCTGCTTTTTACAAATGAATTTGAAGTTTAAAGCCATTATAGTAATTTGCCCAAAGTAAATTTGGCATAGGTAGCAAGTGGTAAGGCCAGATCTTGGATCTCTTTCTCATAACTTTAAATCCAGGGCCCTTTCACCACTCCAGGACTCTCTTCCCCTGCCAGTCTTTTTATAATATGGTTTTAATTGCCCTCATTATATTGGCTATCTTTTTCTTGATGAGCTTCAGCATGACATTGTCCTTCCATTAGAGATATTTATATTGTGGCTTTTTCAATGAAAACAACTCCATAGTCATTAGGAAGTTTATAAGTCTATTAGAAATCATTTTAATGATAAAGGACATTAGACTATCAAGGACCAGTGCAAAAGTTACTGAAACTACATGAATTATTTCTATTCAAGTTCTCTGTGATGTCAGTTATTGGAAATAGGTTTAGAGACCTGTGGTTTTCTAATCAAGATTCTTGAAATGGGACCACTTATTGTTTTTGAACTTAGTGTTCATGTTAGTTACCTATGAATATTTGTAAGGAGTCAGTAGATAGAAGCAAGGAGTGCCATAAAATTGATAATTCATAGATATCTTTATATTTCTATTCTATAAAGTAAGAAGGATTGGCAGCCTGGAAGAGAGTCGTGCTTGTCCTGCTAACTTTGGTACTGGTAGGTAGAATAGTTACAACCATCTTCCCACATCTAACACTTCTTATTCTATAGGAATTATACTGTTTTATCTTTTTAGGGATATTCTGGAATATCTTCTATATCAAAGAGTTTGGACTTAAGAAAATCAGTCATGATATTTCTGAATATCCCTTGCCTCTGACCTATTAAAATATGTGGAACAATTGGCATCTTTAATCCTTAAAGTTGTAAAGACTTAAAAATCCTCATATTTAGGATTTAATTTCCTTTCAACTTTTAATATGAGTTTAAGTTCCTTTAGTTTTAGAATGATAGAATCTTGAGATTTGAGTTTACTTAGAGTTAGTCAATTCCCTTGAGAAAGTGAACTGTCCACCTTTCCTTGGAAATCTGGGCACTTGTGGGTATAAAATTCTAAATAGACTGTCAGATGGGGTCACTGTGTCTGTTAGTTTTACTTACCTTCTTTTTTGTTTTTATTACAATGAAAGGTTCACTCAAAAACCTTTGTGAATGTGGAAGGGTAGAAAGAGGGAGAATTGTGTCCAGAAGAAAGCTCATCTTCTTCAATTCCTACCTGGATAGTGAAACTCTCCTATCATATTCCTAATATTATCCCCAGTGATAATCTAATCTATTTCCTGAAGACTTTAAATGATAGCAAAATCATTAACTTCTAATAAAAGAAAATTCCAATTTTGGCCATCTCTGATGCAAAGAAAGTTTTTCTATTAAGCCAAAATCTTTAGTCCATGTGCTACCCTTTGATGCCAACAAGAACAAATCTGGTAGTTCCTATTATATTGGAAATATGGGAGGAAAAGTTGGAAACTTGGGAGAATAGAGAGGAAATTTAGAGATCCCTTGAACTGTTTTGTTGTTTCAACCAGAAGTTATTGACTGCCAATATTTCTAGAGTTGGACATAATTAGGGGAGTGAAAAATGATAAACACTTCTCTAGCATCTCTAAATTCAGAAAAGTGAGTGGGTATAAATGTACTCAAAATGATCTTATTTGTAATCCTACATGCCTTATTCATATGTTTTGATTATAATATCATTGAAGATAAGGCTTTCAGAATTCAGTACCATGTACAGTTTATTTATATTTGTTCAATAGAATGTCAGTTCATATTTTGGTTAATAAAACCCAGGTTGAGAGGCGGGGTGGAAAAGTAAGAAAATCATTGCTTTAAAATCTCAACACTTTTTTGTCACAGTATGATTTTAGACTTATAACTTCTTAGCCTTCCTAAATTTCAGTTTCATCATGTAAAAAATAAGGGAGTTAGACCAAAATATCTCTAAGATTCTGACACCAGATCTTATAACTGTGAAGACCCCAAATCTATTATATCATAATCTTATGAATTCTGTTTCTTTATAAGTATAATAATTGATCTTTTCTGATATTTTCTGCTAATGGAAATTTTTTCATTAAACACTTGAGAGCCCCAAATAGCCAATTTTTCCAAAATGAAATCGGATTTACATTTCTCTTCCATTTGAGATGGAATAGAACTTGATAATTTATGTGTATAGTGATTTTTACAATTTAATAAAAATTGTAATATAAACTTTTTAGGAAATTTGCGTGAAAACTGGTTATATTGCTTTGACTAAAGAGAAGTTTGTTTAGATATTAACAAACTTTGAAAGGGGCTGAATTTGGTTTATTCAGTTTAACAAGTACAACTTCATTATTATTAAATTATCAAAAAATCATAGAGTCAGAGAGTTTGGAAGGGATCAAACCCAACCTTAAGACTCCTCTATAACATACCTGGAAACTGTTCTCTGGCCTTTGCTTAAAATTGTACAGTAAATAAAACCTGACATCTCTTGTGGAAATGAAATTTTTGGGCTAGTTTTGAAGAAAATTTTCCTTTATTGTTCTGTCATTTCTTCATGACCTTATTTGGAGTTTTCTTGGCAAAGATATTGGAGTGACTTATTATTTCCTTCTCTAGTTTATTTCCCAGATGAGGAACTGAGGCAAACAAGGGTCAGTAATTGTTAGCATCACACACCCAGTAAGTGTCTGAGGCTGGATTTGAACTCAAGAGGATGAGTTTTTCTATTCTAGACCTGCTACTTACTTCCACTGTGCCACCAAGCTGCTCTTCCATTAAGCCCAAATGGACCTCTTTGTAACTTTCACTTGTTCCTTCTTCTGTTTTCTGGGGACAAGTAAAGAAGTCTCAGTCCTTTTTTGAATGGTCCCTTGAATATTTGGAGACAGATATTATTGTTATTTCTCTTGTTTTCTTTTCTCCATGCCTGACATCACTATTGACTTCATCCCCTTTAGTATCACACTTGTCTACCTGTTGATATTTTTTGTCATTTTCATGGCCTTTGTAAAATATGGTACCTAGACAAACAAAACACTCCAGGGCAAAGTACAGTCAAATTATCACTTACCTCATCTGGGACACTATGTATTTCTGAAAGTAGACTAAAGCTCCCTTTCCTTTGTTGGCTGTATATCATGTGGTTAATGCTTAATGCACTTATTCACTAAAAATCCCAAATTTTTTTCCAACAAAATCTTTCATCTCTTGTAGTTTTAAAGTTTAGTCTTTGAACACGTGATCCTTTATATTTACTATGATTAAATTCCATCTTAACAGATTAGCCTAGTGTGTTAGCCTGCTGAGATTTTCTGTGGCCCTAATTTTGTCATCCAATATATTAATTATTTCTATCAGTTTCATGTCATCTAGCAATATGATAAAAATTTCCACTTATAATTATCTCAGTTATTGATATCATCAAGGAATACAATTGAACTGAGAATGAACAATATAGTTCTATATATTTTTTTATGTCTGTACAAATCTCTTTAATAACAAAGCATATAAGCTGGATCTGAGTTTTCAAAATATAAGCAAGTAGAGACATTTTCTGACAGTTTGTCTTAGTACTTCAACTGTCTTCACACCTTTCCTGAACTTTTATAAGAAAATCAATGCATTTTGTCATCTTTAGACATTTGTTTTGCTTTTTTAAGGTACTGAAAGAGTATTGGCTATTTCTCCTTTTCTTCATCATCAAATAAATTTAGAACGAAAAGACATTATTTATTTTTTTTAGTTCTCTACTCTTAAAATAATTTGAAAATAGGTCAGAAGATTTATTTATTCTTTTGTTGATTTTGTATATTTAGGGGGAAGGAATTTGTGCTCCAAGTCTTAGTAAAAATTTCCAACAAGGTGAAGAAAAAATTTTGATTTGCAATAATATTAAGTTACATTAGAGGCAGATGGTATAGTCCAATGTTGTCAAACTCAAATGGAACTACTAGACTTACATAAGAATCTCTGCAGGCTACATACATATTGATTTAGAAAATCACATATTAATACGCCTATGTTCTATTGTATTTCCTATTAAAAGAAAAAGCTTTCCTGTTACATTTTATATTGGTTTGGATTGACTTTAGTGATGAGTTTGAGTCTTCTGTATAAATTATAGAAATGGTTTAGTAGAAGTGGGTTCAAGTTCTCTGTGACAAACTGACTATGTGATCCTGGTCAAAGTATTTAACCTTTCAGTGCTCTAGGGTTAGGTAACTAACTTTTTAAGTTGAAGAGGAAGTACTTATATTCATTGATAGAAGTTTCCTCTTCTAGGGAGTAGCCTATATTAGTACAATCATAGGTCCAGTCTCTAGATATATTATAAGATATGTGCTTTTTTTGTGACACAGATCTGTGCAATTAAAATGACCCAGCCCCAGGATGGAAGAATTGGTTTCTTATTTTTCTTTTTGTATGTTGTTTGTATTTTTCTTTGTGGTATGTTTTCTTTGTTCTATAGAAGAGATGTTTTTCAAAAAAAGGGAAATTCTTTTAATATTTCTAGATTTATATTTCTATAAATAACATCTATAATATATGGTTTTAGAAGTAGATTCAATTATCTATTTCAGTAGTAGTCTTTTAGTGTATATATATATATATATGTATATATATATATATATATATAGAGAGAGAGAGAGAGAGAGACATATATATATATATATATATATATATATATATATATATATATATATATATATATATATATGGAGAGAGAGAGAGAGAGAGAGAGAGAGAGAGAGAGAGAGAGAGAGAGAGACATGTGTCTCTATATATAATATCACATTTCTTTTTTTAAATGTTATTTTATTGGTGCAACTAGATGGTGTAGTGAGTAGAGCACCAGCCCTGAAGTCAGGAGGATTGAGTTCAAATCTGGCTTCAGACACTTAACATTTCCTAGCTGTGTGACCCTGGGCAAGTCATGTAACCCCAATTGCCTCAGCAAAACAAACAAATAAATAATCTTATTTTATTTTTCTTAATTAAAAGTAATTTTAACATTAGTTTAAAAAATTGCATTCCAAATTCTCTCCCTCCCTCTCTTCTTCTCTCCTTGAGAAGGCAAACAATTTACTGTAGATTAGACATGCACCATTTTGCAAAACATATTTTCATGTTAGTCATGTTGCAAAAGAAAACACAGACCAAAAGCTGCTACCCCAAGAAAAATAAAGTAAAAACAAAAATAGTATGACTATGCTTCTATTGACATTCAAACTCCAATGGTTTTTTTCTCTGAAGGTAGAAAGCATTTTTTAAAAATCAGGAGTCTTTTGGAATTGATTTAGATCATTGTATGATTGAGAATAGCTAAGTCATTCACAGTTGATCAACATATAATGTTCTTCCTGGTTCTTCTCATTTCATTTTATATCAGTTCATGTAAATCTTTTCAGTTTTTTCTGAAATCATTCTGCTAATCATTTCGTACAGTATAATAGTATTCCATTACAAGCATATAGCACAAATTGTTCAGCCATTCCCAAACTGATGGACATGTCACCAAAAAAGAGTTGCTATAAATATTTTGGTACACATATGTCCTTTTATCTTTTCTTTCAAACCTTTGGGACATAGACCTAATAGTGGCATTACTGGGTCAAAGGGTATGATCAATTTTATAGCCTTTTGGGCATAGTTTCAAATTGGCTTCCAGAATTGTTAGGTGGATTCACATCTCCACCAACAGTGCATTAGTGTCCCAGTTTTCCCACATAACTGCCAATATTTCACATTTCTTTAATTTGAAAGAATAAAAGAAAGAGTTTTAAATAGAATACTCTTTGAATACTGAGTGGGTGCTGCACTCTTTCACATTAGTTGACATCAATTCATAGAAAATAGGACTTCCCCAGCTTTGACTTTTGGATCAGGATGGATTTTTTAAGGAACTTAATTTAACTAGTATGTAGAAGCATTTTTGAATCCAGAACTTTTAGTTTTAATGCCAAAGCTTCTAGTTCAAATATTTATAAGGAAGATATAAAAAAAAGATATTAAAAAAAAAGTTTAGACTGGCCTCAATATTAAATTAATTGCCTACTTGTTTAGCTGATGCATTTTCTTCCGTCTTTCATATCCTCATTTCATTTCTCAGTGCCAGTAGACTAAAATAATATGGTCAATGATTCAATTTTAGCTATTCATGATTAGCAAAGAAAAAAGAAAAAGATAAGATTATTAATTCACACTAATTTGGCAAAAAAAGAAAAATCAAAAAAATCTGCTCTGCTAAACTGGTTTATTGATTTTCTTGAGCATTGCTAAGCAATGAATAAAAAAGCAAGCAAATAAATAAATAATTCTGAGCCAATATCACACTTTTGGGAAGCTAGGTAGCACACTGGATAAAGTGCTTGGCTGGGAGTCAGGAAGATCTGAGTTCAAATTTATCTTCAGACACTTACTAGCTAATCCTGGGCAAGTCATTTAGTTCTGTTTGCCTTAGTTCCCAACACTTATAAAATGAGCTAGAAAAGGAAATGGCAAACCACTCTAGTATTTTTGTCAAGAAAATTCAAGTGGGGTTATGAAGTGTCAGATAGATGAAAAATGACTGAACAATAGTGTCATACTTGGTTTTGGGTTGTCAAGAGTCTCTTCTTAACTCTTTCTGAAATGTAGTTATTTGCATGATTGAGACAAAATGGAATATTTGGTCTTTCTTTGGTGAATAATATTTCAAAGGAAAGAAAATGCCAGGTTTTCTGACAGAAATTAGTAGAGCAGCCCTCAAAAAACCAGCTGTTATAATCTTCTTTGCTCTTCTTTTGTCCCACCAATTGCAGGAGAGCTACTATGCTGGGTTCAATGCAGCAATGAGTTGCCAGAATATTGTGGTTGGAGGATAGCTGGAAATTCACTCATTTTTCTCCTGAAATACTAGAGACAGTAGGAGCAGTCATATGATCACTCTTATGTAGTCAATGGAAGCCTAAACACAATGGGAAATGTCAACAACTATGGACCTAGCAGTTGCTCATTTCACTACTTCATAGTAAAACTACTCTCTCTTTGTGTATCTAGTGAACTTATACCATATGGAGATTTAAAATGAAAAACTAAATGCTGCTTTTGTTAGTAGTTTTGCTATCAATAGTAAATACCATCACAAACACAGTAGTTGTATATGAGTACCTTGCCCATAATGCTAAATGGTGAACATTACTACCATTTGAAGCATTACTGAAACTGAACCTTTACTACCACATTTGGTAAAATTAAGTCGTACATTAAAGCTGAACCATCTGGCATTTATATAAATTAAAATGTGTTGCTTGTTCTGTCTACTGTGTACAGAGATTTCTGTGTGTAAAAAAATAAACATTACAGAGCTTATACCTTAAAATGAATGTTATCTTTCAAAGTAGTCACCATAAAAACCTACAAATTTATTCAATTGATGGAGCCACTTTTCAGAATAGTCTTATAACTCCTTTTATGTGATTTTTCTCAGAATCCTTTTATAAAATACATAATAAATATATGATAATTCTTTGGCTTAAGCATGATATTACTCAGCTTGCTTTTGCCACTTTAGTAGTAAATCACACATATGTGGGTTCACACACACATACATACACATTTTCAGCCCTCACACACAAATAAACATGCACATTCACAAATATAGAGATGTATTTTAAAAAGAATTTGTATAGCTCTTTTTCATTTCAAGACACATTCATATATTAAAAATTAAACTTATAAATCATATCAATTAGGCACTTATTCACATTGATAGGATTATTTGCTTTATAAAATAGCCTTTGGGTTCATTTAAATAGCTAGATCTAATGAATTTAAGAGTGTAGATTATTAATTATTTTATATGGTAATAGGGTGACAGAGCACATTGTTGTAGGAGTCAGTTATGAAGAGCAATCAGAACAACCAGAAAAAAGATTGAAGAATTTCTGAAATTGCAATGTATATCATTGACTGGAAATTTCGATTGTCACAAACCTTTTCAGACAGTATAAGGTCATAATGAATTTTAATACTTTATCTGAGATAATTAAGCATTGAGAATAGAGAAAGAGCTGTTTTTCGGCATTTCTGTTATAACCATGAATAAACATTTGTTTCCCTCTTCTTTGCTTGCTAGAAAATGGTATGTGCTGCAGCCATCTTTTTTATAGTCAAAGGATAACACTAGCTATGAAAGCTTCCCTTTTGGCTTTATCTATATGATTTCTTAATTAGCAGAAATTTTGCATGAATATTTTGAAGCTAGTGGATAAGATATGAAAAAACAGGAAAAAATTCATACATTTCAGAAGAAATTTCCATAAATTAATATTTATTGAGGACCCACTGGATTTATAGAATTACACTAATGTTGTTCTTTCAATTTGACAATGTTAAAACATTTAAATTTTTTATATTCTGTTTTGAATAAGTATTTAATATATACTTTGAAAAAAATTATAATTAAGAATTTAAATTTATTTTTTTATATTCTTAATGCTGCACATTGCATGTCTCATACAAAATTACTAGCTCATTTTGTTACCTTTGCTCTGTGTGTGTTCTCTGTAGGAGTAGACTCCAAGTCTCTGATTTTCCTAGTGATTTAACATGAACAACATTTTAGCTAAGAGCTTTAAATGGTATCTCAAGCCCCCATTCTAACATATACTGTTTTTTTTTTTTTAATAGAAATTGATTTTGGACCTTTGTTTCTCTTTTAAAATATGTGAATTTTATGTGATTATGATGACTATTATAATTAGAAAAAATAGTGCTAGGGATTTGAATGTATGAATACTATCTACTTTTAAAAAGAAAGGAAATAATAAAATTAAAAAAAAAAGATATAAGAAGGATTTTAATGGAAGGACATTTTCCAAATATGTTGTTATAGATATAGCTTTGCAAATTCAGCAGAGGAAAGGTTTGTTGTTAAAGCCTTATTGCTCCATGTTAGTATAAGGGGAATGTAATAGTTATTTTTAGAGTGGTCTTTTGGTCCCATGTAGTCTCCTGCACATTAAAGAGACCTATGTATGCTGTCATTGGTGTTATTCATTTTTATAGAGGAAGAGAGAGGGAAGGGAAAGATGCAGAATTCCTCCTCCTCCTCTTACAGAGTAGTAACAGCCCGAGGATGCCTTGTCCCCATTTTTATTACTTCAGAGATTTTACTGCTAGAAGCCAGATGTGCTGAAAGTCCTGACGACAGCATCTATTCACTGCGTGTTTTTAATAGGCTTAGAGAAATATGAGTAGAGTACATGAAAGGAGCTCAGCTTCACACTTCAGCTGGGAATGCCCCAAAAGCTCACTGCTGTTTGGAATTCTTGCTACAGTCAGGAGAAAGCCACACAGGCACTAAATCTTCTACGACGGAATTAGAAGAATAATGACTGTACAATTAGCTATCAAGCCCTGCTCATTTAAGCACAGCTTTTACAGAAATCAGGAGAAATATGGAACTTGATTGGCATGTTTTCATTTGACAGTTCCTGCAAAATAGATGACTTTAAAGACAGGTGGTAAGGAAAAATAAGAGGAAAGCAAAAAAGAAAGAAAATGCAATTTGAGACATTGCGCCAGGTCTGCAATTCTGTCTTATCTCATTTCCATGGGGTTTTCTCATCCCCACCAAATATTTTGCAAAACGAGCTTTTTGGACAAACGCTGAACAATGCAAGGTGAGTGAAGGCATCTTTTATTTCGTAAGTAGTCTGATTTTCAGGGTTTCTGTCTTGTTTACTTCATTTTAGAATCTATGTTCTCAGAAAGCTTGGTTTATATGACTGCTTGAGAGAAGCTGCTGTAATTAAGTGAAAACTGTTAGTATTTCTATTCTGTGAAAGAATTCTCTCCTAGATAATAGCTATAAGTTATAAAGACTCTTTCCTAACACATTTATTTTTAAGGATAGAATAAGCATATGCTGAAATGTAAAGGTTGCCTAAAGTGTTATGAACCCTACTCCTGAGACAGCCTTCAGTTACCTGGTAGCTTGATCCTATTGAATTGTTTTATGAGATTCATGGCAAAAGCTTGCGTTAGAGCATGGATTAAATACAGAAAGAAGGAAGTGATTTTATAACCATAAGCTATTTGTGAGAATTTAAATTAGCTATTAGGCATACTCTTCGTAAAACATGCAGAAGACATTTCTAGATAAAATATTTCTCTGTGTAATGCAGCCTAAATAATCTTTTCTAACAGACTTGGTTACTGAATAGCTTATGATGCTTTGCAGTAGGTCAACAAGCTTTGAAGAGATCTTTGTTAAAAAAATATAGCTTTTCAAATGTGTGTGTGTGTGTGTGTGTGTGTGTGTGTGTGTGTGTGTGTGTGTGTGTGTGTGTTGGGTATGTGTGAGCATATATGTATGTGGGGTTAAAGTATGAGCAGATGTTTCAGATTTTTTTTTCCTCATTGGCGCTGAAGGAAAAATTCCATTCATGTCTTATCATATAACTATCTTATCAAAAACCCTTTATTTCTGATAAAAAATGAAAGTTTTTAGGTCTACTGCTCCCCTCTCTTAATGTTAAATAGCCAGGGTTCACATGTTTCTGTTCTCATTAAATATAAAGCTCCATTCAACACAGAAAAATACTGTAGGATTTGGTAATGATAATGCATTGAAACATTCTGGAAATGATTGGGAACAACCAGTGCAGAGAATATTGGATTCCTTACCTTGTCTGATCTTAGGGATGTCTGAGAAATGTGCAAAAGTCTATTTTGGGGAGGTTAAATTTTCATTGTCTGTTGTGGATATTATCTTCATTTAAGAATCTATGAAAAGCTTAAAAAAGTTATTGTTATTTTCATGATGTGCACTCATGTTGATGATATGACCTTTTCTTTAACATATGGATGGATTATTCCTGATTTTGTACACATTTAATTCCTTCCCTCCCCCCCAAGAGTGCTGTTAAATTAACTAGCTGAGTGTTGTCACATTTTATTTCAGGAACACTATAAAAAATATAGCAACATATGGAAATTAGCATGTGCTTATAAAACACAATGGGATTTCTGTATTTCAGAGGCATTGTTGGTTTCTCACTTGGAATTACATCTCTTAAACATCTGTAATATTAGTTGAAAATCTGTGTACCATAAATCACATTTATTAATAAAAGAGAACCATGATGTTTTCCAAACATTTCTGAGGCCTGCAGCTGCCAGAGCTTACAGATTTGTTCGCAACCTCTACAAATCATTTCCTGATTCCCCCCAACCATTTCAAATGCCTAAAGCTTATGCTATAAAATGAAATGACTATTGAATTGAAAATGTGTATTGTGAGATAGAAACAGAGATAGCCCAAGAAAGACAGAGCTGAGGAAAGAATTCAATTTTAATGTCATGAGGCATGAAAAAAAAGATTAGATTTATTTTAGAAAGAGTAATATTCTTATGGATGGCAAAGGGACTTACTAAGAATTCAATTTCAATGTTAATATCATTAGTTTTGAAACAAAAACATTCAGTATTGAAAGTAAATGTATACTCTTTAGAGGAGATCATGGGCTTTTGGCTTTAAAACATTTTTTATTCTGATTAGATTTCAAAATTGCTTTTTTATCAATATGGATTAAGAACAAGGTTCTGTTAACTTTATAATTAAACTTTAAATTTCCAGATTAATTATAATATTATATAATTTTGTCAGACCTTGTCAGATGTTTTCAAAGTTTGTTTTCTTTTTCTGGTAATTTTGATTCTCTTCGTTATAATATAACCAAAGTTAGTAAAATATAACCAAAGCTAGAAAAATTATCTTCTATTTTAATTAAAATAATTCTATATTTATTTTTTATTTATTAAAATTAATTTAAATTATTATTCCATTGATGACTATTCCATTGTCACTTAGAAATCAGCTGGCTTTATTTTGCCTAAAACTTTGATTAGCTTTGCTGAAGCAGTGACAGAGGCAGCTGTGTAAATTTGTAGTAAGTATTTTAACATTGCATAACATGAAAAATAAGTTAATATAAACAAATGCAAATCTCTCTATTTTAATACCATTTAATATTTTAGTGTTTACCTATTATGAAAAAATCCCTTTTTGATGGGTATTTTTCCTTACTAAAACTTTTAAAGATTACTATAAACATACCTGTATAATATTAGTTAATATTTGTTCGGTTAAAAAGTCAGGTATTATTATAACATATGCTAGTAGATCATCAGGTAGAAATAATAAATATGTAACATATAAGAGAAAGATAAAAGTATGACAGTTACCCTGAAACTCTTTTTTCTGTAATATGTCAAATTCAAGATATTTTTAACTTAAAATATGATAACAGCACTTACATTTTTGAGTATTGGTTTTGGATAATCATTATTTCTCTTCACTTCAGTTTCCTCATTGGTAAAATGAGGGAATTGGTATATATGATCTTTACAATCTCTTCCAGATCTAAAAATTTTATAAATCATTATTCTTGTTAATCTTTTATACTTTTAATGGCTAGATTAATCAAAATGTAATGTTATTATGATTGTGTAAATCAGTATAATTGCTTACTGAATCTTTGGATAAGTTTCATTAATTTCTTCTTGGAATTTCTTGCTGTTCTGGTGTGGTTACTAGGAGAGTCACTGGCTGTGCATGTAAGTACTACATGTAAGCCGGAACTCTATAGCTTGGATCACAGTGTGAATCCCACAGTTGAGGGCTATTTAATTGATTTGTCAACTGTGTGAAGAAAGAAGCTTTTTTCTTCTTCTGATAACTTTATTTTCGCTGTTCCCCCATATCTCACTTTCATAAACTCTGTAGCTAATGGAATAGGTCATCTTGGATCAGAACCTTGACCTAAAGCTAATCAGTAAAGAGTAATATATGAGAAGCCTAAGCCATTCTTCTATTAATGTCATTTCCAAGCTATTTTAAAGTTTATCCAGAAAAAGGAGCAAAGCTTGTAAATTTCCTAAAGATTTCTTTTTATCCTATGTGTTAAATCACAACAGGAGATGCTTAATGCAGATTGCTAAGTTGACCACTAAAATATATTTATTAATGATAACCATGAAGTTTTTGTTTTATATTCTATTGTCAATGAATATTCTATAGAACAATCCTTACATTTATAATTAAATGCTCTCTACTTTTTCCTTAACCCCTATCATCATAATTTCTGGTTCATAACAAATTGAGCTCAGTTAAAGTGCTATGTAATAGGATATTTTTAATGTTGATTTATTAATTACTCTCAGATGTCTGCAATATGTTAGGCAAATCAAATATTGAGTTAGAATCTGGTTTTCACTATAGAATTTTTAAAAAGTATTGAACTGCAGAGGAGAAAAGGAATATTCTTAATAATTTTATAGAGCATATATATAAATCAGATACTATAAGAAAAATCAATATTATACATGGCTTATCTCTCTTACTCATAACCAAGTTTGCTTGATATAGTATATTAAAATGCCACTATAATTTAAATTTATGTTAGAAGGGATTATTTTATTTTGTTTCTCCAAACTCAGTTTTCCAATTAAGTTATTTAATTAGGACATGAGATAATTGCTTTTTTCTCCTAGAAAAAAAGGCCCCAAAGTACTGAATATATTATGAAATCTTTTGCTTGTGATTCTGTCTTTAGAAGCAAATGTACAAATATTGTTCTCTCAGAAGCTATATTTTTAGCAGCATTCTCTACACTGCATTAGAGTTCATAATTGCTTTAGGCAATATTTAAATGAACACATCCTACATAATGATGATGATCTTTTCTGACCAAAATTGATGCAAAGTATATCACAAGTGCCTCTTTCTCCCATTTTGGGCTCTCCTTGAACACCTTTTTCTTCAAAATGAAAAATATTTTCTCTCTAGTTTTTTCATGTTATAAAATGTATGAAGGTGAATCCGTTGTTCAGGTTGGCCACACAGGGGCATAATGCAACTGATGTGCCTTTCTTCAGGCTAGATATTAAAGGGTCCATCACTTCTTTAGACCTTAGATAAGCAATAGGAAAGACAGAAGCTTGTGCTTGGTCTTTTAAGAAGAAAGAATTTTGGATTTAAAGTTGAGAAATTGTTCTTCCTTTAAACATACTTATGGTTTATATTCTGGTTGATTATAGTTATGGGATGCTTGAGTGAAAACAAAATGGAAAGCTTACCTTTGCCTAATATCAGTGTCAGCATTTTTGACAACAAAATTACTAAATATTCTAAAGCATTGCTTTACTTTTAAATACATTTTCAGGTGGTCTACTGATCTAGTAATATCTTGGTCACACCAGAAACATGATTCTCTAGAAATTACTAACTATAGCAGTGGTTTATAATGAAGACATCATGGGGTGTCCAGGATTGATAGCACAGATATGATTTATTTATCATAGCACATTAATGATTACTTTGACTTTAAAAGAACAGCATGCTTTCTTTTCATAACTCTGTGACAATAATCTACACAGTGTTACTTGTTTGGACTTCGTATGTTCACAATACAGTGAACTTTCTGAGTGCTAATAACTCTTAAGAACAAATTATTCTTCGGAATTAAGGATTAGACAGACATTAAAGTTGGAAAAAGGATTCTTATTATGGCACAATGATCAGGTTAAATACCTGGTTAAAGTGTCATTACATAAAGCTTTTGTTTTCAATGTGTGGACTTTCAATTTTCTTTCTTGGATTTTTTACTGTGGTCCGCAACAATCTAGAGATAAGCTTACTTTGACACAGGAATTGTAGTATTAAGGTAAATGTTTTCCTGTTATTGCCACTTAAGAAAAAAACCTGAATATATTAGGAAAATTTTAAATATCTATGAGTTCCATATAGTTATTGGGGATATTCAATAGTGATTTTAAGATGATTTGTGGTATTTAGTTTCATCAAAGAAAAACAAATTGAGCTCAGTTAAAGTGCTATGTAATAGGATATTTTTAAAGTTGATTTACTAATTACTCTCAAATGTCTGCGATATGTTAGGGAAATCAAATATTGAGTTAGAATCTGGTTTTCACTACAGAATTTAAAAAGTATTGCATTACATATGAACTTCCACTAGGGGGCAAAATTGAAGAGCCTACATAAGGTGAATTAAATTTTAAGACTGGAAAAGATCTTAGAGACTACTTAATTCAAATCCCTTATTTAATCTTAAGGCACTTAAAACCAATAAAGTTAAATAAAATGTAATGAGTGGCCAATGACAGAGCCAAAATCCAACCCTAAGTTTACTGGTTCCTAGTATGCCACTTTTTTAGTGTCTTCTCATCATCCCCTGGTCTTTAAAGAAGCAATGGTAGAAGAAAAGGGTAAGAGGGATGAGAAATTGTGGGTATATAACCTCCTTTTAAAAGGGGGCCTTTAATTATTTGGATATTAAATGTGTCTGTCTTCTAATCTATATCTTTAATACCTAGTATATAATGAATATATACTGCAAATATTCACTATATATCAATTGACTGGGCTCCCTTAGTTGATATTTTTACATGTTTACATTTCCATTCATTTTAGTCAGTATAAAGAAGCATTAGCTCTCATATGTAAATTGTAAATAACTTATTTGTATATATTTCCTGTAATTGTGTATATCTATGTCTATATAAATATTGTGAGTGTGTATGCATTAGGAATATAGGGGCAACTAAGTAGTACAGTGGATAGAGTGCTTTACCCAGAGTCACAAAGACCAGAATTCGGATCTGGCCTCAGAAACCTATTTGCCTTATGATCCTGAGCAAATCATTTAGCCTCATTTTTTCAACTCTAAAATGGTGATAATACTAACACAAACCTTTTAAGGTTGTTGTGAAGAACAAGTAAGATAATCATACAGTATATACGATATAGCATATAGCTAGTGCTATATTATTGTTACCTATTATTATTTACTTTGTGTGATCCTATAGAGTGTCCCATAAAGTTTAAAGTTGAACTAATACTTTTGGAAAACTGTACATTTAAAAAAAATTATAACTTTTTATTGACAGAACATATGCCTGGGGAATTTTTTTTACAACATTATCCCTTGAACTTACTTCTGTTCCGACTTTTCCCTTCCCTCCCTCCATCCCCTCCCCTAGACGGCAAGCAGTTTTATACATGTTAAATATGGAAAACTGTGCATTTTAATTATATTTTTCTATTATCTCCTACTTGATTGAAAGAAATGAAGGAAGGGAGGGGCCTTGCTCCAATATATCCTTTTTCACCCCAACAATATTATGCTTAGTAAATATTTTTGATTTCTGTATTGTAGGAGGCTGCAAATGCAATTGTTAGACATTGACCCAAGCTGAGTTAACAGGAGCTGTCTGTGGTTCTGAACTTGCCACACCACAAGGACTGCTATATAGCAACTGATAAACTATCTCCTAGTATTTGAAGTAATCATGGTACCCAAGACCATGTTAATGTAATTGTAAGCCTTATAGTGACCATTCAATCCCACTTATTAAGCCCAACTAGAGATTCTAGCTCATTCCAAGTTAGGTTAAAGTTATTCTGCCATAATTTTGCTGAAGTCCTTTCCTTAGAATCTTGATACCATGTAACGTTACAGATCAGATTATAGAGGACGAATATGAATGAGGCTATTGGCTTGTAAAAATAGTGTCAGGAATACTACAGTTTAGAAAGTCAAAGTTATGAAAAACAACCAAAAATATTTTTGAAACTATAACTCTGCTTGGGATAGGTAGGACTATGGCATTTGACAAATAAAGAAGGAAAAGCCATTTTATTCTTATTTTGATTCATTTTTTTCTACCAAAAAGAAAAAATGACAAGACAAAAATAATGAAAAGGAAATTGATGCCAAAGATAAATAAATAGATACTAAGAGAACACTTGGAAGCTCATTTTACCTAGCCCAGAAGTGCTAGAATCTCATTCATTTCTCAAAGAACTCATATATTCAATTGCTGGGCTATTATCAATGAGTCTTTTCAAAGAAGAAGAAGGGAAAGGAGAAGGAAAAGGATATGGAGAAAGAGGAGGAAGAGGAAGAAGAGGAGGAATGAAAAATCTGCAAATTTTGCAGATTGATCAATTTCAATGCATGGGAAAATTGTAGAACAGTTTATTAAAGGTTATTACTGAGTATCAAAAGAAGGACGATGTGATTACACATGACTTCATTAAGATCAAGACATACCAGACCAAACTCATTTTCTTTTATTTTTTATAGCTTTATTAACTAGTGGTTGAAGGCAATGTAACTGATATAGATTTTATTAAAACGTTTTTAAAAATACCTTACTATTTTATGGAGAAAAAGAAGAGATCTGCATTATAAAGGCAGATAGGTTCAGAACTATTTGGATGGCTGGACTCAAAGAGTAGTTATAAAAAATTTAATATCAACATGTTGGGAAGCTTCTAGTGTAGTATCCCAGGGATTTGAACTGTTCTACTTAACTTTTTTTTAAAAAATGACTTGATTAAATGCATAGACAACATACTCATCAAATTAGCTAATAACATAAAGCTTGAAGGAATAGCTAATCCACTGGATGACAAAGAGAGGATTCAGAAAGATTTTTTGATAATACAGAACAGGAGATTGTTTATATATGCATAATGGATTAATTTGCTGTTCAGAAGAAGCCTAACACTACTGTTGTTTGTTGCCTTTATAAGGGTATATGTTAAATTTCAGCTATAGAGTAGTAAAAATAAAGATGTAAACTTCCTGATTAATTTATTAGATTCTCTAAAACCTATCCACAAGCCTTTGAGGACCAAGGGCCCTGGATTAAGAATGTCTGAGCTATAGCATTAGGTTGAATGTAATTATATGAAATACACTAAAAATAACACATAAACAAATGGATTAAATAAATACAAAACGGTAGAAGAATTGTTAGCCAGAATCTATTATGAAAAAGATCTGAAGGTTTTAGTGAATTATAAAGTCACTATGACTTATCAATATGGTGAAACAGCCCAATAACTCAATGTTATTTTGAGCTATATTCAGAGAGATATAACTTCCAAGAAAAGGCAGTTACTCTCATCCTATCTCATATGTAGTATAGTCTTCAGTTCTGTATGTGCTAAGTATAAGGAAGACATTGATAAGGCATCAAGGGTCAACCACTGAAAGACCTTGAAGATATATTAAAAATGATTAATTGGAGGAATTGGGGATGAAAAAACTCAATGTAGATAAGAAGAATAAGTGGTGGCATGATATGACTCTTCAAATATCCAATGGAATGAATAAATAGAAAAAAAAATCTACAAATTGTTCAGTACCTCCCGAGCACTGAGCTAGCACTGTGGATGCAAAGGTAATCTCTGACCTCAATAGCTTTACAATCTAATAGGAGAAGACAATATAGTTACAGAAGTATGACAAAGTGCATTGCCCTCAATTAAGAAGAACCTAATCGTTGTATAACTTAGGAGTTGACAATCCTATTTTATTTTGCTTCTAATTGCATGAATTTTAAAAGAAAGAATGATGAAATAAGAAAATTTTAGAATCATAGTGAAGATGAAGATAGAAGGGTTTTAAGTCACTGATGAAGGAGGGAGAGTGACTTGGAGATGCTATTATAGATTTTTAACAAGGAGCTTGACAGTTTGATATAATTAAATGATCTGGACTTCAAGGCAGGAGTGGTTGCTGAGTGATGGTAGCAGATGAAAAGGCCTGCTATCTACAATGTTGGATGCTGCTGTTCTTATAAAGTGGGGAAAATTCTTTCATTGGAGAGAATGACAAAAGGTCTGTTGTCTTATCAGCAGAAACCAGGTTTATTATTTATTTTTCATTTAGTATCAAAGGATGGAAGAAAAAAATAAGAATTTGAAGATGAAACAGACTTCATTGTTAGAAGAAGTGATTAAGAAGGGGAACAGAGATTGAAAAAGTGCAGGTCTGAGTAAATAAAGATGAAAATTTCTGGGAAAGGTAGAAGGGAGCTAAGAGTTTTGGCAATACAGGTGGTGAGTTTAAATCATGGATATTTGAAGCTTAGGAGTTTGTGATTTGTGTAACACTTTGAAGAGGGTATATAAGTAGGCAAGTCTATAGATTGATTCCTTGAAAGCAGGGGCTATTTTGTTTTTGTTATTGTATACCCCCAGTGTCAAACACAGTATAGGGCATGTGATAGGGCATGCCCTACACATACTGGTTAAGTGATATGGTGTTGCCTTCAAAGTTTTAATTAAAGTATTGATCTTATGGAGCCTCTCTCCTGGGCTTCTCCGAGGGTGGTAGAGTGATGCTTATGCTAAGGGTGGAAGATAGTGAAGTTAGTAAATGTAGGAAGTGAATAAGTTATTTTGCCATCATATGTGAATGCATTAGAATCTCTAAAACCCAATTGGGGAAGATATTTACTATTCACTTTATATATAATATAATTTATTATATAATATTTATACATTATATATATTATGTTTATATATATATATATATATATATATATATATATATATATAAAATAAAACAATCTTTGTTCTCAAAAAACTTACTGATTGGTAGGAAGGTTCTAAGTTAGGGTCTGTACTGTCTTCAACAGAACAGATTTTTGTTGATACACTTCTATCTCAGGCAGAACAACCCTTGTTCCTGTCCTTTCATGTAGTAAATTCTGCATAGGGTCTAGCCAATATGCAATGGTCTTTCTCTAAGCTTTTGGAGATTATATAAATACCAGTGTGGCACAAAGAAGTCCATGTATTATCTTTTTCTTTCTGTATGATCCACCCACCCTCTTTGGATGGCATTTTTTTTTTGTTTGTTTCTTTTGCTTGCTGTTCATTATTGATAATATGTAGCAGCCTATTTACATACATGTTTTTCATTGCTTTTTGTATGGTACTCACTTTTCATTCCTTGATAACTATATATTTTATTGCATGAGTTGATGAGGTAGTAGCAACAATAATCTATATTTGTATTTTACTCTAAAATTTACAAAGTACTTTCCTCTCAACAACTTTAAAAGATATTATCTCCATTTTTTAGATACTACTCACTTGCCTATTACCATCTAAATAGTAAATGTTTGAAGACCTAGATCCAAGTCTCTTGTCTTCAAGTGAAGATAGATAAATAACTGTAATCATAACAAAATATTAAATCATATTTTCTTAGAATATTTAAAATAGAAATAGAAGGTGAATTTTAGTTTCTCTCCAAACTATTAATTTGACTTTTTGTAAGTTATTTCACCCCTTAATACTTTATTTTCCAAACTATAAAATGAAGCAGATACATTAGAGCAAAAGTTAACCCGGGATTCATGGTTTTCATGGCATTTATGAACTCTATGGGAAAAGTGCAACTTTATTTTCACCACCCTTTAACTAAAGCTTAGCTTTTAAAACAATTCTATATAAGTATTGAGCAAATGAGAAAGAGTACATGTCCTTATTAGATTCCTATTGGGTCCATATAAATTAATTATGGATTACATCTTTTCCAGCTCTAAAAATTATGCTCCCAAGCTAAAGTCAGGGCTTTATCTTAATCAAGTTTGTATTCCACTTTTCCAATGCATAGCCAACAGTAAATATTTTTAAAATATTTGTTGAATGAGTAAGTAAAATGCTAGTTTATATTTAATATTTATATTTATTTATATATTCATATTTAAACATTTCATAATTTATTTAGTTATTTATGTTTAATTTTATTTTTTATTTATTTAAAGAACTTATTCACTTGGCAAATAAAATGAGAAGTTTAAAAATGCAGGAAATTGACTTCTGAAAAAAAGACATAGAGAAATATTTTCCCCCTACAAATGAAATGTGCTCCTTTTAGCCATAAAGAAGTTGTAATTCACAATTGGGAGGTTGAAGTGTGATTGAAGATGAGTGTGGACATTATACAAAATAAATGCTGATACCAGAAAGCCAATTCCTCTTTATATCAGGGGAATTTATTAGATGGATGAAATCTCATTGGCTGGCAGATTCCATTCAGTTCTATCTAAGAAGCTCTTGTTACAGCACCTAGATAAAAGGGACTTATGCTATACCAGAGGCCTGCAAAGATAATAATGGAACAATTTTTGTTCTCAAAGAACTTACTGATTGATAGGAATGCTCTAAGTTAGGGTTCTTATAGAATTTACATTCTTATTAGCATATTGGTTTTTAAGCAACAATTTTAGTTTGGTTTGGTTTAAACAATAATAAAATTGCATTTTACTTTCAAAATGATGTATTATAATTTTTTATTTTCATGGATCATCAACTATAATTTAGTCTTCAAAGACATACTCATACTAAAATATATTTATATATGTATATATATAATATATATAGAAATATATGTACACACATACATACATATATATATATATATTTAGATAGACATATTTCCTTATAAGGTTGACTGAAGAAAGTTAATGAGAATGAAAATCAAAAAGTTTATATTTAGGGTCTAATATGTCTTTCACAAGTAGTACCATAGTTAAAAGTTTAAAATAATAGGATAATAATTAGCATTGATATATCACCTAGAACCAGGAACTTTTCAGTTCCTGAGTGCTATTCTTCTTCTCATTTTTTAGTTGAGGTAAATGAGGCAAACATAGGTTACGTGAATTTCCTAAGGTGGCATAACTAGTAGGTATCTGAGGTGGTCCTGACTCCAGGCCTGGTGCTCTAAACACTGTGCATGCAACCTAGCTGCCTCCAAATTTCTGTAAGAAACATTATATCTAGTACATTTTATAGATGAGCAAACTGAGGCCCTGAGAAGTTAATTTGTCCAAGGACTTTGGAGAATTCTTTTGTCATTGAGAGTTCCAGCATTATTATATGAGGTTAATATAGATTTCAACTTCTGATTTTTAAAATCAAAAAGGAAAGGCTATTTGTTAAATAAGGAAAGTTGCAATAATATAAAACTCCAAGTTTATAGGTTTTATAAGCCTATTTGATAACATAGAATAGAATGTCTCTGATAAACACACATACATATATGCTTCTTTATTTCTAAGTTGTCTTAGTTTCTCATTCACTTTTCTAAAATATCTTTTCTTTACTACCTCAAGTTACTTGGCCTCAAAAATTCTCACATTTTCAGTTCTTTTGTTAGTCTGCATGTTAGTCACACCAGCTGATACATACAGGCAGTTTTTTAGATTTTGCCTACTTGCCAGCTCCCCCTCTTCCTCTGAAGAAAGATCCCAGGGTCTTACTTTTACCTGAATTATGATAAATTAATTCCTTTCACCACTCCCAAGACTTCAGGAGTCTTTCTGAGTCTGTGGATAAATATGTGCTTCACTTTTTATTTGCCTTTTTAACCACCATCCTGCCTCTGGCAGCTATTATCTGAGCACATAATTATAGTATATGCCTCTGGCACCTAGTATCTGGGGACAAGTTACTAGAAGTGCATCCAGATTTGAAAGGGAGAGAAAGTTGCTTGGGCTACTTCCTTAAATGGAGATTCTGAGAGAACGGCTTCATCTTCATCCTCCTATCAGATGGAGGGATCTCAGAGGCAGATGATATGACTGAAATCTAAGTTCCAGGGACTGAAGTGATCTTGCAGGATAAGGAAATTTCTGAGGAGTGATTGAGAACTGCAGAGGAGTATAGCTAGAAGGAACTTGAAGAGATGGCTGGCTTGGGCCATTTACTTAGAGATTCCTAAAAAGTTTTCCCCCCTAAAAGTGTATGCTGTATCATATAGATGTTATTTGATTTTATCTCACAACATCATGAGGTTGCAGTATTATGGACCCCATTTTTTAGACAGGGAAAGTGAGGCTTAGATATGTAAATGCTGTTTACAGCCATGATCATATAACAAGTGAGTATTCTAGGTGGAATTTAAATCCAGATCTCCTTGACTCTAAATCCAGTACTCTAATTTAGTAACACTGGAATAGGAGAAATTGAGCTGTCAAACTTTGTCCTATTTCCTGTTGTCTTACTTAGACAGTCTTATTTGAAAATATAATACTGATTTCTTTCTTTTTTATTTTCTAGTATAGAAGACTGGAATGAGGTTCAAAGAGTAGAGGGAGTATGGAGAAGTTCCTAAGGCAGCTCTAAATTGTTTTAACTTAATCTGCCTATAATAGATAACTAATCTGCAGATTTGCCTGACAGGTTCCCCTAGCAACTGCTGCAAAATGAAAAGAGAAGGATTTTTAGAAGCTATAGAATCCAAACTTAGAACAGAGAATTAAACAGAATTTTAAAAATGGATGATTATGTTTCTCTGTGCTCTGTTCTGTGGATGCCTTTTAGGTTCTTTTTTTGGATTCATCCACATAAAGTGCTTTGGTGCCCAGGTCTATTGTTGGGTTTAGTTAGATTTGTCTTCCTAGGTATGGATTACACATATGGATAGTCATTATGCATTTCTAAAACAACTCAATTTAACTCAATTTAATAGACATTTTAAGAAGTGTCACAAAGATCAAAATGGAACGTTTCCTAATTTCAGAGAATTTATGCTCTACCAGGGAATGGGCATGGGAATCCTCCCAATTAAACCAGCTAAAGATAATATTAGAAAAATTATAAAGGAATACTGGAAAATATTTAAAAATTATTTTATTACCCTTCATCCAAGCTCAGTTTTTTACTTCCTCTTTGAGTCCATCAATATAAACCTAGTTAGTATTCTTTCCATCCTAAACTTTTTTGGACACTTAGGCTTATCTTTCCCTTGCCTTCTTAACTTTCTCCCTTTTACTTTCAGAGAAACATAGCATCTTTGATATTAAAGAGATGTTAGAAGCCATATCATCTATACTGTACTTGAATAAGAATCTCCTCTATAAGATACCTGAGTGGTCATTTAATTTTTTTCTTGAAGATTTTGAGTCAGGAGGAATACACCATTTCACAGGGCAGTACATTCACCTTTAGGATATCTCTGACAGTTGATTTTTTCTTTAGATTTTCTTAAACACCTTTTGTTACTTATGAGACAACTATATAGTACTGTATATAGAGCCTGGAGTCAGGAAGATTCTAGTTCAAATACAAATTTACTAGTTGTGTGATCTTGGACAAAATACTTAATCTCTAGTCATCTTAGAATCTTCAACTGGAAAGTAAGGATAATAATAGCACCTGCCTTGTGAGATTGTTTTCAACTTTCTTTACCTTATCAATATTAACCTATTATCAATTATAACCTATAAATATTATTTTAAAAACCAATCTGCTTAGACCTGAACAGGTGACTACATATTTGGTTTACCAAAGGTAGTATATATTGGAAGTCTAACCTTCCTTTTCTGTATATTGGGTCTCCCTTAGTCTATCCTAAAATTGCAATCTTTTAAAAATCATAAAATATGATAAGAAAGAAGAGAAAACAAAGGTCCTAAATTCATTTCTGTTTTTAATTATAGCCTTTTATTGACAAGATATACACATGGGTAATTTTTAAGCATTGACAATTGCAAAACCTTTTGTTCCAACTTTTCCCCTCCTTCCCCCCACCCTTTCCCCCACTTGGCAGGTTAACCAATATATGTTAAATATGTTAAAGTATCAGTTAAATACAATATATGTATACATGTCCTGACAGTTATTTTGCTGTACAAAAAGAATCGGACTTTGAAATGGTGAAGGAAATAAAAAATGCAGGTGGATAAAAATAGAGGGACTAGAAATTCTATGTTGTGGTTCATAGTCAGCTCTCAGAGTTCTTTCACTGGGTGTAGCTGGTTCAATTCATTACTGCTCTGTTGGAACTGATTTGGTTTATCTCAATGTTGAAGAGGGCCACATCCATCAGAATTGATCCTCATATACTATTGTTGTTGAAGTATCTAACGATCTCCTGGTTCTGCTCATTTCACTCAGCAACAGTTCATGTAAATCTCTCCAGTCCTTTCTGAAATCATCCTGCTGGTCATTTCATACAAAACAATAAGATTCCATAACATTCATATACCACAATGTATTCAGCCATTCTCCAGTTGATGGGCATCCACTTAGTTTCCAGTTTCTGGCCACTACAAAGAGGGCTGCCACAAACATTCTTTCACATACAGGTCCTTTTCCCTTCTTTAAAATCTCTTTGGGATATAAGACCAGTAGTAACATTGCTGGATCAAAGGGTATACACAGTTAGATAACTTTTTGAGCATAGTTCCAAATTGCTCTCCAGAATGGCTGGATGCATTCACAATTCCACCAACAATGTATCAGTGTCCCAGTTTTCCCACATCCCCTCCAACATTCCACATTATCTTTCCCTGTCATTCTAGCCAATTGACAGGCGTGTAGTGGTATCTCAGAGTTGTCTTATAAATTCATTTCTTTTTGCAGCATTTTTGTGAGAGTTAAGATTGAGTCTAAAAAATCTGGCTATATGAATCCAACATCTTATAGGCATGTATACACTGTAATGAATGTAGAGCAGAAAACAGCTAATGATATTTAGGAAGTACAATGGAAAAAAAATCACTGTATTGATATTCTGGGCATCTGACTTGAAAGTCTTTTTCTGTTACTTTCTGGATGATAATGAATAAATTGACTAACCCATCTTGATCTCAGTTTACTTATTTTTAAAATGGGGAAGTTGGATTAAATAATTGCTTCAGTCTCTTCTGGCTTTAATAGTCTCTAATTTTTTTTAGCCAAAATTGAGTAGTGAAAAAATTATATGCTGACATTCAGTCAAGAGATGTCCTTGATGCTTATTCTCCCAATAATTATTTGGCTGCTAGTAAGACAGTTCATTTTCTAGGTCTCATGTTTGTAGCTATAAAAAGAGGTGGTTGATCCAGATAATTTCTTAAGGTCATCTAGATTTCAAGAACCTTTGCAATCTGCTGCCAATCTTATTTGATAATCTTTCTTTCTGAACTAATTTTAGATTATTTTCCATAACCATCAAAGGGAATTTTTTCACCTGTGAGAAAAATAAATGATACTTGGAATGAAAAATTTCACAGTGTGATGAGTTGGTGGGTAGGGTAAAAAGAAGTGTACCCCCTTCTATTGTGAACACCTAGGGAGAAAAAAACTTGGTTGCTGTTAATTTAAAGATTCCTCTATTCTTTTACATATCCTCCACACCCTGACCAAATTGCACTACTTGCTGTCAATTATGACTGGGTCTTTGTCCAATCTTTTCTCTATGCTTAAAATACTCTCTGCTTGATGATTTACTACCCAAATTTTAAGCACCTTCTCAAATACCACATTTTCTATGAAGCCTTTTTTTCATGTCCATCTACCTCCTTGCCCAGTAAACAATATCTTCTTGCTTTGGACCTTGTCTACTATTTAGAGTCATAGTAGGCAGGTTCTAGAAATTGTGGATTGAAAAATGATGATGGAATTCATTGCTAGATTCCTTTAATTTACAAATTAGGACATTGAAATATGAAGAGTGAAAGAATTTGCCAATAATTACTCAATTAGTAAGGAATAGAGTTCATACTTAAACACAAATGAGATGGTTGGACTAGATGAGCCCTGATTTGCCTTGAACTCTTTTTGGCTCTGTTCTCCAATGACTAGAGATTTTACAAGTATAATATTCTTTATATTATATTAAATTTCCTTCCATACCTTTCTTATGCATTTATTATTATGTATTATTTTTATTATAGTTTTTTATGTCATAATACCCTCTTACTCTGCAAACTTCATGAAGCCAGAGACTGGGACCTAATCAAACTTTATATTTCACTGAGCATTTATTAAAATTAAAACTAAAATGCTTTATAAAAGATGTCATATAATAATTTTTAAACTTCAATTTAATTGGAGACTTGAAATTCTGTGGTTCTACAAAGTCTTAGAAATGTAAAATAATAAAATTATAATGATAATCATAGCTTGTATATCATTACTTTAATATTTCCCAAATTCCTATAGTATATCTACTCTATCATTTGATATTGAACAACAGCAATAAAGACTATAAACAATTTCACAAAGTCATGAGTCAAATTAATAAATTATTGTACTAGTTCAAGTTTTATTCTTTTCCTCATTTTTTTGAGATTTCAGCCAAATAATCACGAGAAGCACTAAAAGTAGCTTGTTTAGATTTTTTCCAGCATGCTAGTGTCACTTCAAATTCCTCCATTTGTCATTAATGCTTTGTGCAAATTTCTCTGAACTATTTTCCTATAGATTTGTAATCAACTGATCCTCAATAAAAATCTCATCTGCCTGTACAAATTTTTGAAAGACCTATGAACTTGTCAAGTTTATAGGCAGGTCACACGTATGGACCTCTCTTCTCTCTATGCTCTCAATTACATTGCAGGTCTCTGAAAAGCTTTGCTGGCTGAGAGCCCAGGTGATGACAAAGGATTCCTTTCAAACATTCAATGTGATCATGGAAAAGGACATAACTTATCTCTGCACTCAGAGGCTTGGATATATTCACTCCATCAATGACCAGTTACTCTAATAACCCTTGGAGTGCCCAGCTCTCCCCTAGAATTCTCTGTCATGTGTGGCCCCGGAGTTTTTTATTTTGGATTTTTGAGAAAATAATGATTAGACCCTATGAATAAGGACTTCTGTAGAAAAAAGACTGTGAATTAAAACAGAAATATACTGGAACTTTCTTGTTCTTTTCCTTTAGCCAATACTTCTCATCCCAATTCTGACCAATTTCAACTACCAGATGGTTTATGATGCTTAGAATTATTTTAACAGAATGCACTGACTAGATGGAGTGCTGAGTTTGAGGAACAGCAATTATGCAAGTTTGGCTGGAACATAAAAGACATAATCTGCAGTAGGCCTGGAAAGGTAGATTGAAGCCAGATTGTGAAGAATATTAAATGCCAAGCTGAGAAACTAGCTTTTCATCTTAGAAAAAAAAAACAAAAAACAGGAAGCCACTAACGGATACCATGCAAAGGAGTAACCATGATCAGACTTGGGTTGCGGGAAGATTATTTTGGTAGGTATGTGGATAAAGGATTGAAGAAAGAAAGAGATCAGACCTATTGCATACTTTACAGGATACCTTAGAGGCCATCCAGTCCAATCCCCAACATTTTACAAACGAGGAAACCAAATTCCAGCAAAGACACTTGCCAAAAATCACATATGATTAAGTGGCAGAGATGAGATTTGAACCTGTGTCCTTTGACTCTGGGTAGCTAGATGGCATCATAGTGAATAGAGTGCCAGGCCTACAGTCAGAATGATTATTTATAAATATAAATGATTATAAAAATAATACATGATAATAAATGCATAAGAAAGCTATGGAAGGAAATTTAATTTAATATAATATAAAGAATGACAGTCTTGCATTCAAATCTGGCCTTACTTGTGTGACCCTGGAAAAGTCACTTACTTCTATTTTATCTCAATTTTCTCATCTGTGAAATGAGAGAAGGAGGAGGGAAGGAAAAAAGAATATGGCAAATCACTCTTTACTAGGAAAACCCAAATGGGGTTATAAGAGTTGGAACATATCTGAAATGACTAAACACATACACATACATCCTCTGAATTTAGAACTTGTATTCTTTGTACTATACCACTTTATCTAGTCTTTGCTACGTGTGTGTGTATAAAATTATAATGATTAAAATAACAATTATTTAAAATAAAAATCTCAGGTATTCTTAAGATTGTATCAAGATCTTTACCTGTTAAATTTAATAGTTTAGAATATTCCCTTCGTTAAGTTTTTTTGTTTGTTCTATGGCTATTTTTCCTCTTTGAGAATGCATCTTTTAAATTATAATATAAATCAATAAAATGTATAATTTAATACCAAGAATTGATTTATTCCCAGATTTCATGAATAGATCTACTCTAATTTAAATTAGTTTAGCCCTTTGTGGATAAAGACATTAACTTTCTGGGGGGCTAATCTATGTGAAATAGAATCAAAAAGCAAGCCTGTTATCTTAGCTCTCTTCCACGTGTTGGACAGTTATTTTTTTCATGACTTTTGTCATGACTACAAAGTCCATAATCTTTATCAGACATGTTAATATTTATTACTTGCTCCTTTGGCTTCTTAATTAGCATGGCAGATTCAAATTGAAGTATCTTGTTGTTATGGAAGATAGAAGACATGCTGTTATCTAGGGGATGCTAGACTTAGAATCCAGAAAACATGGGTACAAATTTTATTGAAGATCATGCATGTGACTCAGGAGACAAGTCAATAAAACAGCTCTGTCACTTACTTTCCTCATTTGAAAAAAGGGAGAGAGCAAGCCTAGAGTTTCCTCATCTGTAAAATGAGTCTTTTCCTACTCTATTTTTTAATTTCTCTTTTCTACTTACAGTCTAGTTATTCAGAACACTACCCTCTCAGTGGGAGGATCTTCCTTGTTCCTCCTCAAGACCTCATTTGGGCTTTTCCTGGCAATGATACATTTTACAAGGGAGGAAACCGAGGTTAAGTGACTTGGCAAAGTGATATAGCTAGTAATATCTGAGCTCAGATCTAAAATCAGGAAGATAGTTTTCATGAATCTAAGCTCTACACTTTATCCATTGCTCCACTTAGCTGCTTTAGAATAGTAGGATTAGATAATATTAAATCTAAAGTTAAAGGCCTAGTTTATAAGTGAGAACACAGAGGCAATGGACTACTAGGTGATTTGTCCAGGATTGCATTGATAATAAACATCAGTGATGGGTTCCAACTCCTCTGACTCCAAAGTCTTTTTAAGTACTCTATGTTGGGACTGTTTATGGTCATTGGAAATTGAATGAGATAGATGACAGATAGTTTAATTCAGAGCCTTGAAATGGCCACTTTGCTTAATGTGTTTTAAAGTCAGGAAATGTTTAAAGACTTGGATAATTAAACATTTTTATGAAGTGTTAAAATGACAGTACTTAGATATCACAGTTAAAGTTTTTTTTTTTTTTTTTTTTTCAATTGAATGCCTCTCACCAAAAGGTCTTTTTTCCTCTTTCTCTATATTCTTTAAAACTTAGTGAATTCTATATGTCTGCTCTTTGATGTTTAGCCTAGGTAAGTGTAGAGAGGTTTGGTTACCAGATGATGAATGACAAAAATACAAAATAGTCTATAGACTTGTGTTGTTCCCTTCTGCTTACTTAGAGAGAGTGATGGGGTATTGTGATTATTATGCATAAACATTTGGGATACAGGTTGCAATTTGATCTCTGCCATAATTACTTCTAAGACTTAGTGAAAAAACATAAAGTTTTTTGAATTGCAAAATTACATATTAAACTAGTATAGGGATTTCTTATCCCTTTTTTTTGTCATGAACTCCTAATTGGATTATAAAGTCTATAGGTTCTCCTTCTAATGTTTTTAAATGTATAAAACAAAATACATAGGATTAAAAGAAGATCGATTATATCAAAATGTAGGGGTCTCCAAAGTCTTAGGATACTTTTTAGTATTAATATCTTTAAACTGTCCCAAGACTTTTGGGGGACCATATATATTAAAAAGTCACAGATCCTGGGGTGAGAACCCTTGGATTATACAATATATAAGGCCTTTCCAGAACTAAATCTTATAATGATAAGGATAGAAGAAGGAGGCAAAGAGTGTTAAAACAAATATATATTTCTTAGATTGTAGACATATTGATTTCATTATTAGCTTCCTTATCATATAGAAAATAAATGCAAAGTAGATAAGAGAGTAGGGAAAAGTAAGTGCTCATTGAAGGAGGAGATAACTGACATTGAAAAAAAGCACAAGTCACATTAAAATAACATGTTTTAAATATAGTATAATGTTTCAAATACTTTACTTTTTCAGAAAAATTTTACTTTTTCTGTTCTCTCAAATCACATTCTCACATCTAGCACTAGGTAAGTGGTATAGTGATAGAACATAGCACTTGAAGTCAAGATGAGCTAAGTTCAAATCCTGCCTCACATATTTTTTGGTTAGATAATCCTGGACAAGTCATTTAACCTCTCTGTACCTAAAAAAATTTCTCTCTCTCTCTCTCTCTCTCTCTCTCTCTCTCTCTCTCTCTCTCTCTCTCTCTCTTTCTCTCTCTCTTTATATATATATATATATATATATATATATATATATATATATATACATATATATATACATATATGTATGTGTGTGTGTGTGTGTTTGTGTATAAGGAATATAACAATAATACTTACCTCACAGGATTATTGTGAGGATAATCAAATGCATTAATATATGTAAAGTGCTTTGTTAATTTTAAAGCACTATATAAATACTAGTGATGATGATGATGATAATGATGAAGATGATGATGATGATGATGATGATGATGATGATGATGATGAGCAGCAGCAAGAAACTCAGGGGCCATTTAGTTTAACTCATGAATGAATGGGAATCTCTTTGAAGTAGTCTTGTAAACTTTTCAATATTAAATATATGAAGGAAGTGGGTAAAAAAATCAAAGCAAAGAAATTTTCAAAAGAGTATACACTGGTTTATTATTTGATATTTCGTGTACATTTAAGAATTAGTTGTTGTCATGAAAACTAGAATTGGAACAAAAATAAATAGCGTATAACAAGAGTTTCACAGAATAAAATAGGAAGATGGTGTAAAAGGGCAAAAATAGTTCATAAAGTTTTGTGTGTATTTCTAGTTTGTGGAAGGAATTTCAATGTAGTCATGGAATCTGAAAGCAGTTTGCAAGGCACTGAAGAGAAGTATAGCTAATAAAGAAGTGAGGATATATAAGTTATAGATAGAATTTTCTCTTTTTATTTTTAATTTAATTTTTTAATTTATAAAAAAATCTATTTTTTCCTTTCAGCTCTTCTATATCAATTGAAAAAAACACCCCAAAATATTTGTTATAGATTTTTAGTCAAGCAAAATAAATTGCAACATTGACCACATACAAAATATAACCTTCCCTCTTCATCTTGAGTCCATCATCTTTTTTTCCAGGACATAGATGATATGTTTCATCACAAGTTCTATGGGATTGTGGTTCTTCATGGAGTTGTTCACAGTTCTTAAGACTTTTAAAGTATAGGCAACTTTTTAAAGAAGTTGAGCGTTATAACTGTGTGACCATGGACATAGCTGTGTGACCCTGGGCAAGTCATTTAACCCCAATTGCCTCAACAAAAAGAAGAAGATGGAAGAGGAGGAGGAGCACCAAAGGGAAAGACAAGGATGGAATGACAGCTAGAGAGAATAGGGGAGTAAAAAACATTTTTATAATTATAGAAGAAATTTGATAATACTTGTAGACAAATAAAAAAAAAGCCAGGGAAGGAGAGATGGATAATAGTACATGAGAAACAGGGAATGACTTGACAGAGTACAGTTCTAGAAGAAGTAGAAAAGAATTAGAGCAAGATTCTAGGTGGAGAGTTTAATTTTAGTAAAGATGAGAAGCTTTATCAACTCTAAAGGTAAAAGGATCAGGAGACAGTAAGAAGTGATGCTGAGTTTTTAAGGACAATTCATTGTTATAATATCTGATATTCAGGTAAATTCTTGGCTTCATCAATTAGAATTTAGAAACTTTTTTTTTCTTGTTTTTAACTATTTAAAATGAAATTAAGCAGAGCTGCTACAACATTGCTCCATATGTCTTCCATATCCTTAATGTTCTTGTCCTTTATGTTTGTGATCCTCTCTTTGTCTCTGTCTCTGTCTCTCTCTGTCTCTGTCTCTTTCTCTCTGTCTCTCTCTCTGCCTCTCTCTCTCTCTGTCTCTCTCTGTCTCTCTCTGTCTCTGTCTCTCTCTCTCTCTCTCTCTCTCTCTCTCTCTCTCTCTCTCAATTAGGCAAATGAATAGCAGAGGAAGAAGATAGTTTAGTTTCTCTGCATTATATTTTGTTATGGTAAATTACTTATGATTTACAACCAAATAAAAGTAATATAAAATCATTCTCAGAGTTTTATATTGTGTGGGTCAAGATTTGATCTTATGAACTCAATTTATGTAATTTGAATTTGTAATACATATGCATAAATTATATTTCTGATTCAAAATCAACAATACAGATCAACATTATTACTGTTTTCCTACATTGATTTGGTTTCCTATATTGATATGGTTAGAAAAATCTATGTAACATTTATGTATAAACTAGCCCTTAGCTCATTTCATTGTTATTTGTAGACCCCATTTCTGTTTCAGTTCTGTTTCTGAGATTCATATACTTTTGGCACCTAGTTCCATCTTTCATTATTCTTTATTGAGTTAGACCTTGACTTTGTTGCTTTTGCAACCAGACCCAACCAAGAAAAATAAATGAAATACATAAATTTTACTACTCTTTTACTCCACCTCATAACATCATATATTTTTTTTTCAATTTGTGGATACGTAAGCCTTTGGGGGCATTAGCACCTAAAGTTTAGCAGTGTTCTAAGGCAAATTGCAAGTAGTACAATGTTATCAATAAACAGAAATACTTAGAAGACTGAATAATCTAAGAAAAATTGAACACCCAAAATGATAGTGACAGTAACTTTCATAAGCATATATCTCCTTGATTCATAGTTTATATTATATTAATAATAAGAAAGTCAATAAACAATATTATTTCTATGGTTATATCAATCTTATATTATTTAAATATAGGCAAAGAAGAAGTTGTTTTTGAGGAGAGTCTTGAAAAGAAAACCTTTTATTTTCATTTATATATTTTATTTATCAAACCTACAACAAGCTTAGTTGGATTCTGACTTTTGCACTTATCACTAAATTATATGAATACAAAGGTGTGCCTTCAAATAGAATTCAACTTCTAGTTTATTCTCAAAAAAAATTACCTTATGAGTTATTAATGTTCTCTGAATTGTCTTTTAGAAGTAAAAATAAGGTCTCTGATTTGTTTCAAATATTTGAAATACTACTCTGTTTTTTTATATTTTGAGATTTAATGGCTGCCAGCAAAAAAGTTTCTGTGAATATTTGGCTTAATACTGGTACTTTTTTGGTTGTATCTTCAGTGTCTTTAGCATGATTTCTACTTCTTCATGTAGTATATTGGGGTTTTAAGATTTGAATGTAATTGGTGGAGAAAAAAAGTTTTGTTATGGAAATCTTTATAGGATGTGCCTCATTTTTCATTTGTTCATTTTCCTCCTTCCAATTTCAAATTTAAATGCCCTTGAGATGCTCTGATTTAGTTGGGTCTCTTGCCAAGTTTTTGGTAGACTTTATTTCTCCATTGCTTTTCACTGTTTTATGAGGTGATACTGCTCATAATCTTCCTCTGTCCCTTGAAAGATTTTACAAATGAGTTTGTATTCTAAAAGATTTTTGCCCTTGGCTGCTGTATTTCTTGAACAGGAGATCAAGCATTTTCTAGCAAGAGTGGTTTCCAAGATCTTTTGGTCTCCTTGTAAAAGCACTTGATTTACATAGGTTACATTATTTTTTTTTAATGGAAGTGACGATTGTTTATGCTGATGTCTATTTTTTTAAGGCATTTCTAATTTTCACAATCATAAACTTGTCTAAATCAGTCAGGTAGGAGGTCTTTTAATTGGATGCTCTTCTTTTTTATTTTGATTCTTTCTTCTAATTTGGCACTGATTTCAATCTTTGCTCTAACAAGTTCATACCCCCTACCTACAACAGCTGTTTTGGCAGTAAATTCCACACTGGCAACTAGTCATTTCCTGACTAGTTAAAATATATTTAATTGCATTTTTCATGCTTGCCATATCCACTGCCTCCCAATTCCATTCTTGAAGATTATGTTCATAATATTACATAGTTTATAGGTGTGAGGCTTCTATAGCCTAAAAACTTTGACTTCTTTTCTTTTTTATTCTTGGATCATTTTTCTAAAACAAATACACATCATGGACAATACAGGACGGGCAGCTGTTTCATAAAATGACATTTTTTGTTTTTCTTTAGATACACAATAAAACCAATGGCATCAACTTTTTCATTTCTTTTTCCAAGGAGAACTTATGAGCCATCTTTATATTTAGCTATATCATTTTTGGGGGGAGGCTTCTGGTTTAATTTATACTGAGAATATGAAGTTGATATGATTCCCCTAAAAGTATGTCACTTTTGGTAATTTTCTAGAAAAGGATCTCACATTTTGAATTAACTCAAGAGTTAAAATAATATTCAAAGAGTCATTGGGGATAGAAGGACAAAATATTAAACAATCTCTATTTTGAGGATTAAGGAGACACATTATGTGTACAATAATCAAATATACTTTGAAGATGGACTTTATAGATCATTTAGTTCAATCACTTCACTTTAGAGATAAGGCAATTCAAGATTAAGGTGAAGTAACTTTTGCAAATTAACAAAGTAAGCCATTGGCAGAGCAAGGAATAAAAATCCATTGATTTCTGAGTTCTACTGCAGTGTGAATTCCATCCAGCTTTGATCTCTCCTCATCCACATAGTAGAGATGAAACTTTAGTCAGTAGTCATTAAATGTTCATTAAGCACCTACTATGTTCCAAACATTGTGTTAAGCATTGGGATAAAAAATTTAAAAAGGACAGTCCTTGTCCTCCAGGAGCTTGACTTAACGGGTGAACACAATACATAAAAATCAACTGAAAAGAGGAGTGGGGGAGATATCCAATATGGGGGCACTGGAAAATGCAAAGAAGTCCAAAATAAGTTCACTTAATTGGAAAATGAGGACATGTGTGAGAGATGTCAGTCCTGTTCCCTTTGCATAAATGGAGAGGTTTATGGCTTCATCGTAATCAGAGAGAGAGAGGAAACTGATGAAGTGTGAGTAACAAAACTAATTGAATTTTTAAAGATAATAAGATTTCCCAATGATGAATTTACTGGGGATGTGGTGAATAAGCCAAAGAAGTCCACAATGAATGTACCCAGATGAGAAATGAGGAGATATCTGAGCACAACACTCGGGGATAGCTAGGTGGCACAATGAATAGAATGCCAACCTGGGAATCAGGAGGATCAGAGTTCAAATACAGCTTCAGAAGCTTAGTAGCCATATGACCTTGGACAACTCACTTACCACTATTTGCCTCATTTTCCTCATCTGTAAAATGAGCTGGAGAAAGAAATGGCAAACCACTCCAGTATCTTTATCAAGAAAATTCCAAATGGGAGCCACAAAGAGCTGTACATATCTGAATAACTCAATACAACTTAAGTAGTGAAAAAGATAACTAAGAATGGATAGAGATAATCAGATATAGATAGAAGAGAGGAGTGGGCTTAGGGAGGCGTAGTAGGAGAAGAAAGAAGAAGCAGTGAAGGAATTTGTGAAAATTTCATCATTGAAGAGAACCAGAAAATAGCATTCTTATTTAAAACCAGGTTATGAAAACCACATTAAGGTATTGAACACTACCACATTCTGAAGAAAAGTCAAAGAGAATGAGAACTGAGAAAAGACTAGTAGATGTGGCAGTTGGAAAATGGACCTTGGAGAGTGTTGTTTTAATTTAATGGTAGAGAAAGGTGAAAGAAAAAATTAAGATAACAGTAAAAAGGAAGAGAAATTATAATAATAATATGTATGTGTATACATATATATGTGTGTGTGTGTGTGTGTGTGTGTGTGTGTGTGTGTGTGTGTGCTTCTGCAATTTAGCAAAGTAAGGAGGATAACATTTTAAGAATGATAGGACTGAACATCATTTGTATTTTGGCAGACAGTGGTTTTAAACAGCAGGGATTAAGTGAGTAAAAGTTTAGGAGGTAAGCTAGAAGGATTTGCTAGCTGAGATAATATAGTTATCTAATAGGTAGAACCTTATACAATCAATTAGTTCCAAATTATTAGTATTACTATTTATTTTCTTCTAATTGTAGTTATTTTAGTATTTCAAAGTTCAGCAATTTCTCTCTATCCCTTCATGAAAATTTTGTCTATTAAAATGGATTTATTTTCTTTCTCTCCTATCTTTCTTCCTTTTTTTTTTGGAAAAAATTCAAACAGAAATGAAACTCTTGTAACAAATATTACCAAATCAAGCAATCCCACATTCATCATGTCCAAAAACTCCCATATGTTTCAAATTCTGTTTCAAGAAGACTCTTGAGTCCGTCACCTCTCTTTCAGAAATTAGTTAGTATATTTTATCACTTTTATTACTCCAGGGATTCTGGTTAATTATTGAATTTATCATAATTCTTAAGTGTTTCAGAAATGTTTGTATTTATAATATTCTTAATGCATACATTTCATTCTGGTTCACCCCCCTCATTAAAATGTCCTTGTGACAAAATACTCATTGATGGCAGTCATTTTTCAAGTCATACTTGTAGTTTTGACAGAGGTGATAGAACCAGCCCTCAATAGCTGATTCCTTTATCCATCAATAGTTAGGAAATTGATTTTATAACTTTCTTCTTTTGATCAAGTTAGTCCTTTGTTATTAAGGAGATTCTATATTAGCATGTATTTTAGACATTCTGGGATTCTAAATTTCCTTAGTAAAGGCCAACCAAAGTCCTTCAGCATCTCCCTAAAGGAATAGAAAAAGGCAAGTAATCCACATCACTCAGCCATTTTTTCTCCCATAATATTTCGCAAATGATCCTGAATGGTTTAGGAATTTCTTTGAATCTATCTAAAATTCTTAATATGCTTTACCCAAATCTGTGTGGAGTCTATATATTTACATTTGCTGATAGTAGCATTTAAGGTTTTTTTCATTGTTGTCATATTCAACACAATTCTATATGTGTTCCGAAATTATCATTGGTGCTTTTCTTAACAATGGAAATCCAATGGGGTTGTAATTGAAGCAAGGAAGGAAGCAAGCAAAAAAAAAAAAAAAAAAAAAAAAAAAAAAAAAAAAAAAAAAGAAAGAAAAGAAGAGGGGGAGAGAAAGAAAGAGAGTGAGAAAGAGAAAGAAAAAGAAAGAATTTTAAATATTCAAAGGTATGCAATAGAGGCTCTTGAAAAGTTCTGTGTAAATTATATCTTCAAATATTTCCTCATATTTACTTATGTTATAATATCAGAGATACAGTCCTTCAGAGGAGAAAGATAAATTCTAATAAAAAATCCACTCCTAACATTTAATTCAAGGAGCATTTTTTCACTGCCATTCTATATAACTTGTGTGGATTTCATTCTTCCACATGAATTTTTAAAAAAAGTTAAATAGATGATTCATGCTTTTGATCTTTGCACACTCATTAAAATGCACGTGTATTAAAATATATGACACAGTTTGTTCACACTTCCTTAAATATTCACACTGGCTTCATGGAACTGAAATGATTAAGCACCCACACTATAGAAATTTTTCCAGAGAGTATCATTGCTTCCTAATTATGAAAACCACATGAAGGTGCTATTTTGGACTGAATTTGGACTACAGAATCATACTGGTAGAAAGACTCTACTTATTTATAAATAGCCTGGTACATAATGTGGAGAGAGGAAATCAGACTGGAGGTAGACTGTATAATGAAAAGGTTAATTGACTCATCTATCAGTGATCTTGAGTTCAAGTCCTACCTATGACTCTTAGAAGCTGTGTGACAGTAGGGTATTACTTAATGTTTTGAGCCTAGTATTCTCATCTGTAAGATGAAAAGCTTTTGAGATCCTTTCTAGCTATAGAACTATAATATTAGGATTGTTTATTTGCCATAATCTAATTATGAATTCCTACAGATTGTAAGTTATTGTAGTTGTTCAGGAATTTAATTTGTGTTCAACTCTTTGTGATCCCATTTGCAAAGATTTTCTTTGCAAATATACTGAAGTATTTTGCCTTCCTTCTCTAGCTCTTTTTCTAGATGAGGAAATTGAGATGCACAGAGTTAAGTGATTTTGTCCAAAGACACACATTTAGGAAATCAGATTTGAGCTTAGAGATTTCCTGACTCCTGGCCCAGTACCCTGAGTCAACTAACCTTCCTGACTTATGAGAGAAAAATCTTTAAAAGTAAAAGACAAAACCATATGTGTATATATGAATATATATATATATTTATGTATATATCTAGATAGATATGCATATATACATATACACATATACATACATACACATATGCATCTTGAATTAAAAAAAATTGTGTGTAGTGATATTAAGTAAAATACAGCTATCTTCTAGGAATAGAATAGTGTTAAGCTTCTTGATTGATCTGATGGTATTTCATTGTTTAAATTTTTATATTTAATCATGATTCACAAGAATATTGTCAAGCAGAACTTGTAAGACTATCTAAGAGTTGCTGTTTTTCTTCAAATCTTCTTTTTTATTCTAATTTGCCTTTATTAGAGGTAAACTCCAGAATGTTACTCAAAATATAATTAACTTAAACCAAAGTAATAACCTAAAACAAGTTTTATCATTCAGATTTAAATTCAATTTGAAAGGCAGACATTTATTAGAGGTCTTCCTTCTATCCATAGCAGAGTAAATGATGTGGGAGGGTACTGTTTTAGGCATTTATGATCCACATGATTTTGAGCAAGTTAATTTTTCTGGATCCCAGCTTTCTTATTTGTGATGTAAAAGAGTTGATCTCACTGGCCTCTAAGGTCCCTGAAGTTCTGACTCTATGATCAAATTCACATGACTTACAAACTTGTTATTTTTATACTAGGACTTGAAATACATTTTTGAATTTATTTCTATTCAATGTAATATTTCTGATTCATTACATAATAGTTCTTTAAAAGTAACAAAAAAGCATTTGAGTAGGTTTCAAATGTCCTTGTACATATACAAATATTAAAAGCAAAGTCAAAAATCATGTGCTGTAATGTTAAATTGCATTTTGTTGATCTTTTTCTTTTATCTTCTCTTTCTTGTTGTTCATTCATTCAGTCATATTAAGTTATTTGTGACTCCTATGGACCATAGCAAACCAGGCCTTTTATTCCTTTACTATTTCCCAAAGTTTCTTTAAGCTCATGTTTGTTGCTTCCCTGATGCAATCTATCCATCCCATTCCCTGTCATTTCCTTCTCCTTTTGTCTTTATCTTTCCTAGCATCAGATTCTTTTTCCAAGGGTCCTGTCTTTTCATTATGTGGCCATAATGTATTTAAAGCTTTAGCTTCACTATTTGTATTTCCAATAAGTGATCTAAGTTAAATTCCTTTATCATTGATTGATTCGATCCCAGAACTCTCAAAAGTCTTCTCTATTACCACAGTTAGAAAGGGTTAATTCAGTGGTGCTCATATTTCCTTATAATTCAACTCTCATAGACATTCATTACTTCTGGAAAAAACATAGCTTTGACTATATGGACCATTGTTGGCAAGGTGATATCTCTGATTTTTAGTGTGCTGTCCAAATTTTTCATAGCTCTCCTTCCAAGGAGTGAATGTCTTTTAATTTCATGGCTACAGTCATCATCTATAATGGTCTTTGAGTCCAAAAATATAAAACTGACATTGCTTCCATTTCCTCTCCCTCTATTTGCTGGGAAGTAATGGAACTAGTAGCCAAGAGAATTTTTTAACATTAAACTTCAAACCAGCTTTTGCATTCTTCTCTTTCATTCTCATCAAGAGCCTTCTTAATTCTTCTTCACTTTCTGCCATCAGAGTGGTATCATCCGCATATTTGAAATTGTTTATATTTCCCTCAGCAGCCTTAATTCTGGATTTTGCTTTGTCCAACCAGACATTTAAATAAATAAAGTGACAATATTCTTCCTTGCATTATTCCTTTCTCAATCTGCATTAAAGGCACAGATGAGGATGGAGCACATTGCAAAGATGGGATATAACTAGCCAATTCAGAGCCATGGAGATAGGAAATGTTGAGTTTTGAGAATGGACAAGAAAGTTGCATTCCAGCAACATATGAGATATGAGGAATTAATTAAGGCTGAAAATACAAGTTAGGGTTGGGTTGTGAAGGGTTTAAAAGTTTAACAAAAAAAGCAAAGTTTATATTTTATCCTAAAAGCACTAGGGAGTCACTGTAATTAATTGAATAGAAAATGAAATAGTCGGATCTGTGCTTAAGGAAAATTACTTTTCACAATTTGGGATGAATTGGTATGGTGAGAAACTTGACACAAAGAACAATTAGGAGGTTGTTTAAATAATAAGAGATGAAGCATACCTAAAATAATGGTTAGCTGTGTGAGTAGAGGGAAGAGTCAGAGGTGGAAGTGTTAAGATTTGGCAAATGACTACTTAGGCATAATGAAGGAAAATGAAGAATTCAGGAAAATAAATATGTGAGGTTAGAAAGATGGTATTATCTTTGGATAGAAATCAGGACGTTTGAAAGAGAGAAAGGCTTTGGGAAAAAGATAATGAATTTAGTTTTGGATCTGTTGAGTATAAGGTTACTAAAACATTCATCTTGAAATGTTCAATAATTATTCAGTGATGCCGAACAGAAGCTCAGGGACTGATTAGAGATGAACACACACACACACACACACATATACACACACACACACACACACAGAAAGAAATCTTGACATTTTTACTACAAAAGTATGCCTACATACTAGGTAAAACTATACTTTCTAGTATGAAGAGCTATGCCACAACCTCATATAAAATAATTTTATTTTTTATTAGTTTGTGTATTTGTGTTATACACACACACACACACACACACACACACACACACATATATATATATGTCATGAATACATACATATGTTCTTTCTTTATATCCTCCTTCTTTAAAGATGGTGCTATTGATGTCAGTTACCTGTATGTGAAACAATGGCTGAACAGATAGGATAACCATATACTGCTCAAAGAAAGTGATCCTTTAATTAACATTTATAGGTTTTGCTTGCAAAACTTGTGAAAAACAATGAGATCTATTCTCTACTGATTTGGGTCAACTATTCATTTCTTGGTAAGGGCATTTACAATTTAAAATTGAATATTTAATTGCTAATAATACAGCATTATCAGGCCCCTCTCTTCCCCCCATAGCAGCACTCATTGGACATTATCAAGGCACTTAATTACCAAGTACAGGTCAGTAGCTTTCCCTTGCTAGCCATGCCCTTTGGAGTCCTATTGCAGAGGCTTCCTTATCTAGAAGGAAGGATTATCTTCCACACATTGTTCCCAGTTACTGTTTTGTGTCCCCACTGAATGCCAAAGTACTTTTGGTTAGGATTTTGGTTAGGAGTGAAGGGAATGTTGTTATTCCTGTAGAACCCTAGGTATGCTTTCCCCTGACTGTTCATCTTGCATTCATAGTCATCTGTTTCTACCTGGCTTTGCTTCTTACTTCTTCTTGAGGCCTGAAATGTAGTTTTGAAAGTGATTAGGTAAGTCTCTTCTTTGATCTGCTTATATAGGATGATTTGGAACTGTATTGCTGAGTTTGGGCTATAAATTTTGCACTCCTTATTTTTTACATAGATTATCGCATTATATTTTTTTCTGGAAGGGAATAAGCAAAGGTAAACTATTTTGATACCATTTCATAAGAGGAAACAACTTAATTATTGATTTTCTTGGTTAATAATATATAAAATTAATATTAAGATCCCATTTTACTTAGAAATGACTCTATAATAAAGCATGTCCCTAGTACCTGAATAAAAACTTTTGTACATATGATATAAATTATACCAAGACAAAAAAAAGAAGAATGGGGTGATTTTTAAAATTTATATTTTTAAAAGAACACTGTAAGAGAAAATAAAAGCATGTGAATAAATTGTTATCTTGTATTAACATGATTCTTTTGGGAATTCTTACACCATTAATAGCACTGGTCTGCTTAAATGATTGTGAAGTATTTAATTTTATGAAAAAGATCTTTTTTTCTAGTTATAGAGCACTGTTCATGTTTTGAGTGCTTTATTCGTTATTTTTAAGTTGCTACAAGATAAATTTAGCTCTGAAAATTTAAAATATGTATACATACATACCTAGATAAGCTTACATATATAATTGTGTGTATATATATATATATATATATATATGCATGCTGCATGAATGTACACATATTATTTAGTTAATAACCCAATCAGGATTTTGAGATGTCAGTATGTTAACCAAGTATAGATGTATAGTATACAATTGAAGATGTAGGCATGAATTACATATATATATATGTGTGTGTACTTTCATATATACATACATATATAATACATATATGTATTTTATGCAAACAATATAGAAAGGTCAATAGAAAATGGACCTATGATTTTACTGACAGAGGAAAACTCTTATGAGAGAAATTTCCCTTTATAAATGCTGGCCTATAAGTTTCTCTGAAATTTATAGTCTAAGAGTATTGCTTAGAACAATGAAAGTTTAAGATATTTCACTTATGTCACACATTCAGTGTGAAGCAGGGTTTGAACCCAGGTACTACTGGCCTGCAAGCTGGGTCTCTAGCCACTATATCATGCTTTCTCTCAGCAAAATGATTACTAATATATCTCGGGGAAGAAAAATTGCCTTTGAAATAAATATGGAGGATGGAATCTCAGTAAAGCAATATAAGGTGGACAGACAGGCAATTGCATTTATAAAATATTTCCTTATTTATTATACATTGTACTAAATTCTGGGGACAAAAAAATTCTGAAATAAAACAAAATAAAAAGGCAACCACTGAAGTAGAGTGTGTGTGTGTGTGTGTGTGAGAGAGAGAGAGAGAGAGAGAGAGAGAGAGAGAGAGAGAGAGAGAGAGAGAGACAGAGAGACAGAGAGAGAGAGAGAGAGAGAGAGAGAGAGAGAGAGAGAGAGACAGAGAGACAGAGAGAGAGAGAATCTGCAAACTTTTGTGATAGGTAATAAATACTAGATTGGTGACAGTATCAGAGGAGAAAAGGGGGTTCATTCAAGAGATTGCAATTGAAATTGACAGGCATTGGCAACAGGTTAGATAGAGGGGTGATGGTGAGAGATAATGAGGATTCAAGGATGACACTAAGGCTGTGACTTGAAGGGACTGGAAGGATAATGTCTTCTCTGTTAATAGAGAAGGCAAGAGAGGAGAAAGTTTAAATGGAAAGTTATGCATTTTTGTTAGGTTAAATAAAGATGTCTATTTGATATTCAGTTTGAAATATCTGAAAGGTGAGCATAAAGATGGTAATCCAATCCATGGGAGTTGATGAGGTCACCAAGTAAAGTAGGATATACAAAGAATAATACTTAGATGAAGAAGTTAAAGCCATTTCTAGTCATATAAAAATCTCAAAATCACTATCGATTAGAGAAATTCGAATTAAGACAATTCTGAGATAATACTTCACACCTCTCAGATTGGCTAAGATGACAAGAAAAAAAAACAATAAATGTTGAAGAGGATGTGGGAAAACTCGGACATTAATATATTATTGGTGAAGTTGTGAACTGATCCAACCAGTCTGGAGAGCAATTTGGAACTATGCCTAAAGGGCTATAAAACTGCATACCCTTTGATCTGGCAGTATCTCTACTGGGTCTTCATAAAAAAGATCATAAAAAAGGGACAAGAACTCACATGTGCAAAAATGGTGTAGCAGCCCTTTTTGTCATGGCAAGTAAATTGAAATTGAGTAGATGCCCATCAGTTGGAGAATTGTTGAATAAGTCATGGTATATGAATGTTATGTAATATTATTGTTCTATAAGAAATGCTTAGCAGGATAATTTCAGAAAGGCCTGGAGAGACTTACATGAACTGGTGCTAAGTGAAGTGATTAGAAATAAGAGAACATTGTACACAGCAACAAGATTATGTGATGATCAACTGTGATGGGCTTGGCTCTTTTCAACAGAATTGATTCAAGGCAGTTCCACTAGACATGTGATGGAAATAGTCATCTGCATGCAGAGAGAGGACTATGAAGACTGAATATGAATCATATCATACTATTTTCACATATTTTTGTAATTTGTTTGTTTTTTATTTCTCATTTTTTCCCTTTTGATATGTTTTTTCTTGTGCAGCACGATAAATGTTGGAAATATGTTTAAAAGAATTGTACACATTCAACTATATTGATTACTTAGTATCTATGGGACAAGGAGGGAGAGGGAAATTTTGGAACACAAGGTTTTGCTAGGATAAATGTTAAAAGCTATGTTTGCATGCATTTTGAAAAATAATAAAAAAGAATAGTATCCAGCAGAGAGTCCTGGAGGACTCCTTCAGTTAGAAGAGAGGAAGCTAAGAAGAAATTATCTTATACATATAGGACTAATATGATTTAACAACAACAATAACAAAATCAGAGAAAAGGTAGGCACTGTTTCTTGACTAGAATTATAAAGAGGACCACAGATTGAATTCTAAAAATTTAAAATGACAATTCAGCTTCATCAATTTTAAAATGAGGTGATTGGGTAAAATAGCTTTTAAGATCCTTCCTAAGTCAGTTTTCTATTCCAAAATGAAAAGAAATGTGCAGGTTGCAATGTATGCTCTTAAATATCTAAACCAGACTACCTAGTGCATTTTACAGGGGATGCAGACTTGGAATATGACTTGATTCCATTGTCTTAATATAGCTATTGATTGATTATAGCAATATCAGGAAGAAATAAGAAATATGTGATTGTATTTTAGGAGAGAACATGAATTATCTCAGCATTCAGAATCACACTGGATCAATAGGTCATTAGAGTAGTTAATGGGAAAGGACCAAATTTCTGAAAGCTGGGAAATTTGCCAAGGGAACAAAGCCATCACTCTTGGCTGCATGTCAGCATAATGTCCTATACTGCCCCTTGTGGCTATCTTCCATCATTTTTTTCTGTGGGAACAGGTTTGGCGAAAGTTCTTCCCCTAAGAATTATTCTGTGGACAGCTTCCAGTTTTTATATAGCCTCATCAAATGGGTTTATGTAGGAACACCCTTTACTTCCCAACCTTTCCAACAACTGTCACCAGATCAGCTCCAATCTTCAGCAGCTACAGTGTCCAGGTAGATAGCCCTCTATTTCCATGTAATGTTACAGGATGTCCAGAGGTAGGCTCATAATCCCAATCTCGCAAATAGAGCAACTGTAGGCAGAAAATGAGATGGATATATATATATATATATATATATATATATATATATATATATATATATATATATATATATATATATAATATTTTTATATGGACAAATCAATGGGAAACTAGGAGTTTATTGAAATGATTTAACTAACTCTCTTTCTCTGTATATATATATATATATATATATATATATATATATATATAAAATCTGTATTAGACTCTTGAAAATAAAATCAAATAAAGTTCTTAGACCTTTGATTTTCTCAAGTCCCCTGATGCTAAACAGATGATAGTCTTCTGATATAATATTTTAAAGCCATACACTTTCTTCCTTTCCTTCTTTCATTAACATTTGTCTTTTCTTCTATCCCTATAGCTTTACCCAATTTTTTTTCTCATTCCCTATTGTTTCCACTATTCCTCCTCACTAGGATTGAGCTTATGTTCACTTGATTCTAGACCTTCCCCTCTCCTCTTATTTTTTTTTTTCCATCAACCATTATCTCTGTTTTTTTTTTTTTTTTTTTTTTTTTTTTTTTTTTTTTTGGTATTCTACACTAATATGATCTGGAATGCTAATTATTGATTCCACTCCAGGAAGGGCTTTGAGACTCAATTGAATCTTCTTCCATGGCAGGAATTCTAGGGATCATTTAGCTTTTGGACAATTGCATTGGCTGAATCTTACTCAATAAAGTAGAGGTGACTTTTCTCAAGAAAAAGACTAATATTTCATCAAGAATCTCAGATATATGGGCTTTTGCAGAAATTTTGCAGTCTATAAAAGTAATATCTATAAATTGAGAATATAATTCTTAGCACTAACTGTAAAAACAAATATAAGCATTATTAGAAATAGAATGAAATAAGATTAACTTTCCTCGCGTCCCTGTTGGACTTCATTAGTTTAAATGAGGTCACTTCTTCTACTAACTCCAAATCAAAAAGTCATAAGGAAGGGGGAAAGTAGTGACCTACTAGTGTGTGGCTTAAGCACAGCTTTGTCTTCCAAATTAAAAAAACGTGCAAGAGACAATAGTTCTGGTACAGAATCAGAGAAACAGGGACAGTGAGAACTTTGAAATGATTATACGAAAAGACTGAGCAAAGAGAAAAAAAAAAAAGACTGATTTCCAACCTCCTGAAAGGCAACCCCCCCCCCCCCCGAAAGAAAGCTGAATGTCTTTGTTTTTGACTCAGATCTTTCTTATTATTTCCAGTATATTCGGCTACTAACAAAAACCCACATCCTCAGTCCATGCATTATGACCTGTTCTTGCTGTTCTCCTTTTAAATCCTCATTATTCTTTTTGGAGCTGAATACATAAAGAGAAATGGTAGTGGTGGTGGAGGATCTTACATTATTACATCCCTTTCTTCCAAATAGCTAGAAAATACTGAAGCATTAATGCATTTTAAGCATTAGGCCATATCTAATAGCAAGAGGAAACCACCTCTTCACTAGTCACATGACTCATCATTTCCCCCTATTTCAAGACCTATTGTTCTGAAGAGGGGATAGAAAGCAGGAACAAATTATCATCCCACTTTTCAAAGTAGCTAGAAAGTAACAAGATGTCAATCAAAATTCAGAATTTTCTAACAACTCTCAGGCATCTTTAATCTCTTTCTATCTACTGACATCTTTTCTTCTAACTATAAACATGTCTAAGTCTCTTGTACTTCTTTTTGTTCTTTCCCTTTCTTTGTCTGTATCATTGCTCTCTTTCTCTCCCTCCCTTCTCTTTTTTACTTCCCTTAATCCTTGCATTGCTATCTCTTGCTCCTATTCTCTCTCTCTTGCCTCTCCCTCTTTGTCTCTTTTCCTTTTCTTCCTTCTTTTCCTTTCTTCATTTCCTCTCTGAAACAATTCTTTCTGATAAACATCTTATGCCAAATCCTGAATGATTTTTCTTTCAGTTCTCATTATTCTTGCTATCTCAGTATATCTCTTCATCACATGATCATTCTTAATATTTTTCTTTCCTTAATTTTTGTGCCACTGAGTTCTCTTCATTCTCATAATTCTTTGCTTGCTCCTTTTATTCCTTTAGTTCTCTAAAAATATGCATCCTCAAGGTTCTGTTATCTTTTTCCTCTATCTTCATTGGGGATTTGTTAACTTACATTTATTTATTTTCATTTATTAGTTTTATGAAGAGGATAAATATAGTAACCACAACACCACTATTTTTAATTTAACTTTAAATTCTTATCAGTACTTTCCTCAAAACAGGTTTCTGAGTTAGGTAGTATGAATATTGTTATCTCAGTTTTACAGATGAGGCTCCACAAGGTTAAAGTAAATCTAGCCACATGGATAACAGTTGTCAAAATTGGAATTCAAACTCAGAATTACAGTGTTATTTTAACTACACTATTCTGCCACTTCTAGATCTATATTTATCTCTATTCTTACCCCTTAGTTCCAGTTTGCATTTCCAGTTATTAATAAAATAGCACAAAATCTTAACATCCTGCTAGCATCTCAAAATCTATATTCAATTCAATACTCATTCATAAGCTCCTATGTGCAAAGCATTGTGCTAAGTGATTAAACGATTTCTGGGGATATAAAACAGAGAGAGACAGAGAGACACAGGGACAGGGAGGAAGAAAGGCAGGGAGAAAGGGAAGGAGGGAGGAAGGGAGAGAAAGAGAGAAGGGAGGAAAGGAGACAAGAAAGAAAGATAGATATCATGCCTTCAAGGTGCTTACAATCCAATGATGGGATACAAAATGAAGGTGAAAAGTGGGGAGGAGGGGACACCCAAACATTCCTGCAGTGGAAACTTGCTAATGGATGTTCTAAGCTGTCTATAAGAAATTACTTTAGAAAGCATTTATTGCTCTACATTCCAGTCCTCTAATCAGAGGAGAAAGGCAACTAAGCAAAGTGAGAAGGTGATAAGTATCAAAAAACTGAATTAATCAGCAGGATGATGAGATTTCAGGTGATCAGCTTATCTTGGAGAGGCATGATGTTTCAGGAAGTAAGAACTATATATTCCTAACTGATTTCTCCTTCAAAGCTGATCCCCCTTCTAACTTAAGTCATATCTCTACCATTTTTTTAGTCATCTAGACCTGAAATATTGGCATATACTCCTATTGTTCCATCTTCCTTATTTCCCTTATATGCCAAATCCTGTTGATTCTACCTTTGAGAGCTCTCATAAACTTTTCTATTCATGTCTATTAGCTTTTTCTCTTTCCTGCAGCATAATAATAATAATAATAATAATAATAATAATAATAATAGATATTTATATAATACTAAAAGTATATAAAATATTATATATATATATGTCATACACCTGTGGAGTAGTTAGTGTAGCTATTCTCATTTTATAGATGAGGAATCTGAGTTTTTGAGAGACTGACTTGTCTAAGATCATATAGTTGTTAAATACCAGAAATAGAATTTGAACTCAGTTCTTCCTAACTCTTTCTCATATTCTTTCTACTTAGTATAACAAGCTATTCTCTCTATTCAAATTACTTTCTAACTAATGTTCTTGCCAGTCCCTCTTTCTCTAATTCATTCTTCATATTGCCAACAAAGTGAACAAATCAGATCTTATTACACACATAGTATTAAAAAAAAGAAAACGATGCCCCTTGGCTCCCTTTTATAACTAAATAGTAAAATATAATAAAATTATTCCAATATTCAAGGTTTTTCACAATTTTACTTCATCTTCCCTTTCTTATTCTATTTTGTAATGCTTCCACTTGCACACTATATGCTTGCCTATGCTGCTGTTTTATTACTATTTTTCAGTCTTATCCTGACCATTTCTGTTTTTGTCCTTTTGGATTTATCCGTCCCCATGCTTAGAATGATTGCTTCTCTTTGCTATTAGAGCTAATGAGAAGTGGAATGGGCTGCTTCAGGGATTAGAGTCCTCACATTAGTACATCTTCCAATAAAAGCTGAATGTCACATGTAGGCTATATGATAGTGAAGATTCTTTTTTGTGTATAAGATAGACTAGGAAGCCACTGCAGTGTCTTCTCTCAGATTATTTCTTACAATTTAAGTTTTAAAAGTTTTTATTCTCTAAGAATGAGTGCAGATGCTATCTTTCCCCTTGGAGTCTTTCCTGATTTTCCAGGTAAATGTGATTTCTTTTATTCCTACATCTCTCAGGGCCCTTAGTAGGACTTCTTTGTATCTATCAAATGAGATATGAACTCTGTGACTAGGGAAAAAAAAGCATATCATTATTTGCATACATGTAAAAAAGAATGTACTGACAGTAGCAGTTTCTGATCAAACTTTTCGACTTAGTAGATAGAGCATTGGGCTTGGAATCAAGAAAATGTAAATTCAAATCTGGCCTTATATACTTACTAGCTTTGTGACTGTGAAAGTCTCAATCTCAATGTTAATTATTGCTGTTGTTGTTAACAAAGACAGATCACTGAGAAAAGTTCTTAAAATAACATGGTTTCTCATTTACTTGGAATGGATTGACAGTAGTCTTGATGGATTGAAAAGGAATTTCTTATATGACAATGTATTATGTGACAACTTAAGTTGACTTTATTTCTACTTTTGTGATTCTACACCAACTTTATATGGCTCCACATCATTAGCAGTCATAGTAACTGGCTACATAAATGTTTTCAGATGAAAATAAATCAATCTTTCTTATTCTGGCATCTGACCAATTAAGTTTGAGTATTTGCCAGTTGATTTACATTTCTATTCTTAACTTTACACTCCTTTTATATAATTTTTGAAATGAGTTGTTTATTTATTGGATTATTTTTCTTTCTGATACTTGAGCACCACATTTAAAAAAAATAATTGCAAAAAGACTGATTCTAAATACTCTTTTTGTGGAATAAAGGAGGTTATTTTCCCATCTTGAATCTGCAGATTTGTGTTTAGAAGTTATTGTTAATGGAAATTACATGAGTAAATTCCCATGTATTAAATAAGAATACCCCCTTACAAAATAAGTATGAGTGAATTTTTTATTTGTGTTTTGAAACAATATTATTAAGTAATCAGAACAATTTAGAAAGCTCACTTGAATAGTTGGTGGTAAATTTTAGCTCTTTTGAAGAAGCTGCAATACAACTGCAGTGTTCAGTTTGCACAATGCTTATAATTAAAATAAATACACTGTAAATAAATGAGATGGTAGTTTCTGTCACAAATGCAGAAAGAATCTGTGATTTCATTTGTGCCTAAAGCATAGGGAGGTTAAATGACTTTCCTATGTTACATAGCTGGTAAATGTGAGAGGAAGTACAGGCCAGGCACCATCACCAACCCACAATGATTTTCCCAACCTTAGCCTAATCTTTGATATTTCTAATTTTCATATAGCATTTTAATGTTTGCAAACTGCTTTGCACACAGTTTCATATAATTGTCCTAACAGTCTTATGAGATAGATACTTACTAATCAAGCATTGCTTAATAATCAAGCATTAGGTATGAGTCATTAATATAAATGGAGTAAAATTTGCTCCTCCTCCTTTCAAACAAATTTTTCAGAATTATTTTCTTGTGAGAAATTTTCAGTATTACAACAAAAGCCACTTTTGGATAGTAAATTGAAAATAAAGTATTGAAAATGCTTATTTGAACTCAAAGAGAATGTTTAGTTGATACAATAGAACTTTACAGAAAATAGAAATTAAGGTCCAGATATATAATCTTTTTTTTATTTAGAATTTTTTTCCACAGTATATATGCATGAGTAATTTTTTATAACATTATCCCTTGTATTCATTTTTTCAAATTATCCCCCCCCCTCCCTCTACTCTCTCCCCCCAATGACAGGCAATCCCATACATTTTACATATGTTACAATATAACCCAGATACAATATATGTGTGTAAATACCATTTTCTTGTTGCACATTAAGTATTAGATTCCAAAAGTATAAGTAACCTGGGTAGATAGACAGTAGTGCTAACAATTTACATTCACTTCCCAGTGTTCCTTTCCTGGGTGTAGTTGTTTCTGTCCATCATTGATCAACTGGAAGTGAGTTGGCTCTTCTTTATGTTGATGATATCCACTTCCATCAGAATACATCTTCATACAACATTGAAGTGTACAGCGATCTTCTGGTTCTATTCATTTCACTCAGCATCAGTTGATGCAAGTCTCTCCAAGCCTCTCTGTATTCCTCCTGCTGGTCATTTCTTACAGAGCAATAATATTCCATAACCTTCATATACCATAATTTACCCAACCATTCTCCAATTGATGGACATCCATTCATCTTCCAGTTTCTAGCTACTACAAAAAGAGCTGCCACAAACATTTTGGCACATACAGGTCCCTTTCCCCTCTTTAGTATTTCTTTGGGATATAAGTCCAATAACAGCAATGCTGGGTCAAAGGGTATGCACAGTTTGATAACTTTTTGGGCATAGTTCCAAATTGCTCTCCAGAATGGTTGGATTCTTTCACAACTCCACCAACAATGCATCAGTGTCCCAGTTTTCCCACATCCCCTCCAACATTCATCATTATTTGTTCCTGTCATCTTAGCCAATCTGACAGGTGTGTAGTGGTATCTCAGAGTTGTATCAATTTGCATTTCTCTGATCAGTAGTGATTTGGAACACTCTTTCATATGAGTGGAAATAGTTTCAATTTCATCATCTGAAAATTGTCTGTTCATATCCTTTGACCATTTCAGATATATAATCTGACTTTCCCGAGATTATATTCATAGTTAGTGGAAGAGTTGAACTCAAAACCAGATTTCTTCAGTCCAAGACAGGATTAGGCATTCAACAAGTTGAACATTCCTTCTAAGTTTTGAAAGTTGGGAGAAGATGGACCTATTAAAAATCATTCTAAGTGCTTTACTTTGAATGGTCTCAAGTTTATTAATGCCATTCATTAAATGTGGTGCCAGAACTAAACATGATATTACAGAACCGATCTAACTAAGGTAGAGGGCAATGTGACTATCATTTATTTATTTCTAAAGATCCTGTCACTCATCAAGTTGCCCAGTTTTATTAATTAATTAATTTTTGTCTGTCATGCTAGACAATTGACTAAAATTGAGCTGCAGATAACTAAAATCCTCAGTTTTTTCAGAACAATTTGCTGTCTATGCATGCCTTCCCCATCTTATATTCATGAAGCTGATTTTTTGATATTTTTAGTGCAAGTCTTTAAACCATGCTTGCTCTTTATAATCATTATTTCCTTTCCTTTTCTGATCTTTACCAAGCATCTTTTAAATGATCTGTTCTAGGTTATCATCTTATTTGGTTCAGATGGAGGTCTCATTTCATAGTAGCATCATGGGATGTAATCATTTAGTCAATAAAGATTTTTTTAAGGGATACTGTATACTAGGCAGTGTACTAAGTGCTGTGATACAAAGAAAGGCTAAAAGAAAGCTACCCTCAAGGAGCTTTCAATCTAATAAGGTGGAAAAATGTGAATAGAGGATGAAAAGTGGGGGTAGGAGGGAATCAAAGGCGATTGGTACATGCATGATGAAATACTGCAGCCAGGTGGATAGTGACAAGATGGCTGCTCTGATTGATCTCTTTTTTGGAGGATCTGAGAGGATCTGCTGTGAAGTGCACCCTCTGCTCTTTCCAGTCAATGGAAGGTGGGGTTCTAAGGGCAGGAGATAAATACTAAGGAGGTAAGAGTTTCTAAGCTAATATAATTTTGGATGATTTTCTGGAGCCCAAGATGAAGTTCAGGAGAACAAAGGGATGGGAAACAGATTACTGGGAAAAAATGGATTTGTAATCAAAATCCCACTTCTGCAACTTGCTGCTTGTCTGATCCTGGGCACATCAGTTAACTTCTTTGGGTCTTACTTTCCTTATCTGTAAAATGAGGTGGTTGGATTATATGATCTCTGCTGTCTCTTCCAGGTCTCTATCTTATGACTCCTGGATGTAATTATATCCCTTGATTGGCCTAACTCCTATTCTACAAGTAGGTGATTAGCAGGTTAAAGAAACCCTCTTTAAAATTGTAATTAATGAATAGTAGAGAGCTAGCTGTTTCTGACTAAGTTTCATATAATCAATTTAACTGGGGATGGGGGGAGAATAAGTACATTCCTCATATTTACAAGTTCAGAAAGATAATTTCTTTGGTTTACCTAGGAATGTTTAGGCTGGTAAAAGCAAATGCATGAGATGATTAAACAAGAATATTGGTGTATTAATTTGCCCTGACTTGAGAAATAATGGTTCCTAATTAGACTGGAATATGCATATTGCCTGGTTGGCAAATCGTCTTCCTAAGAGAAAAATGTAATTGGGCAAAAAAAAATTAATGTCAGATTACTTGGTGACTATGGAGTTCCAGTTAAGGGAGGTAGATGAGAGGAAAATGTCCTCTAGCAATGATCATGTGATATATTCTTCACTCTAAGAATGTGTATGGAAAAATAATTAAAGTATTTACATTGGCTCTTCAGGTCCATCCCTTCTTTCTTGGACAATGTTGTATTAATTGGACAGATTTAGTTGAGAAAACCACTAGAAAGTAGGACTGGGAATTAGTTTCATATGGCTGACTTTTAACTCTAGACATATCACTTGATATATTTGTGCCCCATGTATAAAATAAAAAATGTTGGACAATCTGACTTCTAAAATTTCATGATTTAATAAATTGCTTACACTCTGGCTCAGGCCTTTAAGTACTTTTCATCACCTGCCAATTTTTTCTTTGATTATGGTATCAGTGTTTCGTATCTTAAAATGGGTTAGAGTTTGCCAAATTACAGATTATTTTGTATTCATTCACACTAAAATTGGTGGCTACTTGATGAGAATTGTAGGACATTCTGTATGTTGGGAGAATTTAAATATTTCATTTAAAAAGTGAATTCCTTGTACAAAAATTGCTATTGAATTGTTAAACTTCCCTTTCTAATTTTTTATACCAGCTAGGTGGCATTGTGGATACAATGCCAGCTTTTTGGTCAAAAAGACCTGAGTCCAGATCCAGCCTTGGACACTAGCTATGTGACCCTGGGCAAGTCACTTAACTCTATCTGCCACAGTTTTCTTATCTATAAAATGAACTAGAGAAGGAAATGACAAATCATTCTAGTATCTTTGCCAAGGAAACCCTAAATAAAGTAAGGAAGAGTCAGATGTGACAGAACAACAATACTTTATTATACTGTCAACTCTATTGTCCATGAGCCTGCAAATGCAAATAAAAATTATATGAACAAAACAAGGCAGGTTTCATAAGTAACACATAGTAGAACACCAAAAGCAAAGATATCCAGATAAATTAAGTGACATATCATCACCAAATTAAAACTTCCTATATAAGTCTGAGACTTACATCTCATTAAATAACCATATTTAATGCCCTTCTCAGATTGCAAAAGAATCCTAAACATATAAGTAAATTCTGTAATGTGCCTTTATTTATGTTATAAGTGTACTTGCCTAGCCCCTTAAAAAAAATTATTAAGACTGTACGGTTGAGTGCCTCAGTTCCTCACTTAGTATCTTGTGAACATGTGAATAATTGATATGCATAGAGAATGAAAACTGAACAGCTTGTACAGGCCTACATCAACCTGAAAAGGAATGCTCTTTTGACTGAGAGGTTAAAAAAACATTTTTAATGGATTTGAATAGATGAGATGATTTCTGTGGCTGTGGTTGTCAGCTGGCAATGTGATAGGGATTTTTGTCATTCTCTTCAGCCATATTACAACACATAAAGCACTCTATTCTGTTTATAAGATTGTTCTTTCACACACAAACACTACAGGTAATATCCTATTATGACAAATTCTGTCACAAAGAAAGATCTATAGAATAAAGCTGCTGTCTTGTCCTGCTGTGTGGCCATGGTGACAGTACTTTGTTGCTCTGGTTAAGATAAATTCTCTTCAAAGAATAATCTTGTGCAGCCAATTTTTTTTTCCTTGTCACTGCCCATGAGTCAGTCTCTCACTAAAATGAAAATATCCCATTCTTTTTCCTTTCAGTAGGAAAAGATAAAGAAGGAGCAAAACAAAATAAAATCTAGCATTCTTGGAGCGAGAAAAAGTTGGAAGAAGAGGTATATGATGCTTCCTTTTCTCTCCTACTATATAAACAACAGTTTCATTTGCCAAGTTTCAATAGGAAGGCTGAACATCAGCTATTTCCTTGTTATATTTCAAATTACATCCCTCCATGTTAAAACATTCTTAGAAAATCCTACCACAAAGGTAATTTGGAGGTCATATGATCAGAGATTTGTTATAGGAAAGAACCTACAAAGTCATCTAGTTTAACCCCTCCATTTACAGCTAAGGAAACTGAGTCTGAGAAGTGATAGTTATATGGTTTGTCAATGGTCATGTATTTAAGTGGCAGAAACAAGATTGGCTCTAACCCAAGTACTCTTTCCATTTATACACATATGCAGTGTAGGAAGGCTGAGATCAAAATGGCCACTTAGAATGATAGGGTCATAGATTTATAGCAGGAAGTGACAGAAGTCAGCTATTTATTTTCCAGTTAAGGAACAGACAGGTTAAATGCCTTGCCTAGGGTCACATGGTAAATTAATAACTTAAGGCAGGATGCAAATACAAGTTATCTTGATTTTCAGTCCAGTATCTTCACAAGTATACAAAGACCCTCAGAAACTATAAATCTTGTGCTGTATATGAGAGTGCTTTGGGAAAAAGGAAGGTTATGCAAGGAAGGGAGAATAATTGGGGGACTCCTTCAATGAGAAGTAACTGAAGCAGAACAAGGTTTGTGGCAGCAGGAAAATCAGGGAGGCAAAAGAATGGAAAACCTTTTTAGGTAAAAATTGACTGGATTTATTGACTAGTTGGATATGTGGTAAAAAGAGGGATCAAAGCATCAATTCAGTTCAATTCAACAAACAATGATTTAGCAAGTAGTGTTTTAGGAACTGTGGAATACAAAGAAGAAAAATGGCATTCCTTGACCTCAGGGGCTTACAGTGATGTTTTAAATACAAATAAACATAATAGTTTAGAATGTGATAGGGAAAAGAAAACTTTTAGCCAAAAGAGACAATTTTTAGTTAAGGGAATTAAGACAGAATCTATGCAGTACATGTCAACTAGGTTATGCCTTAAATAAATTCAATTAAACAAATATGCATTAATCTCTTATACTAGGTACTGTGATAATAAGCTAGAAATAGAAAAATAAAGAAGAAATAGTAGTGATCTCATAGAGATTACATTTTCCTGAATAGTAGGGATGAAACATGAATGCTGCTAAGGAAGTATTTAAAGGAGGAAAAAGCATTATTAGCTTGAGAGTAGGAATTGAGGAGTGCAGAAATTCATAAAAAAGCTTTGCATAGGATTCAGTACTTAAGAGTATCCTTGAAGGAAAATAAGGATTCTAAAAGGGAGAAGTAAGAATGGAGAGAATCAGTTATTGGAACTACCTAAGAACAAAAGCTTATGGAGAGGTGGCAGACTGTTAAGCCCAAGGAACAGTCATAGGTCATTTTGGTCTGTGAAAAAGGAATTAATAACATGATCCATTTCAGGAGTTTTCAATTAGAGAGTCAATAAAGCTTCTAAGCAAGCCTCTTGCAAGCTACTTAGGCAATTGTTCAGAAGATAGATTGTAGACAAAAGAATGTAGAAGGACTGCTTAATGTGATGTCATGAAGACCTAAATTAGGATATTGAATAAAAGGAAAGGATGGATGTATGAGATAGTATGGAGGTAGAATTGACAGAATTTGAAAAGTGAGCAAATATGTGAGATAAAAGAGAAAAGACTCAATGATGCCTATAAAATTGTGTATTTGTGACTAGAAAGATGATGGACCTTTCACCAGAAATAAAGAACTTTGGAAGAGGGACAAATGGAGGGGAAGGAATAAATTCTATTTTGTGTATTTTGAGATGGCTAGACATCCAGGTAGAGACATCTTACAAAATTTGATTGGTAATTCAGGACTAGAATTCATGAAATTAAAGTTGAACTGTATATGTATATTCTTTCTCCTCCCCTTGTCTCCCCTTCCCTTTCCTCTCCTTCCCTCCCCTTCCCTTCCCTCCCTTTCCTTCCCCCCCCCCTCTCTCTCTCTCTCTTCTCTCTCTCTCCTCTCTCTCTCTCTCTCTCTCTCTCTCTCTCTCTCTCTCTCTCTCTCTCTCTCTCTCTCTCTCTCTCTCTCTCTCTCTCTCTCTCTCTCTCTCTCTCTCTCTCTCTCTCTCTCTCTCTCTCTCTATATATATATATATATATATATATATATATATATATATGTATATACCCTGTATATACTGAGCTATTTACCTATTGTTTCCTCCATTAGGATTTGGGTTTCTTGAGGGCAGAAGATAAGTTTTTTCCCCCTGATCTTTCTTTGCTTCCAGAGAGCTTATGACAATGCCTGGTACATAGTAACTATTCATTAAATTTTTTGAGTGATTAAGGAGGTTAACAAGGAAATTCAAAATGTAAAGAATCATTCCTGCCCTTAAAGAAGTTTTCAATGTAATTGGGAATATATGATTAGTATTGTGAGGAAGTAAATAGAACTAGACAATGTGGATTATAATTAAATGTGAAATTTATCTTGATACAAACTCCCAGTTCTTCACTAGTTCCAAGGAGTGGAAGATCAGTAAAGACCTTGATAAGGAAAGAGTACCTTCAGAAGGATCAGTCTGCTGTTTCTCATGAAATTGCTTCATGGGACTTGATTATCAAGTTTTTAGAATAGTTTAGAATATTTTTAGAACCTGTTGCATCCAACTTTACAACATTTTTGGAATGTGTTTTTTTTAAGATCAAACTAAGAACCTTATTCTTCAATAATTGAGAAAAGATTTATGTGACTTTCATATTAAAATTATTTTCAAACTAATATAATTTAGAACATTTCAATATTTTAGTGATTAAATATTAACCGATATGCTTTTCAATGATGGTGCTATTAATACATTTATCTTAGAAATATCATAATGCTAGTCTAGCATGTAAATGATGAAATGTTTTAAGCATGGGGGTAAGAATGCCTTGGCTGCATTCCGTGATTGGTATTCAGTGCTAGTGAGGAACTAATCAGCTAAGTACCATAATCCTCCTTATAGGGAACATTCTTAATTGACCTCTAACTATATACAGAACATAGTAACAGCTTTAAAGAGTAACTCCTATCCAACAATTGGACCCCTGGACTATTTCTGGATATTACACATAGATACTGAAATTAGTGTTGATTTTATACAAAACTTTAAAAAAATAGTCTGTTGAGGGAAATAAAAAGAGTGTAAGCAAGTAGGGACTTTTCCATCACCTGATTAAGTCCTGTTCATATGATTTTACTGGAGCTAGAAGGATTAAATGAAAGCACTGCTGGGCACAGACATTGATGTATTTTCCTGGATATGATCCTTCATGCTGGACAGATGTGCACGGGTTTATCAAAAGGTAAAATAGTAAAGAAATGAACTGAATTTGTTTTACAAAGAAAAAAAAGAAATGTGAGATTTCTTTCAGCTATATTTGATGACTAAGGATACTATCGGTTTGCTTAATTAAAACTTTTGGTAGATATTAAAGAGACTTCTCTATTTTATGTTTTGCAGGATCTTGTATTTCTGTCAAATGCTTAGTGTAGAATGCTTTGACAGCTTCACATTTTAGAATTTGCTTGCAAAATCATTTTTTAAATGCATACATTGTAAAATTATAATAATGGAATATGATCTTAATTCTTACAATATCAATGATTTATAACTCATGCAATTTTATTCATATTTATTGTCCTAAATTATTAACTATTCCAAAATATTGCTTTTATTCCTTAATTTTTTATCCTTTATAAAGGTCTAAATCAGGGCCAATTATTTGAGATTATAAGGAATGATCTGTTCAATAGAGAATATAATTTTAAAATTGTGTTTTGGAATATAAATGTTTCATTAAAAAAGCAGAATGTTGTCAATTATTCTGAAAGTGGCCATTTTTTCAAAATTTTCATTATATTAAAAAAGAGTAGTCCTTGATGTATGTTGTTTCAATTGTATCATTACAACAATGCTTATTTAATTTGTTAAATAATATAGTCACTTATGTTTCTTTTAGCTGAAAATTTTGAGTACTTTTACTATATCTGTGAATTTTTCTAAATTACTAGCATAAAATTTTAAAGGATTTCAAAATTATTTTGTACTGAATGTGAAAATGAAGATCTTATTTGAAATTTGATAAAATATACAAAGTGGCACTGACTCTAATTTCTAAAATGGAAATAAAGTTGTAATTCCTTTTAATTTTTAACTGTAAAAAAAGTTTATTGGGAAGAGTCCTCCAAGAGACTTCACAAAATTTTTTGATATGAAATTTCAAAGAAATCATTAATTGTTACATACACATTAGTTACAGGAGTATAATAGGTATAGCATAGTGCCTAATAGGAAATGTAAAAATTAGACTGCAGAAGTGAATGATTTATTTATAAGGAATGCTTATGAATACCTTGAATGGTTCAGCTGGAAAATACAAAGTAAAAGTTGTGAGCAGCAATCAAATTAAAAATTGAGACAGATTTCTGAAGATGATTTTATGTGGGGATAAAAGGGAAAGCAGTTCATTCCATTTACTATATTGTGGCAACAAAGAAGTGATTGCCAATTAAGATTTGTTATTTTCTAAGCAGAAACTGAATAGAAAAAAAAAAGATCATTTTGGAAATGAGAGTGTGAGGAGTTAAGTAAAAATGAGACAAATAAGTTGTTGAGGTAGAATAGAAAATATAAATGAAATAGAATAGAACAGAAAGCAAATGGGACAGAATTACACATGCGGGAATAAAGAAAAACAGTCTGACTTAAATGTTTCATGTTGGCAAAATTGAGGTAAAGTTGGAAATAAAGTTGTTTTTGCATAATAGGAAGAAGAAAAAGAAAGTCTTGTTTGGATATGAAAATGATAAAAACTTGTCTCATTATTTATAGTTGTTGATGTTAATAACATCAAAAAGTGGAGATAGCAATGAAATTGTGGAGTTCAACATATATGATGCGAGTATCTCATGCAATATATTTGTTTTAGATATAAAAAGACCAAAAAAACACTTTTATTTTGAGATTGAAAAATTAAATTTAGAAGTTTTTTTTCTAGAAAAAAAGAAATATTCTGTTCAAACTGCAAAATTCTTTAAGTTTCAATTTAATGGATTGAAATGATAGTTTATACTAGAAACAGTCTCTTCTTATAGTTTATTTGGACCTTTCCTTTATACTCATTACATTTTACTTTGAATTATAAATACTTGCGAAAATGCCTGCTTCTCTTACTAGACTACAGACTCTTTGGGAGCAGGAGCTATACCATATTTCAACCTAGCAAATTTTTGTTACCAAATAAAGGTTCTTTAAATTCAGGTCAGATTTTATCACTCCCTTGCTCAAGAAGCTTCAGTTTCTCCTTATTCCCTCTAGAACAAAATGCAAATGTCTCTCTTTGACATTTAAAGCCCTTTACAACCTGACTTCAACCTCTCTTTACAGGCTAATTGCACATTACTCTTCTTCATACTTCTACATTCCAGTCAAACTTTTGGACTTTTTCTCCATATGAAAGAATCCTCTCTCTGCTTTACATAAACTATTCTTCATGCCTGGAGTGTACTCTTCTCTTCTGCTTTACAGAGCTCCTAAATTCCTGCAAAAAATGCCACCTCCTATATGAAGCTACTATGATTCCCTTGAGTTCTTAGTGTCCTCCCTGGTGAAATTATCTTATTTATTTATATTTTATATTTACTGTGTATTTATTATTTTCTCTCAATAGCATTTAAGCTCTTCAGAAATGCAAATAAAGGAGCTGGTTTTATCATAAATACAAAAACAACAGCAAATCATCATTTTATGGAACATGTCATTTGTAATTATGATGCTAATAAGTGTTGAAACGTGACAATTTATGTCTCCAAAGCATATTTATATTCTTCAAGACTCTGGGAGTAGCTAGACCTGAGAGGTTAGGAGGCAACATAGTTCATAAATCTTCAACAGTGTGCTTCCCTTCACCATTAATATTAGTGGATATAATTAGTTTGTTAAAGTTAAGTAGCTTTTAGAGTAGAGCATTTACTGAGATGATAATGTACACACATTGTTATAGAGAATTCCTCCAAAAGTTTAATGAGACACTCTCCCACTGCCAAGTACATATATTAAGTTCATGGGAAAATGGGCTCAGAGTACTTGATGGGACAAAAGAGTAAGTACATAGTTTGTATTTATTAGAATCCTTTCCTTTTTTGGGAGAAGGTGCTCATGAAGTTATCCTTACCCATGCTGAATTTTCTACTGGGTTTATTTAGAACTTTAGAAGCTCTGTTTCACCCCATCATGTCCAGTCTGTTTTTGGACTGATGAAGACATTCTGCCAGCCATTCCTGTCCCAGTATTCATATTAGAATGTTGGTGGAATGATGGGAAACACAGACCCATTGAGGACATAACGGCCCATAATGAATAAAACACTGGTCTTGAAATCAGGAAGCTCTAAGTTCAAATCCAGCCTCATATATGATTTGCTTGGGCAAATCACTTCACCTTTGTTGAATGTAAAATGGGGATAAAAATAGCACTTACATTCTGGAGTTATTGTGAGGATCTAGTGAAACTATATTCATAAAGTGTTCAGCACTAGGCCTGGCACATGGTGGGTCTTGAATAAATGCTTGTCCTCTTCAAGCTAGAGTTATAAATGAGTTCTGAGCTAGATGAAGGGTTTTCCTATACTGGAAGTTCCCTGAGCTAACAAAATCATAAATATTTCCTTTTTTGTATGTACACTTTACTGTTCTAGACAAGGCATATATAAAGAAAAAAGGAAAATCACATCTTTCTACCATTTTGTTTTACATTTGAGTAAATTAACATCATCCAGGTTAAATTATTTGCTTAAGTGGTACCTGAAGGACTTGAAGCTCAGTTTTCTGACCAGATCTAGTAAGAATACTATTTTTCAGTCATCTGTAGGACTTCAATCATTCTCCTTTCTTTTCCTCTCCTCTTTCTACTGCTGCCCTACCCCCACATCATCATCTTCATCTTCTTTGTAATTGCTCATTCCCTGCTGCCTACAAACATGCTCAAGTCTCTTTCCTTCTTAAAAATTCACACTGCACTGTACCACTGCCTTAAGCTATCATTCTATCTTTCATCCCTTTCTCAGCCAAACTCCTAGAAAAAAAATCCATCCACAAATAGCTCATATTCCCGTATTTCAAATCATTTCCCAATCCTTTGCACTCAGACTTCTGTCTTCAGCATTAAATTCTCTCCAAAGTTATCTTAATTGCCAAAACTTTCTTTTGGCTTCAGTTTCTCAATCTCATCTTGTAACTCATTGTCCATATTGCACTCTCACTCTATGAATGCATCCCAAGGCTCAATGCTAGACCTGCTTCCCTTTTCTTTCTTCACTATCTTTTGGCTACCCTAGTTACTGTCTGTTTAACTATCATTTCTAGGCAACTGATTCCTATCTGATTTATATATACATATATATGTCTGTGTGTGTGTGTGTGTAGATAGATATAGATAGATATATAGATATATATTCCCAATGAGTCCCAATATAGTCCCAATAACTTTTACGAGCTCAAGTCCCATACTACTAAGTTGACTTGTATATTCCATTCTGGTTGTTCTGAAAACATCTTAAATTCAGCATGTCTAAAACAGAATTCATCATTTCCCCCTGTAAATCCCCTTCTCTACCAAGCTTCCTTATTTCTATTGAGAGCATCACTATTCTTCTGGTGTCAGAACCTTATAACCTGTGTTATATTTAACTCACCATTCTTCCTAATTTTACAGTTTCTACAAAAACATCATCTCTACCATCTAACAACTGTTCTCTGTTCACACAGCTACTATTTTTGATCAATACAAAGGCCCAGGAAAGGCACACAGCTACTATTCTAGTTCAATACAATTTGGCACATATTTGCCAAATATGAGAAGAAGAGAGGCCAGTTAGGTGAGATTAAAGAGTATGGGAAGGGAGCATGAGATAATGAGACTGCAAAGGAAGTTTGGTACCAAATTATGAACAGGTTTCTAAGTTACAGAAACTTATTATAATTTGTCCTAGAGGAAAAACGAAGGACTAGTTCTTATTGAGTAAGGAAATGATGTGATCCAATTTGCAAATGCATTTTTGGTAGCTGGGTAAAACATTGGTTAGAATAGGGAAAGGCTTAAAGCAAAGACATTAATTAGGAAGGAATTTCAATAGTCCAGGTGAAGGATGATAGGTTATGAACTAAAACAGTATGTACTATTTCATTCAATAAAACATAAGCTTATTGAGAAAAATTCTGAATAATGGAATTTTTTTTATCTTCATATACCAAATGTATTACTGTGCCTAGCATGTGGTAAGTGTCTAATTAGTGTTTACTGATTAATTGTGCCAAGAATAGGAAGACTATCTGGTGCCTAAGAGAGCAAAAATTCATATTGTTTTCTCTGAAGATGCAATTTTTAAAATTATAAAATAAAATCATGCTTTTAAAATTTTGACTAGAAAAATGCCTAAAAACTTCATTCTACTCTAAATTTTCTGTAACCATAGTATCTAATACAATTTTGTTTTTTTCATCTTCTTTTTTCTTTTTTATGGATATTATGCTTATAATATTAAGGATCACTAAATTGTAGATTCTTATCTTGATAATTCATTTTTAGTTTAAAGAAATACAATTCAGTTTAATTTAACAAATTGTTATTTAGTCTACAGTGTATATAATAAGCCCTAGATAAATCTTTATTGAATAAATGAATACATTCAAAGTACCAAATGAAGAGAATCTAAGAAACAGTTAAATTTTAGATAAATCAAAACACCTTCTCTTATTAGAGTTTATAGTCTAATTGGGAAAAAAGGACACATATACAAATGGCAATAATATACAATGATAAATTTTATGTGTGCCTTCATCCATGTTATTAACAAACATATTGAACAAAACAGAACGCTTCAAAGATTGGACTCCTAATGAACTCCTTTTACTGATAAATACTTAAGATATCTTAAGGAATGATTTTTCTTAAGAATAGATTATGTGAAAAGATTTCATGGAGAAGGGGATATTTGACTTGAAAAAATAGTATATAAGAATTTAACTGAGAAGAGAGGAAGGACATTCCACAAATAGATAGAGATAAGCAAACTCTCTAAATCTGGGACTATTTTGTTTTTGTCTTTGCATGACCTAGTACAATGTCTTGTCTGTAGTAGGAGCTTCATAGAAGTTTACAAAATTGAACAATGTGAACAAAGGCATAGAGAAAATTAGACTAAGGAAATGTTAACAAAGGCACAGAGTAAAACTGTTTCGCTAGAACAAGGAGTATATAGAAGAGAGTATTATAAGAAAAGTCTGGGAAAATGGGATAATGCCAGGTTTTGAATAACCTTGGTTCCAGACAACAGGAATTTAAATTCTACTTATTGGACAACAGGGAACCACTTGATATTTTGGGCAGATGAGTGACAGGATCAGATTTGCATGTATGGAAGTTAAGTCTGATAGCAATATGAAAGATGAATAGGATGGAGAGCCTGGGTGACAGAGAGCTTATATTAGGATTATGGTAATGGGACTAGAGAAGAGAGAACAGACGGGAGACATGCTGCCAAAATAGAATTGACAGAACTTGGTAAATAACTTCAATTTGAGATGTGCAGGGAAATAGGAGCATTAATGATAAGTCCAAAGTTTCCGACATTAGCAATGTTGGTGTGACTATTAGAAATAGAGAGGCTATAAAGAAGATCAGTTTTATAAAGGAAAAGCAATATGCTCAGTTTTATACATGAAGAAAGGCAATAATACCCAGAAATACAATAGAAAGTCATATAATGTTATTTTTAAAAAGTCATATTCTCATTTATGACGTTGAATAGGCTTACAACTAGCATTTTTAAGTCTTCAGTAGATATGATTTGCTATATCACTTGAGTACAAAGAAGTCAAAGCTAAAATTTTTGCTTTCTAGAACTTGATAATCTACTCAGGTATGCAAGATTTTGGTTTTATTTTGTAATTTCAATGTTATAGGAATTCTTAGTAAGGCCAGAATTAAATATTTATACAAGGTAGGCCTTAATCTAGTGTTTCCAAATTATTTAGTAGGAATTTATAGAAGGAAGCTCATAAATTAATGAATGAAAAAACATTTATTAATTGCTTGCTGTGTGTAAAACACTGTATTAAGTGATAGGGACTTGTTTTGGAATAGCTTACATTTTAATAGGGAGACACAATCCATTACAGAAGGTTCAACTACAGTGTAGATAGAAATGTGGAAGCAGTTGGCCAATGGAGTTCTTTATCATGATAGAATTAATGGAATCACTATAATCACTATATAGCAGGAAATTGTTCAATAATTGTTATAAAAGTATTTTAGATAAATAAAATTAATATCTATAACATTTCTGTTGTGATTATTTAAAATAATATTTTCCTCAATTACATACAAAAACATTTAAATATTCATTTTTTTAAAAATGTGAGTTCCAAATTCTTTTACTTCCTTTCTCTTATCCTCCACCCCATTTCAGAGAGTAAATTTAACATAGGATATGTGTGTGAAATCATGGAAAATATATTTCCACATTAATGTGTATTTTAATTAGAAAATATAGCATAACGCCTTTTGCAATGATATATAATTGATGTTTAATATTACATCTACTCTGTGATTCACTATGGCATAAAAATATGCTACCATCACTATTCTTATCTTCTATTTTCTTTGACTCTCTAGGAAAAGGAGCCCATCAATATCCAGGGAACAGAATAGAAGATACGATCAACAGGAAGAAAGAGAAGAATATTCCCAGTATGCTACATCAGACAGTGCAATGCCTAGATCTCCTTCAGATTATGCTGAAAGGAGATCTCATCATGGACCTCAATTGTTTGAAGAACCTGAACATATAGATTATAGAGACTCCAACAGGAGGAGTCGTAGACGTTCCCAAGAGTATATAGATGATGAGGATGTGGAGAATAGGGATGAATATGAAAGGCAAAGGAGAGAGGAGGAATACCAAGCACGCTACCGAAGTGACCCTAATTTGGCTCGTTACCCAGTAAAGCCACAGCCTTATGAAGAACAAATGCGCATCCATGCTGAAGTGTCCCGAGCACGACATGAGAGAAGGCATAGTGATGTTTCATTGGCCAATACAGAGCTCGAAGATTCTAGGATTCCTATGCTAAGAATGGAGCGGCAATCAAGACAAAGGTCCACATCAGAGCGCAGGGCAGTGATGGAAAACCAGCGCTCTTATTCAATGGAAAGAACTCGAGAAGCTCAGGGACCCAGTTCTAATCGTCAGAGGACCACAAATCACAGCCCTCCTACCCCCCGGAGGAGTCCAATCCCTATTGATAGGCCTGATATGAGGCGTACTGACTCATTAAGGAAACCACACCACTTAGATCCCAGTTCTGCTGTCCGGAAAACAAAACGTGAAAAAATGGAAACCATGTTAAGGAATGATTCCCTTAGCTCAGATCAGTCTGAGTCAGTAAGACCTCCGCCACCAAAGCCTCATAAAACAAAGAAAGGAGGTAAAATGCGTCAGGTTTCCTTGAGTAGCTCAGAAGAGGAATTGGCTTCTACACCAGAATACACAAGCTGTGATGATGTTGAGATTGAGAGTGAGAGTGTAAGTGAAAAAGGTAAGTTCTGTATTTTAATCATCTGTGTTCCCACGGATTACATAATAAATTTCATACTTTTATTTGTGGATTGATTAGCTATTTCTAGTCAGAATTCTCTTAATGTTAAGAACTTAAAATGCAAATAAAGTATATTTTAAAACCAGGTGTTCAAATTGATTTGGTGAAAAACATTTCAAGTCATATGAAAGTATTGATTGTTAAAATATGTATGTTGTAATGTTTAAAGTCAAGGGAAATTCCTTTGACTTCAGTCTTTGTATCAAGTAATTGACCATTTACTTCTTTAACATAACTGTGTACTTCTGTAAACTTATTTTAATTGCATTTTAATTGTGTTTTTAAATTTTAAAGTGATACTATAGTTAAAGGACATTAAGATCAGCATCTGTAGTAATCAACTTATGATTAGATCACAGAATAGTTTCATAAACAGTGGCAGTGCCTCCAAAACCCCAAAGTTTCTCATATGTCTATAAAAAGAACAGAAAAATCAGATTCTTCTTTAGCTGGGAAAGTTTAAATGTAAAGATATATGGAGGATGAGGCAAGTTAATAGGGTGCTTCCTCAAAGACTTGCCCATCCCTTAGATTTCTTCTGGAACTAATACCTTCTTATCACATAAAATTCATGAAAAAAAATTTTTGGCTAAACTATTTTGTAGACTTGGTCATTTGTTGCTGAGCATATAATAAAATGCATACATATAAATTAGAGAAAAATTAAAGGTTATAATATAATAATGATAATAATACATTTCTAAATTATATTTGGTATTTCCATGATGTTTTGTGATTTTCAAAGCTCTTTTATATTCATTTTCTCATTTAATACTTACAACAACCTTTCCAGGTAGTCAGAGCAGGTAAATTTTATTTTCTGTATGCAACTAAATCATCTACAAATTGCCATTATATTATGTAAACACAAAAACAATTCGAATGTTTTTTCATTGCACTATTCTGACCGTGACAGTTTCTGAATTCCTTAGCCTTATTCTTAAGAAATGCAAAATGGATGTTCTTAAAGGCAGTGTGGTATAGTGAAAAGAGCCCCGATTTTGGAGTCAGAGGAATCTGATGCACAATCCATCTCTGACTTTTATTTCATATATGACTTTGGGAAAGTTATTCAACATGTCTTGAACATGTAAAATGAGGTAATTGGAATAGATGGGCTCTGAGTTTCCTTTTACATCTAGATCTATGATTCCATGATCTTTGTCTTTTTTTACCTGAATCTTTCAGTTATTCACTTACAGCATTGTCATGCTCTCCTACATGTGCAACCAACTACACTGTGTAATTTTACTTTGAAAAGAAAACCAAGTAAAGTAACCCCTCCCTATTGGACAGAAGTGTCCATGTTACAATACTGAAATTGCCTATATCCCCACTTCTCATTAAGATGGTAAATATGACATGGATTTCTCAGATGATCTGGCAAGAATAGTAAGTTGACAGACATTTATAAGGACTAGGTACCTTGTGAAGGGGCACAGAGGATATAAAAAAGAATTGAACAAAAATTCTCTATCTTTTAGAAGCTCAGATTCTAAAGGAGACAACATACAAATTAATCAGTATATTCAAGGTATAGACAGTGTAAATGAAGGAAAATCTCATAAACAGTGGCTGTATTAATCTAGAGAAGGGATTGTATATGAAAGATGTCAAAGTAGAAATAAGATTGGCTCACAGACTGAGTATATGAAGTGAGTGAGAGGGAGGATTCAGGGATGACATTATTGTTGTCAGCCTAGGTATTTGGAAAGACAGTGGTGCCTTTAAACATAATAGGGAAAAGAGGAAGAGGAGATAGTTTGAAGGAAAGGAAATGAGTTCTCTTTTAGACATATTGAGTTTGAAATGTTGATGAAAATCCAATTGAAATATAAGAAAGGCAGTTAGTGCTATGAAATTGGAGCTCAGGAAAGGGATAAGGGCTAGATATATAGATCTGGGAATCATTTGAATAAAGAAAATAAATTAATATATGGGAGTGAGGGAAGAAAGACAAAGGCCCAGAGCAGAGCTTTAGGGGACATCCACATTTAGTGACATAATCTGGAATAAAATCCAGCAGAGGATGTTGAGGACATACTAGCGTAATAGAATCAGAGAGAATATTGTCACCAAAACTTAGGAGAGAACATCAAGAAGATGGGTGACAAGATCAAGTGTTCCAGAGAGGCAGGAAAATTGAGAAAAACTTGATAAGAGGCTATTAAATTTGACAATCAAAAGATAATTGGTAATTTTGGAGAGCAGTTTTAATTAAGTAATTAAATAGTCTGAGTTCTTGTGTCCCTGGAAGGGCAGATATCCTACTTTAATAAAGTTATAAAGGATGTGATTTCATAGCCAAACTTGTTGGTATGTTTCAGTGTTCATCATACCTATAGTTCAGAAGTTCTTTAATCATCATTCCTTTAAACTTGTTTCCTGTATTTGACTCTGTTGATCACTCCAGCATCCTGGATAGTCCCATTCTCTTTGCTTTTTGACTATTGTATCCTGGCTCTCTATTTACTTATCTGACCTATTCCCATATTCCTTTGCTGATCATAGTATATACCATTCTCCTTACTTGTGAGAATTCCCCAAGTTTTTATCCTAGGCCTTCTCTTCTCCCTTTATTCATTCAATAACGATTAGGTCCAATGTGTTTAACTGCTCTTTTTATGCAGATAACTTCTAGATCTATGTCTTCGTCCCACTTTTTTTCTGAGATATTTTCATTTATTCACTTTATATTTATATGGCATAAATTTATCCTCCCTCATTAGAATGTATGCTTCTTGTGAGTAGGGATTATTTCATTCCTTATAGTGGAATGATCCAAAACAGCACTGGGCATATGGTTTAGAGCTTGATAAGTAATTACTTAATTGATTATATTTAACCAAATTTTCTTTTGGTGCCCCTTTAGCCCATTTCTGACTTTATTAAGTTAGAGAATAAGACAGGGACATTCTTCTTTTGATATTCACTATGCACTTACAGAAAGCTATCCTGGTAGCTTTAACTTCTCCAGGATAAGTAACTTCATTTTTAAAAAATTTCCCTTGCAAGAATATAATTTATATTCTTCTTATATGTCCTATCTTTTTGTTCTCAAAATCCTTTAAAAATATGCAAAGCAGAGCTGGCCACTGTGCTTTACTACTGAAGATAGCATCAGCAAAGGCCAAATATAGAAGGATTATTTCCAGCCTTTTTCATGGCATAATCCAGTTTAGATATCCCCATTTCATGTCCATTTTTATATAACAGCATTCTATTGCTGATTCACATTCAGCTTAATTTTCATTTTTTTTCTTGCTGTCTTTGTATCTTGGGACACATTCTTCTTGTTGTAGTTAATATAGTTGATTTTTTCCCATCATTGTTTTATTCATCTATTGATAGACAACTGCACTGTGTGGACTTAATTCCAATCTGGTGGTCATTTGAATTCCTTTTGGCTTTCTTAGGTATGATGCGTAGCATCCTATTCTGTATTTTATAGGATAGAAAATACATTTCTATTTTCCTTAATGAATTTTAATGATAAAAACAAATAAGTTGCTTTTAGTCTTAGCATGTATTCTTAAAGCTGATGCAATGCTGATAAAATAATTTAGGTATGATCATCAGTGAGTTATATATCACTAGCAAGGTCTTTTCCAAACTGAACCTGGAACTTTTAGTTAAGAAAACTGCCTTTCCCAATGCAGGTTAACACTTTCCCTGAAACTTATAGTTTTAGTGAGTTACCTGGGAATACTGAAAGATGAAGAGCTTTGTACTGTGTCACACTGCCAGTATGTGTGAAAAGCAGAATTTGAATTCCTGTTTGAGTGGCTTTCTATTTCCTAAACTACAAAATAGAACCTGAATTATGTATTTATTCTAGAAATATTTTCCATATTCTGCTTTATGAAACCCAGTAGCTCCCTGAAAAATCTTTAGGAATTTTTTGAGAAAAATAATCTATATTTATCAGAATAATTGCATAGTGCTCATCACTCTGAGAACTGAACTTATTGTTGTATTAAAGTTAGGATTTTAGGGAATGAAAAATAGAAATAAGTCACTCATCTAGAACCAACCAATATAGCCACTTATTCAACATTCATTTCATAAATATTTATTGACCAATATGTCAGAGGGACAATGTTAGGCACCATGGATGATTCAAAAATGATAACAGACAAATCATGTATCCTTTCAAGACCCCCATTTTTTTATTTTTAAAAGGAAAAGGTTGGACTAAACAACTTTTAATGTCCTTTCCAATGCTAAATGTATGCTTCAATGAATATTCAAACTATTGGTATTGTAAGAGCCATGAGAGCAATGCAGAATTGCTATGGGCATCAGAGGAGAGAGACAGAAATTATATTCTTCCCTCCTTCTTATCTGCATAAATTTCATTCAAATAAATTAATTTGTTCCATTATATTGTAGTCATTCCAAAACATTATCGATTTCTTCTCAGTATCTCATATTTTTCTGAATGACTACCAATAGATTCTCATGTTTTCCAGTTATTCTGTTCAAATAAAGAAAAATTTATCAAGCAACTACTATCTATTAAGAAAATGTTAGACTTCAGTGATACAAAGATGAAAGTATATTTATTTGCCTTATTTTAAAATTTTGTGCCTTTCACTCAAATTAGAAACATTTTCTAAATTCTATTTTATTATTTCCTTTTTAAGTCTCCTAAATGATCAGTCATTTGCAATCTTAGTTATTAATACTTTAAAACCTTAAGAATATTTATATTTTCTTGATTTTTATGTATCTTGAGTTTTTAAACAATTAACCTATTTTTATCAGTGTTAAATTTCAGAATTACATTTTCACAAAAACAATCAATTGATTTTTTTTTTAAATTGAAGTTTTATTACCTTATTATTTGTGTTCATGAGTTGAATAGGAATGAAATGACATTTGTTTTTGGTCCTTTCCTTTTCAAGTAATTATTCACCCTTTCAACATTCTTTAACTGTATTTCTCTTCTTCAACTTGTGTTTCATGTTAAGTCCAATTAGGATATTTTTTCATTGTTGATTAAAGTGAAAATTTAAGCAGTTACTTTCTTTGACAACATTATTTACAGTATATGGAATTATTTTTCTTATTAGTATATGAATTTCATAGCATTACCTAAATGTTGGAATCTCACATGTGCATAATAATTGTTTCTATGTGTTATGTGTATCTTCACTTACCACTGGAGATTTATGGAAATCAGAAATAAGTCTCAGTATCATGTGATTTAGGATTACCTAAGTGAAGTGAAAATCTGGGTGACATTTGATCATTCTTTTATTTAATTCATTTCAAACTTTCAAGAAAAGAAATGCAGGCAGGCTTAAATCAACATTGAAAATAACAAGCAACTGCCAAAAGATTTCAAAATTAATAACAGATGTTGCTTCTTGTATAATGGAAAAATCTTTTATTTTTGTCTCTAAGTGCTACCATAATGAGAATGAATAATTCTTTATCTGAGTGTCAGTAGGAGGCAAAAATTGGAAGCAATTTGTCTCTATGAAGCAATGCACTTCACAATGCTTAATTTGATTGTCAAAGTTTCAAAAGTAATGTAAGGTTTTTTTAAGCCTTTTTCTTTCTTTCTTTTTTTTTTTTTTTTTGTTCTTATGGGGGCTGGTAAGAATGAAAAGGGAAGTTAGAGATCTCTAAAATTGACAAAGAGTAAGAAATATAGGAATGTTCAAATGCCACATGACCATTTGCCAGACTTTCATGCTTCAGGTAAATTTTAGACTAAAATTGTTAGAATTAGGTTGTATGCTTTGTGTAGGATCAGTGAAAGAATATTGTAATAAAGTTTAGAAAAGATTCTCTAAAGTCCCTTTGCAATTTAAAAGATCACGATTTTCTGAGGTTCTTTAACACAAAATAGAGCACTTGCCAAAAGGCAAAACACTAGTAATAAAACTTTAAAATCTGGGAAAAAAAATAGGTTAAGATATGATGTGCCTTCTTAAACTTTGATGATTGCAATAATAAACAATTTAACAAAGTGATTTCTTCCTTTTGAATAATCCTTAACTATCTGGCTCTCCCCCTGCTTCTTCTCTTTCCTTTACTGAGCAAATAAGGTTGGAGCTGTTTGCCTGGTTTTATTTAGCCATAATTCCTGGACTTGAAAGAAATCAAAAGAGATCTTCTGTATTTATTCCCAAATCTAGGTAATAATGTCTGATAATCTACATGAAAAATTGACTATCTCCTTGCTTCTATTTAAAATTTCATGTTATTTTTAATTAATGAAGTCACTGGAAATAGTCCTTAAATATAAACGTGGTGAATTATACCATTCCACAAACACTAAGTAAATGGAGGAATTAATGAAAGAATTTTAGTGATATTTAGTGGTGTTTGAAGAAGCTGGAAAGCAATAAAATGACAAGAAAATGGATTGGAGGAATCCAGAAAATATCCAAGGAAATGGATATTGGAGAAACATAGATTAACTTTCATTTAAATACTTTGATGTTTTAAAAAATCCATGATTTCATCTATGTAGCTATTCTTCAACTGATAGACTTTAAATTTATTAAGATCTTTTTCCATTACAATGATTATTCATTGTCTCTCAAACATCTTCTGCTAGGGTTCTAATCAATGCCCATCTGTTTCTCATATTTACTCTCAATACCTCTACTCCCCTCATTTTATTGTCATAAATATCTTCATCTATGTCTTTTATATCACTTCTTTGAAAATATAAGCGAAAAAGAGTGTATATATCCACTATGCCTTTTATGTTATTGCATAAATCCTTTTGAGTAAGTGGGGTCCTGTGATTCTCCACTATAGCATTAGAGATTTAGTGATGGAAAGGACCTTAGAAATAATCTGTTTCAATGCAATCATTTTGCAGGTGAAGTTACTCAATCCTAGAGGAATGGAGTAGCCTGGCTAAGATCACACAAGAAATAAGAAATCAGGGTTTAAATCTAGTATTCTAATTACAGGGAAAACTAGATGACTCAGTGGATAGGGTGCTGAGTCTGGAGTCAGGAAGATCTGTGTTCAGATCCAGCCTTAGATACTCATTAGCTGAATGACATCAGGCAAGTCACTTAGCCTGTATTTACTTTAATCCACTGGAAAATGAAATGACAAACCACTCCAGTGTCTTTCTTAAAAACATTCCTTGGACAGCATGGTGCAGGGGTCACAAAGAGTCAGACATGATTGAACAACAATAATAGTCTCTTATTCCACATTTATGGATTTCCCCCCCTATTTTACAATAGTATCCCTAAATAATATCACAATGATCATGGAGTCAGATATGCATATATTGCAGTAACATGAGGGGGTCTAAATGAAAAAAAGAAGCTTCTTTTAAGAATTAAAGCTCTTCCTCCTACTCATACTCAATATGAGGCCATCCAGAAAGGATCAAAAGATAATTTGATCCAACTTCTAATATCATTTTAAAAATGAGAAAACTGAGACTAGGAAGAATTAAAATTATATGTGTGGAATAACAGATATTAAATGAAAGAATACTCAGGTATTCTGAGTCCAAATCCAACACCCCTTCTACTGTATTATCTGCTTCCCTGTGGAAATATATAGCTATAGCATTATGATGTATGACTATAATGGAATCTTGATATTCATCATTGCAATAGTTTTCTATTATACATACTCATTTTCCTTCCTAGACCATTCTTTTACTAAAGTCTTTGGAATTGTCAAATGGTTCAACATCATGAACTAAAGGATTTTATTAGTGGAAATGACAGAAAAAACTGTATTCCCATTTTCTTTGCTGTTATACAATAGGAAAGATGGGATCTTTTCACTTGATTTGTAGTTAAAACCTTTTCTACATATTATCTTCCATTTTTAGAATATGAATTCTTTGAGAACAGAATCTTGTTTTATAATTTATATCCCCAACATTTAACACAGTGCTTTGAATATATTAAATTAATTTTAATTAATCTATTCCAAGCTACATCTCAATGAACACATTTGATGTAATATGTATTTTCTTTCTTTCTTTTTTTTTTTTTTTGTAATATGTATTTTCTATCCACTTTGTCTTGTTACAAATTTACTTCTTCAGAGACTGGACTTTCAATATTCAAAACCATACAACATTAATAGAGAACATTTGTATTTTTATAGAATATGTTTTTATACTAAGGAGCAAATTTTTTAGAATTAAAAATACTTTGTATTTCCTAAATGCAATCCAGCCTGCTTTATTCCTCTTTTTCAATTTTGAACCCAACCCATCATCTATCTACAATGCCTATTCCAAATACCTGTGCTAATGTACTAACTCAATGGAAAAACTTTTTAATTGCTTGTTACAAACTAATCAGTAGGCTTTCATATTAGTTTTTTTTTTTTTCTGTTTTTCTTCTCCTGATCCTCTCAGCTTGCAAATTTACTGTGCCCAGTGGTTCCTTCCTCTGATTGGTCTATTTATACTAAAACCTCCATATTTAGGAAATTCTTTAGGCCAGCCATATGTGATTTCTTTCTTGGCTTTTCTCTTTACTCTTCTTGAACTCTTTTCACTTTGTCCCTGCATAGGCTCTTTCTCCTTCATTTTACCATGGTCCCATTGTTGCTAAAGCATGGCAGCTTAGCAAATAGTAATGTAGCTTCTTTAATGACATTTCCATTTTTAAATTATATTTTTAGTTCTTTTTTGTATTGTTTCTCCCATTAAAATATTAGCTCCTTAAGAGCATGAATGTTGTTCATTTTTGTTTGCAGTTGTATTAGCAGTGCTTAGCACAGTGCCTGGCTTATAGAAAGAACTTAATAAATTGTTTTTAGTGATGTCTGTATAGTTTGTTATACATTTTACTGTGAAAAATCTGTAATATCTCATATGATACACTAAGTAAAATATCATATACAAATAGAAGCATCTGGAAGAGTTCATAATCTGTAAGAAATCAAAGGTATAGGTAACCCCAAAAGGCAGTGAAGAAATGAATCATGGATGCAATTAAAACTGTACCATATTTCCAAAGATTACTGACATTCAAGAAGTAATATAAAATATATCATTTAGCATATATATTATTGATATAGGATTACAATGAATTATAGATACTCAAAATTTAAAAGCACCTAGAAGAAGGCCTGTAGTGCTTTGACTAGACCATCTATAAGGAATCTACATAGGAACTCAGTCAAGAATTTCACAGGGTGAGAAATCATGATTGAGTAATGATCTTTCATTTAATAGGTACTTATTAAGTTCCCATTTTGTATAGTACAAAGACGGGTGAAAGAATAAAAAAGAATGAAGCACTTCCTACTTGCAATGAGTTTACATTATAATGGTAGAGATAATGTGCATATATGAAAATACATAGCATAATATTTACATATGTTTAACTTTATATATAATATATGTAAAGTTAATACATATATACACACAGTCTATCAACATATGATATAAATACATATGTTAAATTTTATGCACACTATATATAAACTTAATGAATACTGGTATATACAAAGCAGTTAAATACAGGATATTTTGGGAGGGAGAGAATACTAAAGTACTGAAGGATTACTTTTTCATTGTGGTTATAAATTTCACTGAAGTGGTGGTAAAATATACTAGAATTTACTGCATTTATAATTAATTCAATGCTACCTATGAATAAGAGGATTTGAGCAAACATTATCTATAGGAAATTATGTGGACTTTAAGAAGGACATTCATTCATTCATTCATACAACAGATATCTATTAGCCAAATTGCTTATTTATTCATAAATTAGTATTTGTTATATTAGGAAGGCTCTGAGGTTACAAATATATACACATCTACTAATGTTTCTTTGAATTCTTTACATTCTTTATAGTGTAATGTTATTTCATTACATTCATAGATCAGATTTTAAAAAAATAACTCATCAGTGTGACTTCTTTCCATAACTTGGCCAATTCAGAACCATCAGAAGGTCCAGCTATATGATGAAGTCTCTCCACATCAATTCAGAATCTCTATTTATCTCTAAACCTCAAGTCCATTCTTTTCTTTCCATTACTGGTAGGTCAGGACACTCTTAGGTCTTCCACTATACCCCTATCTTACTGGGTAGACATGGCTGCTCAGACCACTTTGATGAACAGAAAGTCATTAATACTAATCCTTCTGTTAAGATGGAGAACCGCCAGACTTTGCCATCTGCCCTGACATGATTTTTAAAGCTTCACTGGGCTTTGCCATCTGTATTGCCACTATATCCTCAAGTTCTCCAGGCATTACAATCTGACTTGTTAGTGTACCCCAAGGAACTCTCAGTTTTGCCATCCACTTTGCATCTAAATCATTAGACCCACTGGAATCTTCCACTCCTTCTATGGCTGAACCTTAACTATATGTATCAATTCTTCCAACTAAAATATAAGTACCTTGATAGAGGAGATTTTCTTTTAAAAACACATTTCCAGTGCTAAATATAATATTTGGCACATAATAAGTACTTAATTTGTTGTCTTAATTTATATTTCTTGGGTGTTTATGGATTTTTTGAATACTTTCTGAAGGTTGTTAATGGTTTATGTACTTTTTTATGAAACTTTTTTTCATGACTCTTATTTGTCTTTGAAATTGTTCTTCTTAATAGATTTTGGATTCCAGATTTTTAGTAAGATATGTAAAATTTTTTCTTTCCTATTCCATAGATTGTTTTAGCTGTTTGCATTTTTTTTGTATGCAACAACTTGTTAGTTTTGTACAATTTTAGTGGCATACTTTGTCTTTTATTATTTCTTTTGTTTTGTAATGAATTCTTCACAGTTGCAAAAATATAAACTTTTATTATGTTTAATCATGTTATGATATTACTTTATAAAATTAACTATTTATAATTTATTGCATTCAGAATATACTGTAAGAATCTGGACTATTTGTATAGTCTATCTCACAGTTTTCTAGTTTTCCTAGAACTTCTTTTTTGCTAAAGTCTCTTTCCTAGTTGTTCATGCTTTGTGGCCTATGGAATATACTATACTTATATACATCTTTGATTTTTGTTTTGTCTTCTCTAATTGATTTCAAAGTCTACTTTACTCCAGTGCCAGATAGATTTGATAATTACTGCTTTGTAATATAATTTGAAGTTTGGTTAAGGGCAAATGCCTTTATTTTTATCATTTTGATTATTTCAATTAACATTCTTGGTCTTTTATTTCTTATGAATTTTATTATTTGTCTAATCCTATAAATATACTTAGTGATTTTATTTCTTTAAAATTGTGTATGGTCTAACTTAGATTTTATGTAAATATGAAATAACAGTATAATAATTTATTTCTTTATTTTTATAAAAAACTGTTTTATTGTTGCAGTTAAGTAAATCCTGTTTATGTTTTAGAAAAATTGCATTACCTTAAATTGTATTACTTCTCTTTCAAGTCCTAGATAGTTAAATAACAGTATTAATGTCTAAAAAATCTCTACTACTAACATTGAATAAATCTACTAAAATGAAATTTAGGGTAAAATCTTACACATTTGATACTGATTCTTTTAGGTCCTAATTTAACATGGCAGAGGTATAAATACAGATTAATTCATCTCGAAAATGTTATGAGGGGTGTCCTATACACTACTAGTGCAATATGAATGATTAATATGATATAGCAATCTAAAAAAACCCCCAGCATAATCTTAGTCTCCAATAATAAAAATCTGTTCCCAATGACAGATCAGGTTATCATCTGACTGTTCTCTCCCACAACTATATTACATTTGTAGCTTTGCATTCAAATTTTGTTTCCAAATTGAGCAGTTAAGTGGTGCTGTGCATAGAGTACCAGACCTAGAGCCAGGAGTCATTTTTCTAAGTTCAAATCTGGCCTCAAACACTTATTAGTTGTGTGACCCTGGGAAAGTCACTTAACTATGTTTACCTCAATTTTCTCATCTGTAAGATGTGCTGTAGAAGGAAGTGGCAAACCACTTCTGTATCTTTGTCAAGAAAATCTCAAATAGGGTCACAAAGAATTGGACAACGAGTACCTGGAATTATCTAGTTCTCATTCCTAGGAGGAGAAAGAGTCAGGTTGAAATATTGTTGAAGTGTTGTAGAGATTTCTCCTCTCTTAATCCACAATATTTATTTAATTAGTTTCTCTTTTTTGTTTCTCATTCCTTTAGTTTCTTTACAATTTTTTCCCTGTAAGCTTTTTCTTGTGAATTTCTCTACTTTCTTCTCTCTTTCTTCCTGTACTCATTTTGGTACATTTCTTGCTGTTCTCACATGATGAAAAAGACTTAGGCTAGATGTAGGCAAACACTCATTCATGCTTTATGAAATGTCCTTCCTAATAAATTTACATAGATGAGAAAGAAAGCATGCAGATCAATTATCCTTAATGTATATTATTGCCCCCCCCCTTTTTTTTTTTTTTGGTTTGATAAAACATATAATCAGGATGTTTACCATCCTTTAAGAATCTTTTCCATTTAATATATTAAGAACTAATTCATTTGTACTTTTATAATTTTTTTGCCTCTAGCATGGATTTCTTACTTAGATACTTTTAGGATCATAGGAATGGTGGTAGCTAGCTAGATGATGCAATGGATAGAATGTCAAATTGGAGTTAGGAAGATTTTCTTCCTGAGTTCACATCTGATCTAAGACAAAAGCTGTGTGACCCTGGAGAAGTCACTTAAACTCTATCTCAATTTACTCATATATAAAATGAACTGAAGAAGGAAATGACTAACCACAACAGTACCTTTGGAAAGAAAACCCTATATGGAATCATGAAGAGTTCTACATTACTGAATACTAATAAGGGATCAGGGGATCACAGATTTAAGGTTTAAAAGTCCAGTTGTCCTCATTTTAGAGATGAGCAAATTGAGGATCCTAGAGAATAAGTGATTTGCTCAAGACCTAATAAATACAAATGACAAAGCTCAAATTCAGATTTTGTGATTTCTTATGTAAAGATTCTCTCTTCCTTCATGTGCCCTCTATTGACCAGGTCTAATTCTCTAAATGATTGAGTCACTTATTAAGTTGTTCAACATAAATTGAAACAGGGAGATATTATAGGGTTTTTAGGCTAATATTTAGCTAAATAATGCTTTTTTAATGTTTATCTCAAGAAAATAAAAAAAATTTTCATGTTAAATAATCATTACAATGAGTGCATTACTCTATGAGTTTTACAATTGAATAGAAAACTCATGATGTAATCATTAAAACTTTATGAATGGAAATGCATGAATATGCTATTTGTTTTCCAGGATTATTGAATCAACCTATTAGTATTTTGTTGGGAGGGAAAAGCTTTCTTCTTGGAGACATACTATCATTCTAATAATATGTGGTTTGAAGCAGGTTTATGATTGAAAATCCATTAATAAAATATAAAATAATTAAGGTTAAACTGTCTGAATGTTAATTTATGAAAGAAGATTTATAAATGTTAATAAAGAAAGTGCTTTTTATGGTTTTACTGCATTTAACTTATTTTAGAATTGATAATTATTGCTTTTGGCAAAAATATAGTTCTGTTCATTTTGGGCAAAATAGTTAAGCATCTGCTTGTAGGTGGAAATTTAGCATATTAGCTCAAATATGATTTGATCCTTCAATTAAATCTGCCCAAGTGGTTTATAACAATTAGAACAGAGCAAAAATGAAAATAATCTTTCTCTAGAAATAGTAAATTCACTGTGTTTAAAGGTCTTTAGACAAAGACTAGATGACCATTTATTAAGAATGTCAGAGATGAAATATATGATTCATAAGGACTAATGTCTAAGATTCCTTCCAACTTTGCAATTCTGTTATTATATTTCAAAGTATGACAGATTTGTAATTATTTAAGGAAATATAATTTAGTTCAAATGCTATTGAGAACTTTATAGCTAAACTCCTGACCTCCACCAAAGGAAGAAAGAAAATGTCACATTTATATAATTGCAACTTCTGGAGTCTCCCTTACTCATGGACTTTGAGAAATCTATCCTAGATTTGAAGTAATTCAGAAATCAGCATTTTTATTTTCAATTTAATAGTACTTTATTTTTCCAATTACATGTAAAGATAGTTTATAACTTTTATTTTTGTAAGATTTGGGGTTCTAATTTTTTTCCTTCTCTCCCTCCATCATTTCCTTCCCAAAACAGCAATCTGTTATGTTATGTAATCATTTCAAATATATCTCCACATTAATCATCTTTTGAAAGAAAAATCAGAACAAAGGGGGGAAACCGTGAGAAAGAAAAGCAAAAAAAAATTAAAAAGTGAAAATAGTGTGCTTTTATCTGCATTCACACTGTAGTTCTTCCTGTAGATATGGGTGGCATTTTCCATCACAAGCCTTTTGGAATAGTCTCGGATCACTATATTGCTGAGAACAGCTAAGCCTATCATAGTTGATCATCACACAGTCACATTGTTATTGTGTACAATATTCTCCTGATTTTGCCCATTTCCTTCAGTATCACTTCACACAAGTTTTTCCAGGTTTTTCTGAAATTTGCTTGCTCATTATTTCTTGTATCACAATAGTATTACATTACATTCATAGAGAAAACTTTTTCAGTCATTCCCCAATTGATGGACATCCCTTTGATTTTTAATTCTTTACCACTACATAAAGAACTGCTATAAATATTTTGGTACATATGGGTTCTTTTATCTTTTTTATGTTCTATTTGCAATACAGACCTATTAGTGGTATTGTTGGATGAAAAGATATGCACACTTGTAGCCTTTTCAGCATAGTTCCAAATTGATCTCTGGAATGGTTGGATCAATTCACAACTCCTCCAACAGTGCATTAATTTCCTAGTTTTTCCATACTCCTTTGAAACATTTATCATTTTCTTTTCTTCTCTTTTCTTATCATCTTAACCAATCTGATAGGTGTGAAATGGTATCTCAGAGTGGTTTTAATTTACATTTCTCTAATCAATAGTGATTTAAAGCATTTATTTTATATGCAAGTCAGCATTTTTTGCATTTATCATTCAGTAAAAGAACAAATTAATTCAAAGCAAAAATGATATGATGTTTTTTGGCATAAGAAGCAAAGTTCTCACCATGCAATCATGGAGAATATATTCCCCATAATCAATTAGAATTATCTATCTATTTTATTTATATATATTATATATGTATATATATATAAATATATATATGTGGATATATATATATGTTATATATTTATATATTGTCTTATCATCTATGTGTCTAGCTTCTCTGTCTATCATCTACCTGAGTATGCTGAGACAAAAATTGAGAACGAGAAAGAGAATGAATTTGATCTAAATTCACCAGAACAGTTCCTTTACCACTTCTTACATGATTTAAAACATTTCAACAAAATTGAAATATAGATTGAAACAGAAAAACATGACATTTTTGTGTTCCTATTCCCAACATTATTTTTTATCAATTATATAGCTTGTTGGTATTTTACTTTCTCCAAATTTAAACTTTGTCATCTGTAAAATCAAGTTGTATTTGATCATTTTTACATTCTCTTCTAATACAAAATCTATGATCATATAGCATACATAGATTAATATGATAGAATCCCTGTCCTTACAGTCTAGTAGGAGAAGGAAGACATGTAAAAGCAGAAAGTAATAGAACAAAAACTATATAAATAGCATTATATCTAAACTTTCATAATTTTTTTTTGTATTTGGACAGGTCTTATGTGATGTACTTAATCTAGCATAGCTTCTAGTTTGACTTTTGAAAATTCTATGCTACAGATAAATGTTCCTCAAAGTAATATTTCTGTATAACCCAAGTAAATATAAGCTAATTTTTATATAACTAATAATCTAAAAGAAAGAAGATAGAAAAAATTGGGGGAAGGAAGGAAGAAAACACAAAATAGAGAGATAAGAGAGGAAAGAAAGGAAGGAAGGAGAGAGACAGACCAAGAAACAGAGACACAGAGACAGACATTTAACATCTGTAAGAGAAACATTAATAGGATTTACATGTCATCATCTTTTTACTTAGGGCAGCAAGGTGACTCATAAGACATTAGACCTAGAGTCAGGAAAACCTGAGTTCAAATTTGACCTTAGAGATGTGTGATTCTGGGCAAATCATTTATCTCTGTATGTCTCAGTTTCCTCATTTGTAAAATGAGCTGGAGAAGTGTAACGAGCTGTCGTCTCCAGAAGCTGCTGGATCTCTCTCTGGGAAGAGATCTGCTGTGTCTTCTACTCAAATCTCTCCGACAGATTCTTCTTCCTGTAACGAACCGTTGTCTCCAGGCAGTTGCTGTTAACTCTTGTCCAAAGAAGTGACTTCCCTTCCTGCAGAGAGCCCCGTCAAGCCTGATGCAATTCAGAGAGTCTTCTTCTTTCTCTGAGAGTCCTCTCTTTTATTCTCCCAGAGAATGGGCGTGGGATAATGCAAGGGCTTCTGGGAAGAACCACCCCAGCCAATGAGCTTGCCCCCTCTATCAAGTCAACCTGAGTTCTCACCTTGTAATTGTCCAGAAAACCTGAATTCTCACCTTGTCACTGTCCAGACAACCTCAGTTCTCACTTAGTAATCCTAACATCTCCCCCTTTCTTTTGATTTAGAACATAGGACAGTCATGACCTTGAAACATAAATCCATCAATATGGGAAGTATTACAAATAATTACATAAATGACCTTGAAACATAAATCCATCAATATGGGAAGTATTACAGATAATTACATAAATTACATAAGCATATAGTAACATAGTAACATAACACATGCTAGAAGTATATAACATAATCAAATAATCATAAATTGAAAATTTATAAATGTCCATAAGTCCATTGTCCATTATTCTCATCTTGCGTGAGGAAGTCCAATGATTCCTGCTGGTTTTTAAAGTTCTTTAACAGTCTTCTTATTATCCATGCTCTTTCAGTGTCAGATGTTTCTTAGATCTTCTCCTTTATTTTGAGGTCTTTATCTTTTTCTGTCTCTCTCTGATGGACAAGGTGAATATGACTCATTGGCACCCATCTGATTCCTTTTCCTGCTGAAGAAATACAAGCAAACCCTCTCTCCCAGGCATTTAACCTATCTAATTACCTTCTATTTACCACTTTCTAAATCTCTTCTCATCATCTGGCAATTACATTGGAGTTGTTTGCACTGGACACAGCCCTGTTGGTTTAAAAGGCCTGTATTCTCCCCAAGTGTAATCCATTTTTACAATCTGATTGCCTTTTGGCTCACTTATCAGGTAATCCCTTTCTTCCATGTGATTGCTTTTCTGCTGGTTGATTAAATCAGAGTCCTGGCCTTCTAAAGGTTCTTTGGGTGTAACATCAGCTGCCATCATGCCCCAAGTCTTTTTTGCCTGGGGCCCTGAACCTGGGCCCCTCATCCCATTTCCCTGAATTATTCTATACTCTGATGCCCAATGGAATCCTCTGTTGCATTTTGGACATGGGGTTTTAGGTCTTCTCTCACCCTGTCTTTTCACTGTATCTCCAAATCTACACTGAGCTCTTAGATGCCCAATTTTTCCACATTGAAAACATCGCCGAGTTTCTCTAGAAGGCCTTTGCCAGGAGGGACCCTGTCTTTCCACATTCATCATTGTCCGGGTGTAAAAAGCATTTGTTCCCACTGTAGCACAGCGTCTTATGATCTCCTCTAAAGGAGCATCTTTGTCTAATCCCCATATAATTCTTTTGCAAATCTCATTGGCATTTTCCTTAGCCAGATGTCTGGTCATTATTTCTGTAGCTGAATTTTCTCCAATAGTTCTTTTGACAGCAGTTTGTAAACGTCCCACAAAATCTGCAAAAGGTTCATTGGGACCTTGCTGTATTTTAGTGAAAGCCTCTCCGCGATCTTTCTGTCCAGGAAGGACACCCCAAGCTTTTATTGCAGCCTTAGCAATTTGTTCATATATTGTCATGTTATAATTAATCTGTTCCGAATTCTCTCCATACCGACCTTCACCAGCCAAGTGCTCAAAAGTGAATTGTGTGTTAACTCCTATTTCCAAATTGCATCTGACTTGAATTTTACATAATTCATGAAATTCCGAAAGCCATAATAAATTTTCTCCAGGTTCCAGGCATATCCTTGCTATGGATTTCCAATCATTCGGGGTTAGGACTTCATAAGACAAACCATCTAGTAACATTTTGACATAAGCTGATGTAGTCCCATAAAGGGTACAACCTTTTTTTAAATCCTTAATTTTATTCAAATCTAAAGGTGCATATCTTCTCATTTTATGACCTACAGAATCAATATTTTCAATCACAGGATATGCATGTATAAAATCACTTATATCCTGTCCTTCTCTCTTAGCTTTAACCAATGCTTTTTCTAATCTTGTCATAGGCTTAGGCTGCTTCACAGGCAATTCTGTTTGTGTTTCTGCCTCTTCCTCTCCTCCTTCTTGCTCCACCCATGAAGGGTTAATTGAGGGAGGAGATGGGAGGTGCTCCTGTTGCTGTTGCTCAGAATTGTACTTAACTTCATTGTTATCTGATTCATCCTTTTCACCTAGTTTAGTTGACACCTCCCCATTTTGCTCCTTCATCTCTTCCTTTAGAATAACATTTTTTAAAGCCATTTGGATTAAATTGTAGGTATGAATTGTATCTTTGGAAACTGAGTTTGGTCTGGAACCAAAGGGTAAAATGTCACAAAGGTAATTGTACTGTTCACCTAATTGCTCTCCTACTAATTTCCACTCATCTGGATCCAATTCTTCTTCCAGAGAAAAAGAAGGACATATGACCTTCACAGTTCTTAAAAGTTCAGTAATCTCCTCTAAAATTATAATCAAGCCTTGGCTTTTCATAACCTTGATGATGCTCTCTAAACATTTTCCTTGAACAGAAGGTGTTTGCCCCATTTCACTATAAGAGATTCCTGGTTTAGTCCTTAACAAGTTCCTTATTTATCTATTAGCACACTCACTTAATCTTTAACAAAGTTTCCTCGTTACTCACGGTTCTGGGTCAGAGAGACTGAGATCTAGATCGGAAGCTTTTCCACTGGAATCAGGACCGTGTCTGTCCCTGTTCGGGCGCCAATTGTAACGAGCTGTCGTCTCCAGAAGCTGCTGGATCTCTCTCTGGGAAGAGATCTGCTGTGTCTTCTACTCAAATCTCTCCGACAGATTCTTCTTCCTGTAACGAACCGTTGTCTCCAGGCAGTTGCTGTTAACTCTTGTCCAAAGAAGTGACTTCCCTTCCTGCAGAGAGCCCCGTCAAGCCTGATGCAATTCAGAGAGTCTTCTTCTTTCTCTGAGAGTCCTCTCTTTTATTCTCCCAGAGAATGGGCGTGGGATAATGCAAGGGCTTCTGGGAAGAACCACCCCAGCCAATGAGCTTGCCCCCTCTATCAAGTCAACCTGAGTTCTCACCTTGTAATTGTCCAGAAAACCTGAATTCTCACCTTGTCACTGTCCAGACAACCTCAGTTCTCACTTAGTAATCCTAACAGAGAAGAAAATGCAAATCATTTCAATATCTTTATCAAGAAAACCATAAATAGGATCATAGAATTGAACATGACTGAAATGACTAAACCACAATATCAACAATTCTTTTACTTGCTCATATCTTGATACCACCAGAAACTGCTTTTGTGCGCATGTGCATACAAACACAATCTTGAGTTCTTTTTCATGCTATTTTTCTTTTCTCCCATTTCTAATTTGGTAATTCTAGTTAGGATGACCAAGTTGGTTCTGTAATTGCAACATTTTAAACCATCAACATTTCTCTAGAATTCTGAGACTGCTTTTATTTTTAAGATTAGTTTAATATATAATCATATTTTCTGGAAAATACATCTAAAATATAGTTTCATTTTCATTCTGTTTAGTATCAAGTAATTTAATTTCTGAAATGTAATTCTCAGATTTATAATTTGGTTTAGAACAAATTGTGACAGATTCTGGATCATAACTTTAATCTAATGTTGTTTGAAAATTCAATTAAATAATTCAAATAAATGTTGAAGGATATGTGAAGGAAGGTGGACTGATTTGTCAGATTAAATGACAATATTAACCCTAGAAAGGAGAATAGTATATTCAGATTGGAGGCAAGAGTGGTATGTAGCTATTTCTACTGATTTGTGTAGTCATCAATTCAGTTTTTTGGTTAACATTACATTTACAAAGCTTTGGCTAAATAATTAATTATTTAAATAAAGTTTGTGCTGTGACTCATTTTGTCATTTTCTTATATAATTGCATTTTTTCCAGCTTTAAAATTCTATGTTATATATTCTTTTAGAAAAATTGATGCTGCATAAGATAACAGTTATATATCATAATTTAGAGTCAAATTACATGTGATATCTCTTGTTCATGATCTTTCTTTTTTCATTCAGTTAAATACTTCTCACTTTCCTTCCTTGCTTTTTTCTTCTTTCTAGTCTCAGAGAATGATTGTCATTGCCATGGTTAAGCCTTCCTCCTGAACTCCAAATGCTCTTTGTTTCTAGTGATTTTGTTTTACCTCTACATTATCATATATTTACAACCTTTGCTCTTCTATTGGCTTACTCCACAGAATTTACAGATAAATGAAGTATGCCCTTTTTCAAAGAACTCAGCTAAACAAACACAATAACAATTCCTTTGACCATGCTCCTTTCTCAAGCTTTCAATCCATCTCTTTGTTTCCAATGAACTTTTTTCTACTTCCTTTCTATCCACTCACATCTCTCCTTGTCTTAAGCTATTTTCCCTCCTACTTCATTCTTTTACTGAAATAGTTCTTTCCTGTGAACTCCCAATTACCAAATTCAGGAGCTTTGTCCAAAGTTTCATAATTTGGAAAAAAGAAATGTGACTTTTTTTTTTTTTTTTTTTTTTTTTAGCATATGACTTTTAGCATTTGATCTTCCTTTTCAGTTCTTCCTTCTCCTTTCTTTCATTTGACAATGTCAGTCATACTTCTACCATTCTTTTTGAATCTTTTTTGTTGGCTTTTTGTTGTCTTAACAATTATTAATATTCAGTTTGTTTTATATTATCGTCTCTTCTTATATTGTCTTTCTTAGAGATTCAGTCAGCCCCATGGCTTTTATAAAATCACCCCTGCTTATAACCCTCAAATCTATCTCTTTCACTTTGATTAAAATTTCCCCAAAGCTCCTGTTTTAGACTCCTAACAGCCTCATTGGTGTTTCCATCTTGATATTATATTGTCATATCAAATGCAAACATCTGCCCCCTCTTAGTTTTCTCCTATCCCTAATGTTTTCATTTTTACAGACACTTATGCTAAAAACCTTGGCATCCTTTTTAATTCATTGATCTCATGAATCATATCATTAATCATGTCTAATCAATTCAACCTTCGAATTATCTCTTGTATATGGGTCTTTCTTGTAGTTTCAACAGCAACCTGTTTTTTTCAGGCCTGCACTGCTTTTCTCTTAAATTACTATTTTTCCTTCCTAACTGATATTTCTGATTCTAATTGATCTGATTATCCATCTTTCTCATCACTCCCTAAGTCATATTCCTAAGGTACCACACTGATAAGATAGAGTCTTTATTCACGAATCTTCAGAGGCTTCCCATAACTATCAAAAAGTATGTCATTGATCCTGACATTCAAAGTTCTCCATAAATTGACTTTAATAAATAATTTTTTTCTCTATTTGACTATTAGACATCCTGAACTCAAGATGCCCCAAACTGAACTCATCTTTTTTGTCAAAACATTTCCCTGTCAGGGGCACCATTATACTCCTAGTCCCATAAATTCAAAACCTTGATGTCATTCTCACTATATCTCATGTTTTTAATCTAATCTTTTGCCCAAAACTGCCAATTCTACCTTTGTAACATCTCTTACATACATCCCCTTATCTCTTCTGACACTGCCACCACCATTGTGTAAGTTCTTGCCACTTTATCCTGAATAATTGCTATAACATGTTAATCTGACTTCCTTTTAAAAAATTATTTAATATTTCCCTTCTGTTCCATCTGAATTAATTTTTTTACATTTTATTTTGAAACTTCTGAGTTCCAGTTTCTCATTATTGTGTCCATCCCCAATTAAAAAAACCACATGTGAAGTTATGCAAATTATTTCTTTCTTTTCTTTTTTTAACTGTAGAAAGTTTACTTATTTCATATATATATATATACATATACATTTATTTATTTATTGACAAACATGCATTTTTTTCAACATTGACCATTGTAAAAACTTCTGTTCCAACTTTTCCCCTCCTTCCCTCCACCTACTCTCCTAGATGGGAAGTAATTCCACACATGTTAAATACGTTAAGATATATGTTAAATACAACATATATATATATATATATATATGTTGTATTTAACATATATACATATTTATACAGTTGTCTTGCTAGAGAAGAAAAATCAGATTTAGAAAGAATGTAAAGATAACCTGGGGAAAAAAACAAAAATGCAAGCAAACAATAACAGAAAGAGTGTAAATACTGTGTTTTGGTCCACACACATTTTCCAGTGTTCTTTTGCTAGGTATAACTGGTTCTGTTCATTACTGATTAATTGGAACTGATTTGGATCCTCTCATTGGTGAAGATAGCTACTTCCATCAGAATTGATCCTCATATAGTATTGTTGAAGTGTATAATGATCTCCTGGTTCTGCTCATTTCACTTAGCATCAGTTCATGTAAGTCTTTCCAAGCCTCTCTGTATTCATTCTGCTGGTCATTTCTTACACAACAATAATAGTCTATAACATTCATATAGTACAATTTACTCAGCCATTCTCCAATTGATGGGCATTGATTCAATTTCCAGTTTCTAGCCACTACAAAAAAGGGCTGCCACAAATATTTTTGCACATACAGGTCCCTTTCCCTTATTTAATATCTCTTTGGGTTATAAGCCCAGTATTAACACTGCTGAATCAAAGGGTATGCACAGTTTGACAACTTTTTGAGCATTGTTCCAAATTGTTCTCCAGAATGGTTGGATCTGTTCACAATACCATCAACAATGCATCAATGTCTCAGTTTCCCACATCCCCTCCAACATTTGTCATTATCTTGTCCTGTCATCTTAGCCAATCTGAGAGGTGTGTAGTGGTGTCTCAGAGTTGCCTTAATTTGCATTTCTCTGATCAATAATGATTTGGAACACCTTTTCATAAGGGTAGAATTAGCTCCAATTTCATCATTGAAAATTGTTCATATCCTTTGACCACTTATCAATCAGAGAATGGCTTGATTTCTTATAAATTTGAATCAATTCTCTATATATTTTGGAAATGAGGCCTTTAACAGAACCTTTAACTATAAAGATGTTTTCCCAGTTTATTTGCAGTTTATTGTCTGCATTTGTTTTATTTGTACAAAAGCCTTTTAACTCAATATAATCAAAATTTTCTATTTTGTGATCAAAAACGATCTCTAGTTTTTCATTGTTCACAAATTCCTTCCTCCTCCACAGGTCTGAGAGAACTATCCTATGTTCTTCTGATTTATTTATAATCCCATTCTTTATGCCTAGTTCATAAACCCATTTTGATCTTATCTTGGTGTACTGTGTTAAACGTGGGTCAATGCCTAGTTTCTGCCAAACTAATTTTCAATTTTCCAAGCAGATTTTTGTCTCCCAAAAGTTGGGGTCTTTGGATTTGTCAAACACTAGATTGCTAGAGTTATTGACTATTTTGTCCTGTGACTAACCTATTCCACTGATCAACTAATCTATTTCTTAATCAATGCCAAATGGTTTTGGTGACTACTGCTTTGTAATATAGTTTTAGATCAGGTACAGCTAGACCACCTAGCTTTTTTTTTTTTTTTTATTAGTTCCCTTGAAATTCTTGACCTTTTGTTCTTCCAGATGAATTTTGTTATTATTTTTCTAGGTCATTAAAATAGTTTCTTGGAAATCTGATTGGTATAACACTAAATCAATAGATTATTTTAAGTAGTATTGTCATTATTATTACATTCACTTGACCTATCCAAGGACACTTAATATTTTTCCAATTGTTTAGCTCTGACTTTATTTTTGTGGAAAGTGTTTTTTAGTTTTGCTCATATAGTGCCTGACTTTCCCTTAGCAGACAGATTCCCAAATATTTTATACTATTGACAGTTATTTTAAATGGAATTTTTCTTTGTATCTCTTGCTGTTGAATTTTGTTAGTGAAGTATTAAAAATGCTGAGGATTTATGTGGATTTATCTTGTATCCTGCAACCTTGCTAAACTTTTATATTATTTCTAATAGCTTTTTAGTAGAATCTCTGGGGTTCTCTAAGTATTCCATTATATCATCTGCAAAGAGTGATAATTTGGTTTCCCCATTACCTATTATAATTCCTTTAATCTCTTTTTCTTCTCTTATTGCCAAAGCTAGTATGTATAACACAGTAATGGTGATAGTGGGCAACCTTGTTTCCCTCCTTATTTTACTGGGAATGGTTCTAGTTTATCACCATTACATTTGTTGCTTACTGATGGTTTTAAATAGATGCTACTGACTATTTTAAAGAAAAGTCCACTTATTCCTATACTCTCTAGTGTTTTTAATAGGAATGAGTGTTGGATTTTATCAAATGCTTTTTCTGCATCTATTGAGATGAACACATGGTTTTTGTTAATTTGGTTATTGATATAGTCAATTATGTTAATAGTTTTCCTAATATTGAACCAGCCCTTCATTCCTGATATAAATCCTACTTGGTCATGCTGTATTATCCTGGGGATGATTTTCTGTAATATTTTTGCTAATATTTTATTCAAGATTTTTGCATCAATGTTAATTAGGGAGATTGGTCTATAATTTTATTTTTCTGTTTTTGTCCTACCTGATTTAGGTATCAGTACCATGTCTGTGTCATAAAAGGAATTTGGTAGGACTCCTTCATTCCCTATTTTTTCAAATAGTTTATATGTTATTGGAGTTATCATTATTTTGATGATTATTTATCATTATTATTTCCTGTCATCTTAGCCAGTCTGAGAGGGGTGAGAGGGTACTTCAGAGTTGTTTTCATTTGCATTTCTCTAATCAATACTGATTTAGATAATTTTTCATATAACTATAAATGGCTTTAATTTTGTCATTTGAAAATCATCTGTTCATATCCTTTGACAATTTATCAATTTGATAATGACTTGTGTATTATTAGAAATTTGATATAGTTCTTTATATATTTTAGAAATGAGACTTTTATCAGAAATACTGGCTGTAAAGATTTTTTCCAGCTTTGTATTTCCCTTTTAATCTTATTTCTGTAGATTTTGTTTGTGCAACCCCTTTTTAATTTAATATAATCAAAATTATCCATTTTGTTTTTCATAATATTCTCTAGTTTTTCTTTGGTCATACATTCCTCCCCTTTCCAAAGATCTTATAGGTCTCTTAAATTGTTCTCCTTGTTCTCCTAAATTGTTTGTGGTATCATTTTTTATGTCCAAATTATGTATCCATTTTGACCTTATTTTTGTATGGGGTGTGAGATGTAGGTCTATGCAAATTTTCTGACATTATTTTCCAGTTTTCCTAGCAATTTTGGTAAAATAGTGAGTTATTATTCCAGGAGCTGGAGTTTGGGGATTTATCAAATACTAGAACGCTTTAAGCCTTGATTATTGTGTCATGTGTATTTAATCTATTCTACTAATCCTCAAGCTAGTATCAAATGGTTTTGATTACTACTGCTTTATAATATAGTTTTAGGTTTGGTACTGCTGAGTCACCACCCTTTGTATTTTTTTCATTAATTTCTTTGATATTCTTGACCTTTTGTTGTCCCAGATGAATTTTGTTATTTTTTTTCTAGTTCTATAAAATAATGTTTTGGCATTTTGATTGGTATGGCACTGAATTAGGCCATAATTATGACACCAATTTAGGCAGAGTTGTCATTTTTATTATATTTTTATTATATTAGCTTGGGCTAGCCATAAACAATTGATATTTTTTCCAATTATTTAGATATGATTTTATTTGTGTGAGAAGAGTTTTGTAATTGTGATTATATAGTTTTTGGGCTTGTCTTGGTAGGTAGATCCCCAAGTATATTATTTTGTCTACAGTAATTTTAAATGGAATTTCTCTTTCTATCCCTTGCTGATGGGCTTTGTCAGTAATATATAGAAATCTAATGATTTGTGTGGGTTTATTTTATGTCCTGCAACTTTGCTAAATCTGTGAATTGTTTCATCTAAGTTTTTGGATAATTTTCTAGGATTCTCTAAGTATATCATCAAATCAACTGCAAAGATGATCTAAAGATTAAGATATGATAGCAAACTAATTTCCATTAAATTTTTAATTTAAAAATCATTAATTTTTATGTACTCTGAAAAATGTGTGTTGATATCCTTAGAAGGTTTTAGAGACTGTCATTATAAAATCTTACTGTAAACAATACTGCTTCTCTATCTCTCCTTTGTTTGTCACTTTCTTCTTAATATCTTTCCTACCTTCAGTTATTTTCAGATTCCTTCCTCCTATTATACAGAGTATCTTTCTATGGCAGTAGTAAGTACTCTGGACATTTCTCTCTATCCTTTCCAATGAAAGCCTGCTTTGAGATTCCAATCAACAGGAGAGGATTTCTGATCAAATACCCATCCTCAGACGTTTTGCATTTTTTCAAATAAAAATGCCCTTATTTAAAGACATTACTTTTTAATGTCTGAGCTTCAGGGAGAAATGGCAGGTTAGCAAGAAATATGCTTAGAAAGAAGGGAAATTTTCTTGCACTTCATGAAACTTATTATTTGTCTTCCCAGCATTTTTGTCCTAAATCCATATATCTTCATCATCATCAGTAATCTTTTCTGTGTAATGTGTACTGAGGGGGCTTGTCACTGTACTCAGAGCTAGACTATGTGAACAAATAGTAAGAGACAGATACATTAGCCATATCATCACTTATGCTGCCTTAATTTGAAGTTTACTAACCATTTGATATCATAATCCTTCCTTTAGTCTGCCAAATAACATTTATTTGACTGATTAAAAGCAACTCTCAAACTCTAATATGAAGCATACGTTTTTATCAATGAAGTACTTATTTTATGTTTCTCTGCTTCTCTGTTATTAAGGGCTGACTTTAGCTTGTTCTTACTATCACATTTTTAAGCAGATAAATCTATTCTTTAAACTACCCTCCATCCTCATATTCTATTACTCCATCCCATTGTAATTTTTCTGTCTATATTTTAAAATTTTATTGTAAACATTTTTATATGTGGTCCTGACTTTTAAAAAAGCACTTGGTAAAGCTCATAAATATGATGTTTATCCCTTCTCATTCCCTTTTCATTTATTCTATGTTTTTCCCTTTTCCCTGTGCTCACTTTCAGTTCTTCCCCTGGATTCTTTGTTTTTCAGTTTCATTTTTATCTCTGCTTTTTCCCTCTGATGTTCTCTCTTCTTTCCTCCTCTTCCTGAAGTCTTTAATTCTACTTAAGATGGAAGGTAAAGATTGCCATTGTGGAGAAAGGAGAGAATGACTATGAGAAAAAGGGAAAAGAAATATTAGGGAAAGTGTAGGGAATATATCTTTTCTTTATGCCTTGAAAATTTTAATCACATAATATTAGCATTTTTAATTTTTTTAAAAAGACAAAATCTTGGAATTTACTTTGTTAAGGCTAAGGCAACATCCTATTTGTGTTCTTTAAATTTTCTAAAAGTTTGAGTTATTTTGTCTATTAGTATAAGAAATTCTCCCTGAATAACTAAAGATATTGTCAACATATGTCCAGCCTGTTCTGGGGCAGTTCCAATTTTGAAAAAAAATGTATCAAGTTTTGCAAAAATAATATGCTTTGTCAGATCTTGTGTCCTGATTTTTGATTCTGAAAATATGGGCTCTTTAACTATATGTGACTTTCTTTTCTTTTTGCGAATTTGAAAAGAAAAAAAGGATTAAAGGTTTCTCTCGAACTTCTGAGAAATTTTATATTTCCTGGGGTTCATTCTTTTCTTTCTTGATCATCAAGGCCTGATACCCACTTGCAGTAATTTTCTATATTTTTGCTCATAGTACTTTGGGAGCATATATATATAGATATATAGATATAGGAAATATATATATATATATATGTATATACATATATATATACACACACACACACACACACACACACACACACACACACATATATATATATATATATATATATATATATATATATATATATATATGGATATAGGAAATGGAAAGTAATCTTTCATTACTGGATATTGCTGAAGAGAGCATATTCTTCAGGAATAGCCTGTCAATATTGATAGAATCATATGGGAAAATAATTTTGAAAGTTACAGTAAAGATTTATATTATTCTGAAATGGTTGCAATTCTTCTAAGCAATGAATGATTTTAACAGTTGCTGTTTGGAAATGATATCATGCTTTCAATATCTAACATAGAAAAATAATTCTTAATGGTGAGATTTTGGGGCCAAGGAGAAAGTAAAATGGACTTACTGTATTTGGGGTGAGAGTAGTGAAGGTAAAAGCAGAGAACTGTTTTGGCTCCTGTTCTATTCGTTCATACCTTGGGCTAGTAGCTTTATCCCAAACTTCATGGAAGATTAGTGACCTGGATAATTAGTCTGATGAATTTAGGGAAACTCAGAATTGAGCTGTCTTATAACTAATCATCTTTGGGAATTTATCTTTGTAAGACATACCCATTGTTTTTGCTGCAATGTTTTAAAATGCTTTTTGTCATTTTTCCATTTTAGGTAATTTTTACATTTTTATAAAATTGTTCAACATGCCATTTCACCAGCTCCCTCCACTAACTGAGGGCCTCTTTACATTGATCCTTCTTCTATCTCCTGCTCTGACCTACATTTCATCTACTTCATAATTAATTGTTTGACTTCTTATAGGTAATCTTCTGAGATCATTTAACTTTTGCACTAAAGGAATTAATTTTAATTAAATTTTGCCTAGTTAAATAAACCCAATGTTAATTCCAAGGATCTTCAAGGGTCAATCTTGGTATAGTTTTTGTATATTTATAGTTAGGGATAAAAGCACCATGATAATTTTGTTCAGCCAAGAAAAACCTTTGTACCTTACTGTACTTTGTAATTATGCTTGAGGAATCTTATATTTTGGTTAACCTGTTTTTTACATTGTACATAAGACAATAGATTTTGAGCTGGAAGGGATCTTAGAGGCTTTCTGACTCAGTCCTCTCATTTTACATATATGAAAACTGAAGATATAGAGGTTAAATGACTTAACCAAACTCATAAGTGATTTATCATTCAAGCCTATGTACTCTGACTCCAAACTTAATTTTTCCACTGTGTTACTCTAGTTATAACTTAGCAATTTTTTTTAAAGAAGCAAGGCATAATGAAATGTACAAAGTATAAGCAGCACAAATTTTTGTTTGATGACTCAGAACATTTTTCAAGATATTAGGAAGTCTAAAGGATGTCACTATGATTATTAATTATTTTGTTTTATTGTCTGTGGGCAAAAGTGCCATAAACATTAGTTTCAGGTAAGAGAATCTGATACCTCTTTGTCCTTCCCTGGGCTTGCTAAATAGCACAATGAGATAGTAAGCACCTTACATAAATAGGTCATTGATAAGAAGCCCCATTCACATCAAAGACTCAAATTAAACACCAGGGCTGAGCTGAGCTGAGCTCTAGGAGTTCTCTGAAGGGCATATCAAGTAACCCTGACTTTAAGGTGTGGATTAGTTATATGCTGTTAATGACATGATAGAGAAATACCATCCCTTAGGGACAATCTATGTGGAATATGCTTGTACAAAGAAAGATTTCCATGGAATCATGACTCTAACTCTGGAAAGGATGTCACAGACCATCTAATCCAATATATTTATTTTACATATGAGAAAACCGAGGCCCATAGAGGTTAAGTGAGTAGCTCAGTAATATAGGATGTAAATGTTAGAGGCAAGATTTGAACTTAGATCTTCTGACTACAAAGCCAATGTTCCTTCTAGCATATGATCCAGAAGAGGAATGTTATAGAATGGGAGTAGCAAGTCTGTAAGAAGTACCACCTTCTTAGCCATCATTCAGGCTTTCAAAACCACAATCCTGTCCTTGTTTCTTTATTCACAATTAATCCATATATTCAATATATTGTCAAGTCTTATTCTGTCTTCTCAGGACATCCCTTATATGTGTTGTCTTCCTTTATTTAGCAAACAATGTGGTTAGGTCATTATCGCTTCTCATCTACATTATTGTGATATACTCTTCTAATTGGTTTTCCAGCCTCAGCTCTGTCATGACTGTCAGCATCTATTCAGCTGCCAAGGTGATTTTTCTAAAGCATAGTTCTGTCCTCGAGCCCCGCATAAATTTCAGTGGTTCTCTTATCATTTTGAGGATCAATTATGAAATCTGCTTTTTGATTTTTAAAGCATTCACGAGCCTTCCCATCCTGCCTACATCCACCTTTCCAGTCTTCTTACATGATTTCAAGTAGCCCTCCTTCCCCTTGCTCTAACTAGCTTCTTCCACATTTTTTTCTGGTTGTCCCAAATACCTGGAATACTCTCACCTGTCATCTCTATCTCTTGCCTTCTCTAGTTTCCTTGAAGTCCCAGCTAAATGCAAATGCTTTTCCATTTGTTGATCATCTCCACTGTATCTCTCATATAGTTTATTTGGAGTTTGATGTTTGCATGTTATCTCCCCATTGGTCTGTGTGTGAGTTTCTTGAGAGTCTTCTTTGCATCCCCAGCACTTAGCACAGTGCCTGATACAGTAGATGCTTAATAAATATTTACTAGCAATGACTTCCCAATCCCATCCTCTTCTTTTTGTAGACTTTTTTGACTTTCCCACTGTCTCATTCAAGTATTTAACTCTATTGGTCTACTTGCTGTTCTTTGCATCTTTGTTATTGTTCAGGTGTTTTTTCAATCATATCTAACTCTTGGTGATCCCATTTGGGATTTCCTTTGCAAAGATACTAGAGTGGCTTGCCATTTTCTTTTCCAGATCATTTTACAGATGAGGAAACTGAGGTCAACGTGGTTAAGTGACTTGCCCAGGGTTGCACAGCTAGTAAGTATCTGAGATAAAATTTGAACTTAGATCTTACTGATCCCAGGCCCAAAGCTCTATCCATTGTGCTACCTAGAATTCCATCTTCTGCCTATGGATTTTTGTGGAATGTTATCCCCTAGGGTTGAGATGTTTTCCCTCTTCACCTCTGCCTCTTGCCTTTTCTGGTTTCCTTCAAGATTCAACTCAAATACTGCTCTCTACAAGAAGCCTTTCTTAATCTCACCTACCTCGTTTTTCCCTTTGAGATTTACTTTCCATTTACACCATATATATCTTGTGCCTATAACTTTTTGCATGTTAACTCCATCATTATGTGTGCTCCTTGAGGGCCAGGATAATGTTTTTTTTTTTTTTCCATATCCCTAACTGTTGTAAGCAACAGTGCCTGGTAAAAAAGTAAATGCTTAAGAAATAATTCTCTACTGACTGAGTAGAATAGATGGCCTGGAGTCTAATGTGTATTCATCCCATTAAGATACACTGGAATCATATTGCAAAGGACTTTAAATGTCAAATAGATGCAATTGTGTTTTAATTCTAGAAACACTGGAGGTAGCCACTAAAATTCCTTGAGTAAGGTAGCAAAGTGTTGAACCTTTGGTTTGAGAATACCAGTCTGACAACAAATGAGAGGATAGATTGGAGAGAAAAGAGACTGGGATATAGAAATCAATTAAGAGTCTAATGACAGAGGATGATGTCCTGAACTCTGGTGGTGTCATATTAGTTGAAACTAATATAGTAAAGGTAACATCAACAACACTTTAAAAATGGCTGGAATGGGATAAGTGAGAGTGACAGGGCAAAGACTTTGCAACTGAGATTGCAAAAGTGGAAACAAGGGAGAAATATATCAGCCACTTAAACTACAGAGAAAATTATTGGATCAATAATGAACATTCTGTCAAATACATGGACTATTAGGGGAAATTATTAACTCAATAATGAATATACAAATTTATCCCGCATGTATACTTTTAAAAGAAAACAGAATCCTTACCAACAATTCTGAAAACACTGAGCATACATTAATTCCTAGAAAGAATTACAGTAGATTAATACATATCCCAGGACTATATCTTGTAATGAGGTCACAAAGGACTTATGCAGGGACAGAATAAAAAAGGAAAAAAATAAGGAAAAGGTTTTCTGACCTTCAGGATAGAGGCAAACTGGAGATCAGTGTTGTGTTGTTCCTTTTTTATAGCAAAAAAACAGAGCAAGAAAGCTCAGGACTGGGGGGAAATTTTCCAAATACCTTTCTGAATCTTCTACTTTTGACCAAATTTGCTCCTAGTAATGAGACATCTTCTTAGGACACAAGGCAGTTACTCAATTCCTTCAAGGGTGAATAAAATTTTTTGTCTGCTGAAAAGGAGCCTATTATGAATTGAAGTCCAGGTTTACTCCTAAAAAGATTTCTTTCTCAGTTCAATCTTTGTGACTCACAGGAGATCACAGTTACAAATAAAAAGGAATCTAATCTATTCCTAATAGAAAGTCACCTTCTTGATTCCTGTAACCTATTAAGAATATCTTTTATTGACTAGAATTAAGTAAAAAGAAGCATTCAAATAACTAGTCAGTGTTAATAGTTAACTATGATATTTCCAAGGATGGAGACCCAAGTAGGCCTCATTATATTGTAATACTTCTCCGTTGCCATTTGGGCTAATCCTTTCCTGTGATACAAACTGTATTGCATAATATTATCAATTTTAATGTTGACCTAGAAAAAACAATTTAACTATTGTTTTAAACACATATTAAACATTTATAAGAAAAAATAATGAAAATACAGAACCATAAATCATTTTTTGCTTTAGTACTATTTTTGTATGCATTGGGTCCATTACATCAAGAGAATTAAGTCAACCTGGTACACTGGTACTTCTAAAACAGAAAAGCAAAAGAACCCAAGAGAGGTAACTAATAGTTCATTAAATTACTCTCTATATGGAAGAGTTTTGGAAAGATTTAGATGAAAATCGCAGTTTGAAGAATCCAGAGATTTTGATTTTGACCAATGAGATTATAGATATGTCAAAGTTTCTTATTTAAAAACAATTATTAAACAGGTGGTGTGTATGTGGGGGTTGATGTGTGTGTGTGTATATATATATATATATATATATATATATATATATATATATATATATATATATATATGTATAGATCATCTTGAACTGGGGAGACCAGTGAAGACATCATAAAGTTCTAAATTGAGGAAGAGAACAGTTTTTAGTTTTAGGAATGAGGATGTTCTAGGTGTAATGAATGGCCTATGTAATCACAGAGATAAATATAGGAAAAGATGGGAGAAGTGCTAGATGTTTTTCTTTGAATGGGATGCTAAATGTGTGAAAGGAAAGGGGGATTGATGAAATTAAGCTTGGAAATGGAGGTGAGAATTAGACTATGGAGATCCTTAAATGATTACATCCTGAGCTCATATTTTATGCTGAGTCACTAAGAAACTACTGAAGATTTTAATGCATGATGGGAACACAGATCTGCATTTGAAAGAAATTATTTTGGCAATTGTGTTAAGTATACATAAGGAAAACAAATAGGACAGGGAGATCAGATCAGATGTTTCTTAATAGTTTAGGGAAGAAGGTATACAGCCTTAAATTTATATGAATCAACTAGAAAAAGATTTGTTGGAAGCAAAAGATATTGTATCAGTATGTTGGATATTAAGAATGAGGGACATGGAATAGTCAAAATTATTTCCACAATTGGAACCTAGATAATTGGGAGAACAGTTGTGAAAAAGGGAAATTGGAAGGAAAAGGGAATCATCTCAACAGGAAATTAATCTATTAGGCATGGATTTTTTGTTTACTAGTTTTATTCATATTCAATTCTTCATCACCCCATATAGGGTTTTCATGGTAAAGATATATCCATAAAAATGATTAACATTACCAAAGACAAGATTCTAAATTATGACCACCAATGGTGGTTTAATGAATAGATTAAAAAGCATTTATTAAGCACTATGTACCAAGCATTATGCTAAACACTGGAAATAGAAATAAGAATAAGAGATAGTCCAGAGCTCTCAATCACATTGTAGGAGACAATACACATGTAGGATACTACATTAGGGAAATCATGAAAATTGAAGAAACTGAGGAACTGTGAAACTACAATATTAGAAAAGACTTCCGCCTGATATTGGATATATGGATATATAGGGATATATGGATAAACCAAAGAAAGATGGTAGTTAAGTTTACAAAGTTGAGAAGCATTATGAAAGTTTAAAGGAATTATAAAGATTGGGAAACATAGGTACAACAAACTCCCTTATTTGGGGGTAGGGATAGTGGAGGAGAGAAAGATATATGAAATTACCCATGGATGAGAAACCAGCATAGAATTTCTGTGAGTTTTAGTTCAATACTTCAAAAGTAGATGATATTACTTTTGTTAAATGGAACATTTAAATTTTTTCTTTTGTATCTGATTAAAAGAAGTAATTCAGTATGTCAGAGATACTTTATTTTTATAACAAAACCATGTGATAGGAATAAAATACATACAATTACGGTTAAAGTAAAAATAAATGAAAATTTCATAGACTCTTAATGATGACAGAGACCTTCTTATTCAAACTTGTTTAAATTCTTCATTTCATAAGTGAGGAAACTGAGGCCCAGAAAGAACTTGTCCATGGAAATAGAATTTGTGGCAGACATGAATTGGAATAAAAAAAATTTTTTTTTTTCAATCAAGAGACCACATCTTTCCTTTTAGGAGATAAGAGTATATGAGGGGGCTGAGCCAAGATGGTGGAGAAGGCACACATGACATTCTAAGCTCCTCTCATACTGTCACTACTAAAAAATTAGTAAAAAAGCCAAACAGACCATCAATAGCTTCTATACAGAAAGAGATCAGGTTTTCAACCCTGAGGAGACTAATAGCAGACAGTCTCCAGACAAAACTCCAAAGGAGGATGTAACCTGGTCCCCATCACACAAAGCTTTTCTAGAAGAAATTATAAAAATCTTAACAGAGAGCTAGAAAAAAATGGGGAAAGGAAAGAGAAGCTATGCAAGAGAGTATGAAAAAGGCTTATAATTCACTTAAAGGAAAATTTGATAAAGTGGAAAAAGAAAATAACTTCCTGAAATGTTAATTGGAAAAGGTAAAGAACTCCCAGGAAAGTAGGATTTGTGAATTAGAAATGATAAAGAACACCCAAGAAAGTAGGATTTGTGAAATGGAAAAAAGAAAATAACTCAATTAAAAAAAATTAGTGAAATGGAAAAAAATTCCATAGCACAAAACAACTCATTTAAAAATTCAATTGGACATATACAAAAACAAGTAAAAAAAAGCTAAGGAAGAAAATAACTCATTAAAAATAAGAACTGAACAAATGGAAATGAATGATTCATTGAGACATCACGAATCAGTCAAGCAAAACAAAAAAAAAAAAAAAAAAAAAGAAAAGAAAGAAAGAAAGAAAAAAAGAAAAAAATAGAAAAAAAAAATAGAAAAAATGTTAAATATCTACTTGGAAAAACAACAGACCTGGAAAATAAATCTAGGAGAGATAGTTTGAGGATTATTGGACTTCCTGAAATTTATGATGAAAAAAAGAGGCTAGATACTATTTTATAGGAAATCATCAAAGAGAACTGCCCAACTGTAATAGAATCCAGAAAGTAAAATAGGCATTGAAAGAATTCATCAAATACCTTCTGAAAAAAACCCTAAAATAAAAGCTCCAAGAAATATTATGACAAAACTTTAGAACAATCAGACTAAGAAAAAAATATTACAAGAAGCCAGAAAAAAGCAATTCAAATACTGAGAAGCCACAATAAGGATCACTCAAGATCTAGCAGCTTCCACATTAAAGAATCGAAAGGCCTGGAATCTGATATTCCAAAAGGCAAAAGAACTTGGAATGCAGCCAAGAATAAACTACCCAGCTAAGCTGAGCATTTTCTTCCAGGGAAGAAGGTGGACATTCGATGAAACAGATGAATTCCATTTGTTTCTAAGGAAAAAAAAAAACAAAACTTAACAAAACATTTAATCTCCAACTATAGGACTCAAGAGAAGCAAAAAAAGGTAAACAGAACTCTTGAGATCTGTATTTCTGTTATGGATATACATAAAGAGTTCCCATATAATTTAATTGTATTGATATAACATAAAAAGGGAAGTAGAAATGGAAAGGAAATAGTATCAGAAAAAGGGAAAAGAGGAAACAAAAAGAGGGAAACTACATCTCACAAAGAGGCAAAGGAAACCTGTCATATCTGAGGGAATTTAGAGAGGGGAAGGAACATTGTGTGAATCTTACTCTTATCAGAATTGGCTCAAAGAGAAAATTATTGTCATATTTGGTTTACAGAGAAACTTCTCTCACCTCATTAAAAAGTGGGAGAGGAAAAGGGAAAAGGAAAAGAGTAATAAGGGAAAGTTATAAGAAAGAGGAAGGGATGCAAAGGAGGTGGGGGACATTCTAAAGAGAGAGATCAGCATGAGGCAAGTGATGCCCATAAGTTTAATACTGGGGAAAGGAGCATGGGATGGTAAGAAAAAGAAAAGCATAACCTGGGGATAATAAGATGGCAAGAAATACAGAATTAGTAATTTTAACTATAAATGTGAATGGAATGAATTCTCCCATGAAACAGAGGCAGATAGCAGACTGGATCAAAAGCCAGAACCCTACAATATGTTGTTTATACGAAATACATTTAAAGCACGGAGATATATATGGAGTAAATGTAAAAGGCTGGAGCAGAATCTATTATGCTTCAGGTGAAGTCAAATAAGCAGGGGTAGCCATCCTTATCTCAGATCAAGCAAAAGCAAAAATTGATCTAATTAAAAGAGATAAGGAAGGAAACTATATCTTGCTAAAGGGTAGTATAGACAATGAAGCAATATCAATACTAAACATATATGCACCAAGTGGTATAGTGTCTAACTTTTTAAAAGAAAAGTTAAGAGAGTTGCAAGAAGAAATAGACAGCAAAACTATAATAGTGGGAGATCTCAACTTTGCACTCTCAGAATTAGATAAATCAAACCACAAAACAAATAAGAAAGAAATTAAAGAGGTAAATAGAATATTAGAAAAAAATAGGTAAAAGAAAACTGAATTGAGACAGAAAGCAGTATACTTTCTTCTCAGCAGTTTATGGAACTGACCATATATGAGGACATAAATACCTCAAAATTAAATGCAGGAAAGCAGAAATAGTAAATGCATTATTTTCAAATCACAATTCAATAAAATCTACATTCAACAAAATGCTAGGGATAAATAGATCAAAAAGTAATGGGAAACTAAATAATCTAATCTTAAAGAAAGAATGATTGAGTGAAACAGCAAATTACAGACACAATTAACAATTTCACCCAAGAAAATGACAATGATGAGACATCATACTCAAATTTGTGGGATGCAGCCAAAGTGGTAATAAGGAAAATTTTATATCTTTAGAGGCTTACTTGAATAAAATAGAGAAAGAGAAGATCAATGAATTGGGCTTGCAACTGAAAAAGCTAGAAAAAAAACAAACAAATTAAAGACCCCCAATCAAATACTAAACTTGAAAATCTAAAATTAAAAGGAGAAATTAATAATGTTGAGAGTAAAAAAATCTATTGAATTAATAAATAAAACTAAAGGTCGGTTGTATGAAAAAATCAATAAAATAGATGAATCTTTGGTAAATCTGACTAGAAAAAGGAAAGAGGAAAATCAAATTGTTAGTCTTAAAAATGAAAAGGGAGAACTTTCCACCAATGAAAAGGAAATTAGAGCAATAATAAGGAATTACTTTGCCCAATTTTATGCCAATAAATTTGATAATCTAAGTGAAATGGATGACTAACTTAAAAATATTGGCTTTCCAAATTAACAGAGGAGGAAGTAAATTGCTTTAATGGTCCCATTTCAGAAAAAGAAATAGAACAAGCTATTATTAATCAACTCCCTAAGAAAAAATCCTCAGGACCACATGAATTTACATGTGAATTCTACCAAAGATTTAAAGAACAGTTAACCCCAATGCTATATAAACTATTTGAAAAAAAATAGTTATGAAGGAGTCCTAACAAATTTCTTTTATGACACAGATATGGTACTGATACCTAAATCAGGTAGGTTGAAAACAGAGAAAGAAAATTTTAGACCAATCTCCCTCATGAAATATTAATGCTAAAATCTTAAATAAAATAGTAGCAAAAAGACTACAGAAAATCATCCCTAGGATAATACACCATGACTAAGTAAGATTGATACCAGGAATGAAGGGCTCATTCAATATTAGGGAAAATGATTAGTATACTTGACTATATCAATAACCAAATTAACAAAAATCATACAATCATCTTAATAGATGCAGAAAAAGTATTTGACAAAATCCAACATCCATTCCTATTAAAAACACTTGAGACTATAGGAATAAATGGACTTTTCCTTAAAATAACCAGTAGCATCTATTTAAAACCATCAGTAATCATCATATGTAAAGGGATAAACTGGAACTATCCCCGATAAGCTCAGGAGTGAAACAAGGTTGCCTACTATTACCATTACTATTCAATATTGTATTAGAATTGCTAGCTTTGGCAATAAGATTTGAGAAAGAGAGTAAAGGAATTAGAGTAGGTAATGAGGAAACCAAATTATCACTCTTTGCTGATGATATGATGCTATATTTAGAGAATCCAAGATATTCTACTAAAAACCTATTAGAAATAATATACATCTTTACCAAAGTTGCAGGATACAAAATATACTCACATACGTCATCAGCATTCTTATACATCACTAACAAAATCCAACAGTTAGAGTTACAAAGAGAAATTCCATTTAAAGTAACTTTTGATAGTATAAAATATTTGGGAATCTATCTGCCAAGGGAAAATCAGAAAGTATGTGAGCAAAACTACAAAACACTTTCCACAAAAATAAAGTCAGATCTAACCAATTAGAAAAATATTAAATGCTCTTGGATAGGGTGATCAAATATAATAAAGATGATAATACTACCTAAACTAATCTACTTATTTAGCTCTATACCAATCAGAATTCCAAAAAATTATTTTAATGACCTAGAAAAAATAACAACAAAGTTCATCTGGAAAAACAAAAGGTCAAGAATTTCAAGGGAACTAATGAAAAAAAAATCAAATGAAGGTGGCCTAGCTGTACCAGATCTAAAACTGTATTATAAAGCAGTGGTTACCAAAACCATTTGGTATTGGCAAAGAAATAGATTGGTTGATTAGTGGAATAGGTTAGGTTCAAAGGACAAAATAGTCAATAACTTTAATAATCTAGTGTTTGACAAACCCCCAAACCCCAGCTTTTGGGATGAGAATTCACTGTTTGATAAAAATTGCTGGGAAAATTGGAAATTAGTATGGCAGAAATAGGAATTGACCCACACTTAACACCATACACCAAGATAAGGTCAAAATGGGTTCATGATATAGGCATAAAGAATGAAATTATAAATAAATTAGAAGAATATAGGATAGTTTACCTTTTAGACCTGTATAGAAGGAAGGAATTTATGGCCAAAAAAGAACTGGAGATCATTATTGATCACAAAATAGAAATTTTTTATTATATCAAATTGAAAAGATTTTGTACAAACAAAACTAATGCAGACAAGATTAGAAGGGAAATAATAAACTGGGAAAATATTTTTACGGTCAAAGCTTCCGATAAAGGCCTCATTTCCAAAATATATAGAGAATTGACTCTAATTTATAAGAAATCAAGCCATTCTCCAATTGATAAATGGTCAAAGGTTATGAACAGATAATTCTCAGATGAAGAAATTGAAACTATTTCTAGCCATATGAAAAAATACTCCAAGTCATTATTAATCAGAGAAATACAAATTAAGATAATTCTGAGATACCATTACACACATGTCAGATTGGCTAGAATGACAGGAAAAGATAATTATGATTGTTGGAGAGGATGTGGGAAAACTGGGACAGTGATACATTGTTGGTGGAATTGGAATACATCCAGCCTTTCTGGAGAGTGATTTGAAACTATGCTCAAAAAGTTATCAAACTGTGCATGCCCCTTGACTCAGCAGTGTTACTACTGGGCTTATATCCCAAAGAGATCTTAAAGAAGAGAAAGGGACCTGTATGTGTAAGAATGTTTGTGGCATGCCTCTTTGTAGAGGCCAGAAACTGGAAACTGAGAGGATGCTCATCAATTGGAGAACGGTTGAATAAATTATGGTATAGGAATATTATGGAATATTATTGTTTGGTAAGAAATGACCAGCAGGATGATTTCAGAAAGCCCTATAGAGACTTACATGAAATGTTGCTGAGTGAAATGAGCAGGACCAGGAGATCATTATAGACTTCAACAACAATAGTATATGATGATCAATTCTGATGGACATGACCCTCTTCAACAATGAGATGAACCAAATCAGTTCCAATAGTGCAGTAATGAATTGAACCAGCTATACCTAGCGAAAGAACTCTGGGAAATGAGTGTAAACCACTACATAGAATTCCCAATCCCTCTATTTTTGTCCATTTTTGATTTCCTTCACAGGTTAATTGTACATTATTTCTAAGTCTGTGTCTTCTTGTGCAGCAAAATAACTGTATGGACATGTACATATATTGTATTTAGCATATACTTTAACATTTTTAGCATGTATTGGTCTACCTGCCATCTGGGGGAAGGGATAGGGGAAGGAGGGGAAAAATTGGAACAAAAGGTTTTGCAATTGTCAATGCTGAAAAATTATCCATACACATATCTTGTAAATAAAAAGATATAATAAAAAAAGATGAGTATAAAACCAAAGATTTTTTTAAAAAATCAATATTCACTATTTATTAAGTTCCCACATGAATACAGAAATATAATTGTTGCTTAATAATGTCTTTTATAGCTTAGATTTATTGTAATAATGAGAGAAAACTGCCAGATGTTGACCTTTTCAAATAGCTTTTCCTATAAAAAAATTTCTGGCCAGGGATTCTCAAGCTGATTTAGTTTTCCCCCACTTGAAACAGGCTTTTTATCTGACTCATTGTCAAAGAGAGAATCATGCTCAGACTTTGATGCTAGAACATCCCAAAGTTATAGTCAGCAAAATGTTCCTTCTTCTGTCCTTCCTCCCACTTTGGGTTAGGAGATTATTCCATTGAAAGAGATGTAGAAGCAGAAAGGTTGTTTTTTTTTTTTTTTTTTTAATTTCTTAACCAACCTCACTTCCCCCTTCTCCCAATATCAACAAAGATTTTGAGTCAGAAGATTTCTGCATTGCCTTAAAGGAGTAAAGGAAATATAGTTAATGAGTTTCACAGGAGGGAAGGAAGTGAGTGGAGCCAAAATGTCAGAGACAAATCACATTTCTCTCTAACCTTCTTTACTACCCTTCACAATAATTACAAAATCAATCCTCTGAATTAGCTCTGGATGGGCAGAACCCACAAATATTGTGAGTGCAACAAATTATCAGCAGAAGATAATTTCAAAGCTCACCAAAAAAAGTCTGTTTCAATTGGAAATAGGAGGGAGGCAGTCAGGGCAACACAGATAGCTCAACATCTCAAGGAAGAGAATTTGTGGGAGGAAACAGACCAGAAAAGATCTGTTTCTATCAGAAATGGGAGCAAGGCAGCGAAGCTCAAACAACTGACCACAAATGCCAATGTAAACAGAGCACGACACTAGGGCAGAACAGTTTCAGTGTGGCCCTGTGACTTCTGCAGGGCAGAGAGTTTTCGGGAGGAAGCAGACCAGAGAAGGTCTGCTTCAATCAGGAGAGAGAGAGACAGAGACAGAGACAGAGAGAGAGAGAGAGAGAGAGAGAGAGAGAGAGAGAGAGAGAGAGAGAGAGACAAAGACAAAGACAGAGAAACAGACAGGCCTGGATAACTGACCACAAACACCAGCACACACAACTTAGAGTCCGGGAGCAGTACAGTCTCAGGATACTTGAGCAGTCTTGGACCATAAACACCAGGGCAGAGAGCATAACGCCCCAGGGCATTGGTAATGACTCCATGTGGCCAAAGCAGCACTAGGAGTGAATCAGCACTGACCTAGAGCAGCTGCCATCACTTGGAAAACCTCTTCTGCCCTAAAGGCAGACCTTAACTTAATTTTTAAAAAATGAGTAAAAAAGCAAAGAGGACTCTAATAATTGACAGCTTTTATGATGAAAGAGAAGAACAGATTTCAAACCCTGAGGAGACTAAAGGCAGATTGTCTTCAAGTGAAACTTCAAGGGGTGAAATAACCTGATTCCCATCACACAAGGCTCTCCTAGAAGAACTTAGAAAAGATCTTAAAAGAGAACTAGAGGAAAAATGGAGAAAGGAAGTGAAAGACTTGCAAGACAGTCTGGAAAAGTCAACACAAAACAGACATAGTGATATGGGAAAAGCATGTAACTAATTAAAAAATAGATTTGATAAACTGGAAAAAGAAAATGACTCCCAGAAAAACAGACTTTGTGAAATAGAAAAAGAAAATAGCTCCCTAAAAAAAAGAATTTGTGAAATGGAAAAAATTTCATAGAACAAAACAACTCATTCAAAAATTCAATTGGGTAAATACAAAAGAAGTAAAAAAAGCAAATGAAGAAAAATAGCATCCTAAAATTCAGAATTGAAAAAATGGAAATGAATGGCTCAATAATGCAACAAGAATAAGTCAAGTAAAACAAACAAACAAAAAAAAAAAAAAAAAAAAAAAAAAAGAAAAGAAAAAAATAGAAAAAATGAAAAAAAAAATAGAAAAAATGTAAAATACTTAATGGGAAAAATAACTGACATGGAAAATAGATCTAGGAGAGACAATCTAAGGATAATTGGACTCTCTGAAATGCATGATGAAAAATAGAGCCTAGACACTATTTTTCAGGAAATCATCCAAGAGAACTGCCCAGATGTCATAGAAACAGAAAGTAAAATAGACATTGAAAGAATTCATCGATCACCTAGAGAAAGAGATCCCAAAATTAAAACTCCAAGAAATATTGTGGCTAAATTCCAGAACTATCAGACAAAGGAAAAATACTACAAGCAGCCAGAAAAGCAAACAAACAAACAAACAAAAACAATTCAAATACCAAGAAGCAGCAATAAGAATCACTCAGGATCTTGCAGCTTCCACATTGAAGGATCAAAAGGCCTGGAATTTGATAATCCAAAGGGCAAAGGAACTTGGTATACAGCCAAATAAACTACCTTGCTAAATTGAGCATTTTCTTCCAGGGAAGAAGATGGACATTCAATGAAATAGGTGAATTCCATATATTTCTGATGAAAAAACCAGAGCTAAATGAAAAGTTTGAACTCCAAATATAGGACTCAAGAGAAGCATAAAAAAGGTAAAAAGAACTCTTGAGAACTGTATTTCTGTTATGGATATACATAAAGAGTACATGTATAATTTGGTTTACTGTTATAATGTAAAAAAGAATCTAGAAGTGGAAAGGAAATTGTTCCAGAAAAAGGGAAAAGTGGAGGTAAAAAAAAGGAAACTATATCTCACAAAGAGGCAAAGGAAACTATTTTATCTGAGGGAAAAAATGGAGGGGAATGATCATAGTGTGAATCTTACTCTCATCAGAATTGGCTTAAAGAGAAATTATTAGAAATATTGGGTTTACAGAGAAATTCTCCCACCTCATTGAAAAGTTGGAGGGGAAAAGCTGAAAAGTGAAGGGGTAGGATAAAAAGAAGGGAATAAAGAAATTGAAAGGGAAAGGTTTAAGAAAAGGGGAAGGACTCTAAGGAGAAGGGAGGGATCCTAAAAAGGGAGGGCTGGGTGAAGCAAGTGGTGCTCTTAAGTTTAATACTGGGGAAGAGGGGAAAGGGAGGAAAGAGAAAAGCATAATTTGGGGTTAACAAGATGGCAAGAAATACAGAATTATTAATCTTAACCATAAATGTGAATGGGGTAAAAGCAGAGGCAGATAGCAGATTGAATTAAAAGCCAGAATCCTATAATATGTTGTTTACAAAAAACACACTTGAAGCAGGGCGATACATGCAAAGTAAAGAAAAGTTGGAGCAGAATCTACTATGCTTCAGATGAAGTAAAAACAAACAAACAAACAAACAAACAAACAACAACAAAAAACAGTGATAGCCAAACTGATCTCAGATCAAGCAAAAGAAAGCATTGATCTAATTAAAAGCAATAAGGAAGGGCATTGTATCATACTAAAGGGCAGCATAGATATTGAAGCAATATCAATACTAAACACATATGCACCAAGTGTTATAGCTTCTAAATTCCTAAATGAGAAGTTAAGAGAGCTACAAGAAGAAATCGTTAGCAAAACTATAGTAGTGGGAGAATTAAACCTTGCACTCTCAGAATTAGATAAATCAAACAAAAATAAATAAATAAATAAATGAATTAGAAAGAAGTTAAAGAGGTAAATAAAACACTAGAAAAGTTAGATATGATAGATCTTTGGAGAAAAGTAAATGGAGACAGAAAGGAGTACACTTTCTTCTTGGCAGTCTATACAAAAATTGACCATATATTAGGACATTAAGACCTCAAATTCAAATGCAGAAAGACAGAAATAGTAAATGCTTCCTTTTCAAATCATGATGCAATAAAAAGTACATTTAATAAAAAGCCAGGGGAAAATAGACTAAAAAGTAATTGGAAACTAAGTAATCTCATCCTAAAGAATGAATAGATGAAAAAGCAAATCACAGACACAATAATTTAACCCAAGAGAATGACAATAATAATAATAGATGACATGCAAAATGTGTGGGATGCAGCCAAAGCAGTAATAAGGGGAAATTTTATATCTCTATAAAATAGAGATATAAAATTGCATAAAATAGAGAAAGAGAGAATCAAGAAATTAAGCTTGTAACTAAAAAACTAGAAAATGAGCAAATTAATCCCCCCCAACCAAAAACTAAACTAGAAATTCTAAAAATAAAAAGAGAGATTAATAAAATTGAAAGTAAAATTAAAAAACTATTAAATTTATAAAGAAAATTAAGAGATGGTTGTGTGAAAAAACCAACAAAACAGATAAACCTTTGGTAAATTTGATTAGAAAAAAGAAAGAGGAAAATCAAACTGTTAATCTTAAAAATGAAAAGGGAGAACTTTCCACTAATGAAGAGGAAATTAGAGCAATAATTAGCATTACTTTGTCCAACTTTATGCCAATACATTTGATAATTTAGCTGAAATGGATGAATACCTTCAAAAATATAGGTTGACCAAATTAACAGAGGAAAAGGAAATTGGTTAAATAGTCCCATTTTAGAAAAACAAATAGAACAAGCAATTAATCAAGTTCCTAAGAAAAAATCCCTAGGATGAGATGAATTTACATGTGAATTCTATCAAACATTTAAAAAACAATTAACTCCAATGCTATATAAACTATTTGAAAAAATAGGGAAGTCCTACCAAATTTCTTTTATGATGAAGACATGGAACTAATACCTAAACCATATAGGACAAAAACAAATAAAGAAAATTATAGACCAATCTCCCTAATTAACATTGATGCAAAAATTTTAAATAAATTATTAGCAAAAATACTACAGAAAATCATCCCCAGGATAATATACCATGACCAAGTAGGATTTATACCAGGAATGAAGGGCTGCTTCAATATTAGGAAAACTATGAACATAATTGACCATATCAATAACCAAATTAACAAAAAACATATGATCATCTCAATAGATGCAGAAAAAGCATTTGATAAAAATCCAACACTTATTCCTATTAAAAACACTAGAGAGTTTAGGAATAAATGGACTTTTCCTTAAAATAATCAGTAGCATCTATTTAAAATAATCAGTATCATATGTAATGGAGATAAACTGGAACCATCCCCAGTAAAATCAGGAGTGAAACAAGGTTGCCCACTATCATCATCACTGTTCAATATTGTATTATAAATGCTAGTTTTGGCAACAAGAGATATAAAAGAGATTAAAGGAATTAGAATAGGTAATGGAGAAACCAAATTCTCACTCTTTGTAGATGATATGATTCTTAGAGAACACCAGAGATTCTACTAAAAAGCTATTACAAATAATACACACTTTTAGCAAGTTTGCAGGATACAAAATAAACCTACATAAGTTATTAGCATCCTTATACATCACTAACAAAATTCTACAGCAAGAGATACAAAGAGAAATTCCATTTAAAATAACTGTCAATAGTATAAAATCTGTCTGCCAAGGGAAAGTCAGGCACTATATGAGCAAAACTACAAAACGCTATCCACAAAAATAGTGAGATATAAACAAATGGAAAAATATTAAGTGCTCTTGGATAGGTCAAGCCAGTATAGTAAAGATGACAATACTGCCTAAACTAATCTATTTATTTAGTGCTATACCAATCAGACTCCCAAGAAACTATTTTAATTACTGTGATGACCACATTAGCACCCTGGATACCTTAGAATCAGCTGGAGTCAGGATAAGCAAAAGTCTTTTTTCTTGGTCGTTAGCAGTAGAAGTCAAGGGAATGGACGAGTAGGATCTCCACAACCTCACCTCTTCCTATACTGCCCAGAAGTGACTCTGGCTAGTCTCACTCCACCTCCTAGTCCCTCCCTCAATTCTCTGTATACATCAAATGATTGGGCCAGCACAGGATAGTGGGAAGGGCCATTTTCCAAACATATTCTTATAGTGTATTGTCCAGCCGGTAATTAGTCTCAAGTGCTCTATCGGCTGACCTCATGCATTAACTCAAGAGTTTTAGCCCTTTACAAATGACCTAAAAAAATAATAACAATATTCATATGGAAGAACAAAAGATCAAAAATTTCAAGGGAACTAGTGAAAAAAAAAAGCTAGGTAGTCTAGCTGTACCTGATCTAAAACTATGTTACAAAGCAGTAGTCACCAAAACCATTTGGTATAGGTTAAGAAATAGATTAATTGATCAGTGGAATAGATTAGTCACAGGACAAAATAGTCAATAACTCTATCAATCTAGTGTTTGACAAATCCAAAGACCCCAACTTTTGGGATTAAAAATGCACTATTTGACAAAAACTGCTGGGAAAATTGGAAATTAGTATGGCAGAAACTAGGCATTGACCCATTTAACACTGTACACCAAGATAAGATCAAAATGGGTTCATGACTTAGGCATAAAGAATGGGATGATAAATATATCAGAAGAACATAGGATAGTTTACCTCTCAGACCTGTGAAGGAGGAAAGGATTTGTGAACACAGAAGAACTAGAGATCATTTTCGATCATAAAATAGAAAATTTTGATTATATTGAGTTAAAAGGCTTTTGTACAAACAAAACTAATGCAGAAAAGATTAGAATGGAAGCAGTAAACTGGGAAAGGATCTTTACAGTTAAAGGTTCTGTTAAAGACCTCATTTCCAAAATATATAGAGAATTGACTCAAATTTATAAGAAATCAAGCTATTCTCCAATTGATAAATGGTCAAAGGATACGAACAGACAATTTTCAGATATTGAAATTGAAACTAATTCTATCCATATGAAATGGTGTTCCAAATCATTATTGATCAGAGAAATGCAAATTAAGACAACTCTGAAACACCACTATACACCTCTCAGATTGGCTAAGATGACAAGAAAAGATAGTGATGAATGTTGGAGGGGATATGGGGAAACTGGGCCACTGATGCATTGTTGTTGGAATTGTGAATATATCCAACCATTTTGGAGAGTGATTTGGAACAATCAAAAAGTTGCTAAACTTTGTATCTCTTTTGATCCAGCAATGTTACTACTAGGCTTATATCCCAAAGAGATATTAAAAAAAGGGAAAGGGACCTGTATATGCAAAAAATGTTTGTGGTAGCCCTTTTTGTAGTGGCTAGAAACTGGAAATTGAATCGATGCCCATCATTTGGAGAATGGCTGGGTAAATTGTGGTCTATGAATGTTATAGAATATTGTTGTTGTGTAAGAAATGAATAGCAGGATGAATAGAGAGGCTTGGAGAGTCTTACATGAACTAATGCTAAGTGAACAGCACTAGTAGGTCATTATATACTTCAACAACAATACTATATTAGCAACATTTTTTTTTCCCCTGAGGCTGGGGTTAAGTGACTTGCCCAGGGTCACACAGCTAGGAAGTGTTAAGTGTCTGAGACCAGATTATTAGAAACATTTCTGATGGAAGTGGTTATCTTCAACAATGAGAGTATCCAAATCAGTTCCAATTGATCAGTAATTAATAGAACCAGCTATTCCCAGCGAAAGATCACTGGGAAATGAGTGTGGACCACAACATAGAATTTATACTCTTTCTTTTATTATTTGCTTGCATTTTTATTTTTTTCCCTCAGGTTAAGTTTACCTTCTTTCCGAATCCGATTTTTCTTGTATAGCAAGACAACTGTATAAATATGTATACATATATTGTATTTAACATATACATTAACATGTACTGGACTATCTGCCATCTAGGAGAGGAGGTGGAGAGAAGGAGGGAAAAAGTTGGAACAGAAGTTTTTGCAAGGGTCAATGTTGAAAAATTACCCATGCATATGTTTTGTTAATAAAAAGTTATAACATAAAAAATATAGTTAACATTTATGATTTCAGAAAGATAGCAAGTGTAATAGATTTTAAGCCATCCTTATCTTGACTGAAACCATTACAATAAAAATTATTTAAATTATAAAGTATTAGTTGTACAGTATATTTTTGCAATTCTGATAAAATTCTTTTTAATTGCTTTATCTAATTTGAGATAATGAATAGGGATAATGAATAATGAAATCAGGAAAATAGTGCTTCCAGTTTCTATATTTTATAATATAATGTCAGTCATTAATTGTGCATATTTTTATGTTTGTACTAATAATATCTTATCTTTTTTCATAGAATATATACAATCTAGATGTTAGGCCTCTATTATGTCAAAAATTCAACAAGATTGAATCTTACAAACAATGAATTTGTTATATATTTAGATATATAGGTACAAAGTATTATTTTGGTAGTTCTTGTCTGATGGTTTTTACCAGGAAGGGTATATTTACACAGATAGTTTTTAAAAGCCTTCAAAATCAGAACCAAAGCAGTTTCCTGCATCTATAGGTAATAAATTTATAACACATAGTTTGAATGTTCACCTTAAGTCATGTTTACTATGTATACAAATGTGAAGAAATTGATTGGTTGGTTGGTTGTTGTCCTTCATTCTCAAAGAAGACCAAAATGACATCCTTATGTTAGAGTCAAGTTAATGTGTCTGACTGTGGCTAATCGGACCAACATGAGCACAGAATGCTCTGTCATAGATAAGACAAATAGTCCTTAAGAACTTTTGGGGTGGATTCTTCAACTTTACACATCTCATGTTTCTTCTGAGCTATTTTGGTTCTGCTTTGTTTATAAAGCACAGCAAGTTCTCTGATGGGGATGTACCATGCTGGGCTATTTTGTACCGGTGTCTCTCATGTAATTAATTTGAAGAAGTTTTTGTTCATTTTTAATGTTTTGACCACAAGGTGGGATCTTACTTGCTGTGGTAATCAGGCCAGGTTTGGGTAAGCAGACAATTTTTTAGGACACCTCTTCTAGACTCTTTCTCACACCAGGAGGTGAGCAGAGTGATGCTTAAAAGGCTGCTCAGAAATCCAGGAGGCTTCTGAATCCCATGGCTGCTTTGAATGAGGACCTTATGGCCTGGGCTGCCTGTGAGCAGGGTTGTGACTACAGTTCCCAGTGCATCCGCGTCTGCTGCTTCCACACTCGGCCCATTGCCACAGGGCTTTGTAATAATAGGTAGAAATGGCAAAGTGCTAAGGTGAACTCTAGGTTAAGAATTCCTACACTAAAATACTAGAGAATTAGAGATGAAACACATAGCTTCTAATTTCTCTCTTTTTGCAATTCTGGAAATTGTAACTTTTATTTTTATTAGTTATCTGTAAGTTTGTTGTGGGATGGAGCTGGGGTGCTGTTTGTAGGCATTTGGAGAGTGCTGTGAGAATAGGTATAGAATAAATGTGATATTAAGTTAGCTGCATATGATGAACTCAGTTGGAATTTATCTCAGCTCCTTTCCCTTCTTACAGTGTAAATAGCAGAATCAATTACTTTTTAGAAAGGGACTGTTACAACAAGTTTTAGAGAAAATATTTCTTGTACAAAAATATTCACTATGGATAATATACATACATACATACATACATGCAGTAACTGTATGAACAAAATGTCCTCCATTGGGACAGGAAAATAGATTTATTTTATGAGAATTTTCTTTCTATTCAAATTAATGGGAACTTGCAATATCAATCAAGAGGTGATACTTCGTATTCTTAAACTTGTTGTGGCTATTGGGAGAACATTAATTACAAGGCACCTTACATGTTTATTTTTTTATTATTCTGGTTACTGTTTTCCCCCCAATTAAAAAAAAACTCTAGTAGTTTCAGTAAAATAGTAATTGTAAATCTTGTTCCTCTTTTAAAACTGTTCTTTGATGTTTTGCTTGAAGCTAGAGAATCAAATGCCCCCCTCACTTTGTAATGTGAACATAATTGATCTAATTGAGCTATTCTGAGATGAAATATAATATAAAAGTTTACATTTTACTCAAATGAATTAATAACAGCCTCCCTTAAGTATTACTATATAAAGCACCTTAATGTCTACAAAGCATTTTAAATACATAATTAAATATATCAACTCACTGATTCATTTGATTTTTCCAACAACTATAAGGTGTTTTTTTTTTTTTGGGGGGGGAGGTTGTTTTTGTTTTTGTTTTTGTTTTTGTTTTTGTTTTTGTTTTTGCAAATAATAAAATAAGAATTTTCCCAGTAGTTAGTTAACTATATGAGCCTAGCCTCAAAATGAGAAGAACTCAGGTTTTCTGATGCCAAATCAGATTTACTTTTCCACTAGGCCAGGCTTTACCTCTGAACTACTATAAAGTAGCAGTTAGCTCAATATAAGTTTGTATGGCTACAAATAAAACATCAAAGAATATTACTACCACCGTCACATGTGGCTAACACAGAACTTTGCATATAATAGGTACAAAATAAATATGTGTTGAATTGAATCGAAATTTATATATGTTTTAATGTATGTCTGCCCACAAAAATTGAAACAAAATGATTGAAAAACATTTTAAAATGGTTAGTGTAGCTAAATTGGTCCAAATAATTTTAGGTGATTCCTCTTCCCTCTTTCTTGCCTGCCCCCAAACAAGTACATAAACTTTAATCTTCAGGAGAAAAAAAAAAAGCTAATTCTATCAGTACTTCCTGGTTCATTTATTGTATATAGAATGGCTTTTAAGCTACTGATTGAGTAGCCTTACTTGGAAGTGTCCCTTAGCAATCATTTTAGAATATAGGTTTAAAGATGCAACAATGGGAATAGAAATAGGGTTTAAACTAGTTTTATCATAGCCCCAAAGACACTTGGATAGTTAGTGATAAGCAGTAATTTGTTGCTGGAAATGATAACCTTTTTATCATCAAATCTGAGGCTAGGCAAAAAAAAAAAAAAAAAAAAAAAAAGAGCTACAAGTTTTGTTCATTTTCCCAGAAGAAATGTCTTCTGGAAGAATTCTACTAATATAAGGCCATGGAAAATATATCAAATTTATTCTATTTCTATCATAATGAATTTCTGATAACTTGATTATTACATATATAACAACACTCTGAAACACACAGTGAAATGATTATATTATAGTGACATAACAGAGCTTGTTTGACTTTAGTTCTAAGGAAAACAACATAAAAAATTGCATTCACAAATACATTTATTCATAAATTCCAGAAGTTTTTAAGTAGATGGGTTATAAAGATTGAATAATAACAAACATTGCCGTCCTAAATTTTTTTTTTTTTGGTAAATTATAACAGCTTATAACTTTGCACTTTTCAGGTAATAAAAATGCTCTGATGTGATCATTATACACATACACACACGCATATAGATACTTTAAACTCTATTGAAAGTATTTTTTTATTTCAATTCCCTTCTTACTGTTAATAAATTTGGTGTATTCCTTTAACCATATTAATTTTCATCATGAAGCATCTACTCTTGCTACCATCTTACACTGGTTATTTTAAAGAATTCATTGCACGATGTTTAAGGAAATAATGAGGTGTTATTTTATTTATTTATTTATTTGTTTGTTTGTTTGTTCATTTATTTATTTATTTATTCCTACTATTTTGAAATTTTCCAAAACTACGTTTGGGAATTAGAAAGAATAGTTTCTTTCTTAAAATGTAATTGGATTAAAAAGAAAAAAGTTTTTACTCTATTTGAACATTTTTCAATTCCAAAATTCTTATTCATGCAGCATACTTCACTTTCTAATTCTCATCTGGACTTCTTGGCCTAACAGCTGATACTGGAAACTTCTATGTAATTTCTGACCAAGAAGTCAAGGGTTGCTTAATATCTTTTAAATAATATTACACCAGTGGAAGCTATCAAATTTATATTTGTGATGATTTACTAAAATATATTGTACTGAATTAAGGGCACTACAGTTTATAGTTTCAATCTTGTCTGTGAGAAAATCATTTCTAGAAATTTGCAATGATAAATATAATGATAACATTGAATTAAATTTGTATAGGAGAGTAACTGAAAGAAGTTTTCATTGTCAAAACATGCCTCTTAAATGTTTAACATAATGTTTGATAATGTAAATATTTTACCTAGAATTCCCCATAAAGTTACTTATAGAATTTCTTATATTACCTTATAGAAATTCTTATATTATTTTTGTTCAAATTTAGATCTTCATGTCATACATCATTGAAGGCTAATTGCTTCCTGGATTATTCCTTAACTAAAAGGCAAACTTTAAATAAACAAACTGACCTCTATCTTTTTATTAACTGACCTTGTTATTAAAATGGTATAAAGAATTCTTGGGTGAAGAAACTTTTTCCCAACATATGTCTGAAAATTCTCTACAATTTATAATCACTGAAAGCTACCTAAGGAATTAATATTAACATTGTTGTTTGTTCTTCATTCTCAAAGAGGACCATGATATCAGGAAGGTGATGTCATGACGTGAACGAGAATTGGATTTAAGTGAGGGAAGCCTGTGTAAGATCACCTGCCTCACTTTCCCCTTCAGAACCATCTGGGTCTAGTGGCAGGATACACATCAAGACAATTAGACATGACCCAGGAGGAAATCGGAGACCTTGGCCTTTTTAAGCTAAGATCTTCAACAGATCTCAGTCTGACTGAGGCTGCACCCATTCACGGCTTGCTCATGATCCTACAACCAGCTTGTGCCAAAGACAGGATTTTACTCCAGCTGTCTGTGATTCTGAGTCTAGTTCTTGACTATATTTTGATGTTTCTTTTTCCTTATGGTTATTGAAAAGTAGCAGCAAAGTAATCTTATGCTTCACTGTATATATTATATTTATATGTTCAGTATGCCTTTTAAACCCATTACATTTATAGTATTGTTTAACATTCTGAATTACTATACTTAATTTGCTTTATATGTTTAATATATCTATATGTTAAAATATATTAAACATGTAAAGTGAACTAAGTATAGGAATGGCTCAAAGTTTACTTCCTCCTTCTTTTATCTCCCCCTTCCCCAAGACAGCAAGAAATCTAATATAGGTGAGATATGTTCAATCCCTTTAAACATATTTAAATATATCACATTGTATAAGAAAAATTAAAATGAAATTTAAAAAAAACATGAGAAAGAAAACAAACAAAAGATGAAAATAGTGTACTTTGATCCAAATTTAGTCTCCATAGGTCTCTCTCTGGATGCGGATGGCATTTTCCATCACAAGTCTATTGGAATAGCCTTGACTCACTACACTCATATTTTCTGTCAGTTTTTTTCCTAATGAAATAGTTACATTTCTGCAGAAAGCTGAAACTCCAAAAAGATATGCTTGAATCAGACAACTGAGCACTTAAGAGGAGGAGGGAGGTTGGTGACTCCAGACTCCAGAATCCAGGATTCTGCTTGCCTCCCTCCTTCACTTCTCCCTGTAAAGACCAAGGACTTTAATTTATCCTGACTCTGGCTGATCTTGAGGCCCTCCAGGGAGAAAGCCTGTACTCTACACATTTCATTCTATTTCTAAAATTCTTTTTATGTTATTTGATTGTTTCTTGATGTCTCACAGAGTTTTTAGCTTTTAGTTGCCCAATTATAATTTTGAAAGAGTAATTTTCTTCAGTGAGCTTTTATAGTTTCTCTTTTTCCCATTTGGCTAATTCTGCTTTTTAGAGTTTTCATCAGTTGATTATTGTGCCTCCTTTGCTATTTCACATAGTTTGTAAGATGTTATTTTCTTCATTGTGTGTGTGTATGCACATTCTTGACCCTTTCTTGATCATTTCATTGCATTAGTCTCATGTTTTACTCAATTTCCCCTCTTCTTTCTGATTTTTAAAATCTTTTAAATGTTATTTCAAGAATTTTGGGGGCTTTGAAACCATCATAATTAGAGGCTTTGAATATAGTTCCTTTGACTTTGATGTCTTCATTTAAATTAGTTTCTTGATCTTTGTCACCATAATACCTTTCTGTAATCAAGTTCTTTGTTGTTGTTTGCTTCTTTTTCCAGACTATTCCTTGACTTTCAATTTTATAATAAAGTTTGGCTCTGCTCCCAGAGTGGAGATGACACTGGCTCAACCTTAAAGTTTTTGTATTGCTGTTTTCAAAGCTACTTCTGGGGTTTTATACATTTTCAATTTTTCCCAGGTGGCATGATCTAAGAAGTGGTATGGTCAGTGATCTGCTCACCTATGTTCTAGTCTGTGAACTGCCACAAAAAATTCTTTTTTACACTGTAACTATGATCTGATCCCTTATTGCTCCATACTCTACTGTGATAATGCTTTTTCTCTCCCTAGAACTATGACCCAGAACTCTATATGGGCAATACAACATAGTCCTGCATTCACTACCAGCAAAGGGTCCCCTGGAAACTCCTTCTGACTAGTTTTCTTATCTATTTACTATCTTTGGGCTGAGAGCTTAGAAGCTACCACTGTCAATTCAGCTGTTCCCAAGTCCTGCTCCTGGTTTGCTTACTGGGCATGGACTATTATGGACTTTCCTCTACTCTCACACAGTGAGATAGACTCTTACAGCTAATATTCTAAGTTGTTTTGGGCTGATAAATTGTTTCTCCTTGTCCTCGTTTGTTCTGCTGCTCCAGAATTCATTTTGAAACATTATTTTATAATTGTTTGGAGAGACATTTGGGAAAGTTCAGGTGAATCTCTTTTACTCAGCATTCTCTCTGAATAAAAGATCTCTGCAAAGCATAAGTATTCTTGATATTTGTTGAAATGTGATGAGGATTAAAATATGGCAATGGAAGACTATGCCTAATTCAATAGAAAGAAAGAAAATATTTGCATATTGTGTTTAATAAGTGCTTTATTCATTCATGAGATAAGAAAAATAATCAGCTCTTCAGAGCAAAATACTTTGTTTTCTTATGGGTTTTATTTTTCTACTAGGGAAAATGGTTCTTGCATTGAAAAATATGGAACAAAAATAGTTATAAGGAATTGGAAACTTATGTTAGCACCTAACTTTAATAAACTAAACTCACCAGGCTTGAAGAAAAATTACTTTCCAGGATACTGAAAGAATTTATGGGCATTATTATTAAACATTCTCTTCAATTAAATAATTGATAATGGGAAGGATTTCACAGACTGGATGGATACATGCTTCCTTTTACAAAGAGTAAGAAAGTTATCTTGACTTGGTTTCCTAGTGAAATTCTAATGGACAACATTAAAAGGGATGGTTTGTGAGCACTTAGGAAGGGAAGCAGTATCCACAAGAAGTCAGTATTTGTTCATCAAAAACAAGTTATGCATAACTCTCATTTTTCCTTTTTTTGCAAAGATACTGGATTGCTGAATGATAAAAAAAACATATGTAGAATGCTTGAATTTCAGCAAGACAAATTTTATAAAACATTTTACAACATCTTTGTGGACAGAATATAGAAATGCAATCTCAGTGATTTTAGAATTCAATTTCCAGTTTGTCAAAGACCAGATCCAAAGAGCAGTGATTAATATATTGATGTTATAACAGAAGAACATATTGCCAGTGTTGTCAAAGGTCTCTGTGTTTAGTCCTGTTCTCTTCAATAACTTAAATGAAGCCTTAAAAGCATACTAATTAAATTTGTAGATTATAGGATCCTGATCCAAAATTAGTCTAACAGAACAGCAGACAGATCTAGTAAGACAGATTTAAAAGTGATAAGGGCAAAGTCCTAAATCTGGAAAAGAAAAATTAACTATACATGGGCAGATTTTGCTATATCATAGTTCACAAAGAAATGTTCTGGAAATTTTAATGCATTGACAAATCAGTATGGCTTAGCAATGTGACAAGGCTGCCCAGAGTTAGTGTAATTTCAGAATGAATTTTTAAAATCGTAACATCTAAAATAAAGCAGTTTATTATCACACTTTTCTCTGTCATGGTTATATCACAAAGAGACTAATATGCTTTAATATGCCCAAGTCAGAATGATATGGAGTTTGAATATGATAATATGATATGAAGAGTTTTGCTCTACTCTGCCCACTTCAGAAATAAATAGTTTATTGTGCTTCACTTTGGGCACACTATTTTATGGAGGACACTCATAAGTTAGAAAGAATCTAGGATCAGGTGACTATATGGTAAAAAACCTTGAGTTCATGCCAAATGAATACTAATTTTTAGAATCTGGGCATATTAAAAGAAAACTTAAGGGAGTGTTAATAGCTGTCTTCAAGAATTTGAAGGGTTTTAATATTAAAAGATTAAGTTTGTTTTACCTAGTTCAATTCTGGTTCTAGAAACCAGAATTAGCACACTGGATAGAATTTGCAAAGGTATAGCTTTAGGCTTTGTGTGAAGAAAAAATTTCCCAACAAATAGAGTCACAGAAAAGTGGATTGAACTGCCTTGGGAAATAATTGTTATATCTTATTAGAAGTCTTCAAGTAAAAGCTGACTGACTTTTCTCAAACCTTGGAGTGAAGTAGAATGTATCTGAGTTCTCTTTCAAGTATGACATTTTTGACTTAAAATTATGCTATGCATGATAAAGATTAAAAGAAGAATATTATTAAAAGGACATTGGGGTTTATTTTGTTTACCTCTGGAGTACAAACCTAGAACTAGTCCCTTACTCCTGCCTGCCTCAGTGTCCTCGTCTGTAAAATGACCTGGAGAAGCACATGGCCAGCATTGCTGGATCTCTGCCAAATTGAATAAAGTGACAGGTTTTAAGGTCAATAAAAATAAAAATTAAGAGAACTGTCTAAAATGAAACAGGCAGATAGATGGTGCAATGAACAGAGTGCCAGGCCTAGAGTTAGGAAGACCTGACTTCAAATCCATTTTAGACACTTAGAACCTTTATGACCCTGAGGAAGTCACTTTACCCTGTTTGCCTCAATTTACTCACCTGTAAAATAAGCTGGAAAGTGAAATACTACACCATTCTAGTATATTTGCCAAGAAAAGAGGGAGTTAAATATCAGTGAAACTACTGAACAACAACAAAAAATAAATAGGTTGCATTCAGAGGTATCTATTCATCAATGGAAGAATTTAAAACAGAGGCTATATGAATACTTGTTGAGCATGTTTTGCAGGGCATTTCTTTTCAGGTATGAGTTGCAATGGATGACCTCTGAAGTCCCTTTTAACTGAGAGACACTATAATAAAAAAAAAAAGTAACACTTGTCTATTCTAGGACTAAGACATAATAACAAGAAATAGAAGGAATTGTAATTAGAGAGATTGCTAAGATACTAGCCTTCAAACTACAGAATAACTTTTTGTAGTTTGATTTCTATATTGCTTAGGTATACCCTCATTTGCACACGAGTCTCCCCAATTAAATTATTCTGGATTCAAGATATGCTATTGGTCTGCAAACACTCAAAAATTTTAGGTCATAAGCTCCATTGAAGCATTTTTGGGTTTTTTTTTTTTTATTGTTTAATCAGTAGAGCTAGTTCAAAGTAAAAACAAAATGAAATAGGATAGGTTGCTGTAAAATCTGGGGAAAAGTTATATCAGTAGTTTATATAGTATAATAATTAACTTATAATAGATTAGTGATCTGAATTAAATTAGTGATCTGCCATTAAAAGACAATTAGAAAAGGACCATACTTTTCCAAATCTGTGGTTAGATTATTTTTAAACAATATTTTGTGTTTTTAATAACATTCATATTTCTCAATATGCTCTGCCTGCCCTCCCCAGAAAACTCTCTCTTAAAAAAAAGAGTAAAAAGAGTTTATAAGAGCAGTTCAACAAAATTAACTAATATATAAACTAAATTTTACATTGTATGCCATATTCTACACCCATAGCTCTCTATTACTGCAAAGAAAGGAAGTACATTTTTATATGTGTGATTTAGAGCAAAGCTTGGTTGATCACTGTAATTTTTTAAATGACATTTCTACTGTGAACTAACAGTATTCAACAAACACAAATATTTCAATATGCATAGAACAAGAGATAAATATTAAAATTGTTAGTAAAGAGTAAAAACTAAATATTATATATGCATTATACATATAATTAGTAAATAGTAAAAAGTAAATATTATATATATATATATATTCAAACACAAATAGACATTTATATCAATATATGAGACAGGTGAGAGTGAGGGCAAAAGAAGGAAGAAGAAGACAGTGTGGTATAGTGAACAGAGAGCAAGCCTCAAATAAGTCCTTATTCAGTACTGCTTTTGTCACATACTAGCTCTATGACTTTTAACCTCTCAGGTATTGAGACAATTCTTAAGCCATTACATTGCAAAAAAGTTGCTGATCTGTAGTGTTAGAGAGATTTTTCTTAATCTAAGTGCTCTCTATGAAATAACAAATCCATTGTTGTTGTTTCCACTTAGTTGTAGTCATTTTCATATATGTTTCCTGGTTATGCTTACTTGCTCTCTACTAGTTTTTTTTCAGGTAAAACATGTTTTCATATTAACTATATTATGAAAGGAAAGAGACAAAAATAAGAAAAATAAAGTTTTCTTAAAAATTTGCTTCCATGTGCACTTAGAGTTTGTCAGTTCTCTGAAATTGGATAGCATTTTTCATCATGGGCCTTTGTAATTGTCTTGGATTATTGTCTTGATTAGAATAATTAAGTCATTCATAGTTGATTATTATTAAAATATTACTATTACTATGTAGAGTGTTCTCCTGGCTCTGGTCACTTCATTTCGCATTAGTTCATATAGATCTTTCCAGGGTTTTTTTTTTCTCTCAAAACTATCCTGTTTGTCATTTCTTATAGTACAATAACATTCCTCCATAAACATAAAACTCAACTTGTTCAGCCATTCCCCAATTGATGCAATACCATCAATAACCAGTTCTTTGGTACCATAAAAAAAAAGCTGTTATCTTTTTGAACAAATAGGTTCTCAAAAAAGTCTTCTAAATGCTTTTTGTGATTTATTACATTTGTGTCCAGTTTATTTGCTATTATAAAAAGCACTTCTATAATTATAAATATGAAAAAAAACACATAGAATCATATATAGTAAGAACTGATGAACAGTGAATTAAGGAGAAGTATGGAAACTATATATGTATATGTTAGTATGTATATAGGAATATAAATATAAAATAACAAGAATTGAAGTGAATGCTTTACAATTATACTGACTAAGATTGTATCTGAATAAGAGCTAAATAAATGCAACCTCTTCCTTCTTTGCAGAAGTGAGAGATTATGAGTGAGGAATAACATATTATTAATACCCACTGACATGGTTAGTTTTCTAAACTACTTTCCCCTCTTTTTTAGTTTTTGTAATAAGGGAAGTCTTGCTTGATATGGAAGGAGTTAGACACACATATGTATATATGCACACATATCAATATATGCATATGTATACATAGGTGTATGTATACTTGCATGTGTTCAATGTGTATACACAAATACACACATGTAAACACAGACCATGCTATTCTGTTATAGTTTAGAAGCTCTCTGGACATATCTAGAGACTACACATGGAGAGACCATGGGTAGCTAGGATACTTGCATGGAGGTGCAAATTGTAACTCTAAAATTTCAAGGCTGTCACTGTTTTCTGATATTGACATTGTGCTTCCTCTGCTGGAATTGTCTTGTTGGTCTATGCTGAGGTTTGCTTCTATTTGTTGATCTTAAGTTAGCTGCTAGGCATGTTTCCACTGGACCCAACCTTTGGTCGGTAAACTTGTGTTTCTAGATTCTGACTTGAATCGGAGTGCTTAGGTGAGGAGGTATCTCTCTCTCTAAGACGAAGGATGGGTTTAACCATTAGCATGGATCCCAAAGACTCTGAAGTTCTGCTCTTTTTAGAGAGGCAAACATTTTAAATATCTAATTTCAGTTAGGAAAATCCTTCCTCTTTTTCTAGAAAAGGAGGTCTCTTAGTTCATAATACAACTTTTCTATTAATATATATTTTTTCTTTTTTTGGGGAAGAGAGATTCTTAAGAACACAGAACACTCAGCCAGCTAAGTAATGCTTAGAAACATGTATCATATCTTTCAACCAAAATAATGTCTGAAGTTTCATACTCAATTCTTTGTTTCAAATTCTTGTCTTTTTTTCACACATGTGGTCAATAACAAGCCAGCTAAGCTTTGATCCACATTTTCCTTGCTCCCAATCTCTAACAATCTAGTTTCTTCTAAAACTGCTAACTCATGTTTCCATGCCTACATAATTCATAATTACCTAAATATAGCCTCCAAACTTAAATGAAAGTCAAAAATTTTAATATATGTAGTTGTCTGTTAAAAGTTACCATAGACATTTCGAATTGGGAAGAAAAAAAAAAAAAAAAAAAAAAAAGAAAGCCTGAAGTCTTAGGAACAATTGCTGACTCTGTTACTTTATTTATTAGCTTTGTAACACTGTATAAGCCACTTCAGCTCATATTGTTTCTGCACTAATAAAATAGTTACAATATATTGTATACACAGAGTTGTTCTGAGGATTAAAGGAGATACCAAATGCAAATGTTCTATACATTTTAAGGCAACTATATGAATTCCATGTTTTACTATATTTCTCTGTCAATTTTTGAAATAATCTAAAATAAAAAACTCCATAATTCCTTATGATGAATATCTATAAATTCCATATTTATGTATAATAATGTGATATTTTAATTTTTAAACAAATTTAATAGCACCAATAATTCAAATAAACATTAAACATATAATTTTTAAAGAAATTCTTAACATTTTAATTACTTATAACCTACAAAAGACTATTTTCTAAATTCTGGGATTTTGGGAGGCTAGTTATGTGATCTTAAAATAACTGATCTAAAATTCCATCAGTTACAGAGAACATTTATTATAACCAAGTAAGTTGGCTTATATAATTTCAATAGAAATATTAAAGGAGAAATACTCAGGCTAAAGTTAGATTAATGCCATGGAACCTTTTTTTTATCTTTGTCTTTTTTATTATGTACTCCTTCTGTTGTCTGTTGCAAGAAATATAAAGAAAAAAGCAAAATTCAACTTCTTTCATAATAAAAAGTATCCTCTTCCAGTTATGTAAACTAAATAAGCCCAGGCCCTAAAATGCACAGGACATAGATCTTTATTTGCTTCTGCTCATAATAAGGCAATATGATTGAGGGTAGAGCAAGTAAAAGGCTATAATTTTTACTGAATTTATTCATTCTTCCTTATTCTAGATAATTCCTATCCAAATTTATGTTATTCTATTTTCCATTCAAAAGTTAAAGAAGTGGGATTTATGTGCACATGTAATTTTTCTATGATAGAAATATTAAACATTGCATTTATTTAATACTGAAGAAACAAGAAATAAGCCAAATACTTTTTAAAAAAATCTGAGAGTGAGGGTGTAAAAATGTAGACAATCATTAAAAATGCATGCATTTTAAGTAAAAATAAATTTAAAACAAAATATACAACACAACTGTTTCTTTTTAAGCTCATAATTGCATAAATTCTCTAGAGTATATAAATATAACTTAAAGTTAAAATTCTTTTCATGACATATGAATAAAAATTCTATCTTATAGAGAAAATATTTTAATATATACCATATCAACTGCTCAGCAGATCCATATTTTAAGTTCACTTAAAATTTCCCAACAAGAACTGATTAATCTAGATATATGACTGAATTTCAGTTTATCTTTTATGTTTATTCTTTCTCTTTTTAACCATCTACATAATCTCTGACATAATTTTAATATTATAATAACTAAAATTATAAAATGATTTAAAATTTTGATTACTTAAAGATTTTGTCATTGGTAAGCCATTGTTTAATACCCAAATGGTCTGTAATAGCCTCTGGAATATAACATTACTTAGTTTAGCATGAAAAATATCTTAAGTAATAAGCTAAGATATTTTCCTTTCCCTTTCTCAAAGCATCTAGTATATGTGGTTTTAGTCTACTTATGATTATTCTTATTTTCAAATTCATTATATGCATATGTTACATATACATGACAATTTCTTTTAAAAAGTTTTTAGATGTGTAGTACACTATTCTGACTTGATCAAAGACATACATGCATCATAGCTTACATTTCATGTATTACATCCCTCTATAGTCTTAGCTTTCTCTTGGTAGCTACAGAGTGCTACAGAGAAAGGGTCTAAAATCAGATAGTATTACATGAACTTAAAATGTTTATTATGTCTTTGTCTGTCCTTTCACCTTTTCCTTTACTGCACTCTCTTGTCTGTCTGACTCTCACAGGAGACATGGATTACAACTGGTTGGATCATACGTCTTGGCATAGCAGTGAGGCATCCCCAATGTCTTTGGTGAGACATGTGGAGCCTTACCATTTGTTTCCTTTTATCATTTCATTTTTTCTTTGTTTTATTTACACCTTTGCATGTTTTCTTTTTTGTTTCCTTTTTTATCCCACACCTTTTAGGGGACAGTCAAAAGGGAAAAAGAAAAACTAGTGAGCAGGCAGTTTTGTCGGACTCTAACACCAGGTCTGAGAGACAAAAGAAAATGGTGTCCTTTGGTGGCCACTCTTTGGAAGAGGACTTGGAATGGTCTGAGCCTCAGATTAAGGACTCTGGGGTAGATACGTGTAGTAGCACGACTCTAAACGAGGAGCATAGCCATAGCGATAAGGTACTGATTGAGATTGTGGAGCCTGCCTTTTAACTTGCTCATTTTGGTCTTCGTTTGCTCTCTGTCACTCATTAAAACAGTACATAACATAAAAGATGGGGTGTTTTCAGAGACAATGTAGTATTTCTTAAGGTGCAGAAAAGAAAAACAAAACCCAAAACTCCTGCTTGCTTGGCTGTTTTTTTTTTTTTTTTTCTTCCCACTGTTTGGCAGCACAAGAAACAAAACAAAACAAAACAAAACAAAACAAAACAAAACAAAACAAAACAGGAACAAAAGGATGGTCTTATGGTCCGATTTAATGAAAGGAATTTGTATGGTTACTATAACCTACAAAATAAATAAAATTTCTTGATTGGCTTATTTAATTATGTATACATGTTGCTTGGGATGAATTTAAATTAATAGTTTTGAATCCCAGGTAAAAGAGAAATTTGAATAAAAAGTTGTTTTTCTTTTTTCCCTTTCACTGTCATTTTGTTCTTTTATTTAACTGCCACAGCATTTTTTTTTTTTTTTTTGTGCAGCCTTATTTAGTGCTAGAACCATTGCCACCTGCTTTGGTATTTATTATTTTTGCTTTTAGTTGGTAGGAATTGGGTCTATCATCTTTAACATATGTATGTAATTGTTTGGAACTGTCTTTTGCCTGCCAATTTTGCATGAATATGAGCATGAAACTTTTGGATAATTGTGAAATTAATATGACTGCACAAAACACCTGATTCACTATTCATCATGTAATCTTCAATGGTATAGGACATTATTCGTAAAGTTCTAGTAGAAGGGAAATAAATTAATTACTAATGTTTTGAAGATCAGTTAACACTTTCAGGACATTCTTGGGTGAATTGGATAGGCAATATACCAAATAGATCTAGAGATCTAAAGACCAGTGCACTTTCAAAAAAAATTAGTGTTTTAACTCCAGTCTTACTATTAAATTTGATTCAATTATTTTCTGTGCCAATGAAAATATAAATTTGTACAGGGTATTGTTTTTATATATTCATACCATTTGAACATAGAAAGACACTTTTGCCCTTAACATTAGTTTGAATTATAGTATTTTCTTAAGAATGATTTATAATTTTATTCATTTGCCTTTTTACTTGTAAAATAAGGCCATTCATATTTTTAAAAATTTTGTTACATGAGATAAAACTCGTGTATTTATAGCAACTTTAATTTCTTAGAAGTTCACCATTTTTGCTTTGTGAATTTTAACCTTTTTTACATCTAGTTGAACCACATTATATACATATGTGTAATGTACATATAGATATATGTATTTATTTAATATCTTAAATATAGTATCCTATATCAGATACACTTAGAATCAGGAAACATTGAGATTTTATTCTGATACAATCTGTAAATAAATTGAAGATTGTGGCAAATTTTTTTATTATTATTTTTAAGACTAAAAAGGTATTTGTGCATTCATAAAACTTTTATGACATTCTAAAATTTAGTAAGTAATAAATGTGAAACTAATTTTGTCTTGAAATAATTTTAACATTTTAATGCATTATTTTAGCACCCTGTTACTTGGCAGCCATCCAAAGATGGAGACCGTTTGATTGGTTGTATTTTATTAAACAAGCGCTTGAAAGATGGAAGTGTCCCCAGAGATTCAGGAGCAATGCTTGGATTGAAGGTTAGTAATTAAAAAAAAATACAATTATTTTAATGAGATGCTCTTTTCTCATGAAATGCCTTTCTTCTTTTACCGTATTAATGGAAAAAATAAAAGATGTCAGTTTGTGTTATTCTATTTTCTTTGTTTAAAGAAGTTTATAAGTATTTGTTCAAAATTTCTTTTTACCAGAGATAGTATTTAAAAATTGCATGCCTTTCACTTAAATACTATTAAAGCACTTCAATTTTTTAAAATGTGCTTTATATTAAAAGTGAATAGGTTAATTCTTTTTGACATAAGTTGTTCACTCAAGTCTGAATATTTTGGTGTCAAATGCTTTTATGTATTGATACATTAATATAATTTTGAAAAAAATTTGTTTTATATTTTGTTTATTTAATTCATGTGCTTCTCCATTATCCAATTGATAAATGGTCAAAGGATATGAACAGACAATTTTCAGATGATGAAATTGAAACTATTTCCACTCATATGAAAGAGTGTTCCAAATCACTATTGATCAGAGAAATGCAAATTAAGACAACTCTGAGATACCACTACACATCTGTCAGATTGGCTAAGATGACAGGAACAAATAATGATGAATGTTGGAGGGGATGTGGAAAAACTGGGACACTGATGCATTGTTGGTGGAGTTGTGAAAGAATCCAACCATATTGGAGAGCAATTTGGGACTATGCCCAAAAAGTTATCAAACTGTGCATACCCTTTGATCCAGCAGTGGGCTTATATCCCAAGGAAATACTAAAGAAGGGAAAGGGACCTGTATGTGCCAAAATGTTTGTGGCAGCCCTTTTTGTAGTGGCTAGAAACTGGAAAACTAACGGATGCCCATCAATTGGAGAATGGTTGGGTAAATTATGGTATATGAATATTATGGAATATTATTGTTCTGTAAGAAATGACCAACAGGATGAATACAGAGAGGTTTGGAGAGACTTACATCAACTGATGCTGAGTGAAACGAGCAGAACTAGGAGATCATTATACACTTCAACAATGATACTGTATGAGGATGTATGCTGATGGAAGTGGATATCTTCAACATAGAGAAGAGCTAATCCAATTCCAATTGATCAATGATGGACAGAATCAGCTATACCCAGAAAAAGAACACTGGGAAATGAGTATAAACTGTTAGCATTTTTTTGTTTTTCTCCCCAGATTATTTTTATCTTCCAATCCAATTCTTCCTTTGCAACAACAACAACAAAATTCGGTTCTGCACATATATATTGTACCTAGGATATACCATAACATATTTAATATGTACGGGAATGCCTGCCATCTAGAGGAGGGAGTGGAGGGAAGGAGGGGAAAAATTCAGAACAGAAGGGAGTACAAGGGATAATGCTGTAAAAAATTACCTATGCATATCTACTGTCAAAAAAAGTTATAATTATAAAATTAATAAAAAAAAACTATATACCATAATGACAATAAGCAAATTAAATTGACTACTCAGAAAAAAACAAAACAAAAACAAAAAAAAAAAAAACAAAGAGAAGATCTAATTCAGTTCCAATTGATCATTGAGGGAAAGAATCAGCTACATCCAGAGAAGGAACACTGGGAAATGAATGTAAACTGTTTGCATTTTTGTTTTTCTTCCCAGGTTATTTTTACCTTCTGAATCCAATTCTTCCTGTGCAACAAGAGAACTGTTTGATCTTCACACATATATTGTCTCTAGGATATACTATAAAACATATTTAACATGTATAAGACTGCTTGCCATCTAGGGGAGGGGGTAGAGGGAAGGAAGGGAGAAGTCAGAACAGAAGTGAGTGCAAGTGATAATGTTGTAATTATTTACAACATTATAATTACCCATGCATATGTTCTATCAATAAAAAGTTATAATAAAAAAAATAAAGCAGCGATAAAAAAATTCATGTGCTTCTTATAGAGCTCAGATTTAGTTTCAATTTTGGTCAATTTAGTTTAGTTTATGTCAATCACAAATAATTTTTTTATTACATAACTCCATTTAAGCAGTTTATTGTTTATATTACTATAAAAGCTCATAAAGCAAAAAATATAATACACACACACACACACACACACATATATATATATACACATACATAACCTTAAGTTTCACATTGTTTGAAAACATTACATGATATTTGTCATTTCTATTTTCTTTTGCAAGCATTCACGGTTATTTGGAAATATATTTTTCTTTCATCATTGTACATTAAAAAATAACAAATGTTTGTAAGCAGTAATTCAGAAACGTATACTGCTGGTCATTTAAGTAAACATTTCATTTACTTGAATTAAATAAAACTTTTATAATAGTTTGTTCCTGATTGAAAACATTTAGAAATATGTACAACTTTTGGAAAATAATAATCTATTTTAGGGTGTTTGATTTTAGTAGTGGAGCTAATATATATGAGCATTTGACATTGGGCAGACATAAACATGAGAGCAAAAGGTAAACCGTTCTCATTATTCTCTTATTCTGTGACAGTATAGGAGCTCTCTGGACAGACATAGAAGAGATCTTGTTAGCAAGTTGTTAGTGGTTTTAAACTAGGGAGTCTAAATGGTGATTATGAGTTGGAATATTAAAGAGTGTTAGAATCTCACAGATGTTGATGGTTGTTCAAAGGACCCTAAGGACTGCTTAATTAGAATACCTTGGAACATCAATGGGGTGCTGTGATTCAAAAAGAATGAATAGGAACTAGATTAAGTATTTGTGCAAATTCTGCACATAAGATTGGTATCATATCTATTTTCCTGTGGCTATTTATAAGTTCTATCTGTAGAGCCAAAAGCAATACTTAACAATAATCATAACTAGGATTTACATAGCACTTTAAGAATTACCAAGCACTTTACAAATATTTCACTTTATCTTCACAACAACCTGGGAGGCAGGTACTCTTTTTATTTTTGTAGATAAGGAAATAGTCGCAGATGGAGAAATAATTTTCCTAAAATCATATAACTAGTGAGTGGCTGAGAGAGGATTTGAACTGTTTTTTTCCTTACTCCAGGCCTAACACTTTATCTGTTGTGCCATTTAACTCCTCCCGCCCTACCTCTGCAAATATGACATAATTTATTAGCATTTCTTCTAATTTTTATTAGTAATCATTAGCATCAACACAGGTAGTTATTATTCTATGAATATGAGAATAGTGCTCCCTTGAGAGTCTTTTTCTTATCTTTCTGTGTGCTACAGGATCATTATTGGAACTTCCTGGGATGATACTGGCTTAAGATCATCTTAGGTATTTCCGCCCTCTAGAAGTAGAGAACATCTTTTGAGAAGGAAAATAAAATCTACTTTATGCAAATGGCTGAAAGTAATAGAAATGCTGGATTTTAAAAATAATGTATCCTTTAGATAAAATTACTTTATAAAGTCTTTGTGGTTGTTTAATTGTCCAATTGTATCTGACTTTTTTTTTTTTTTACCCATTTTGAGGTATTCTTAGCAAAGATACTGGCATGACTGGCATGCATTTCCTTTTTCAGTTCATTTACAGATGAATTAAGAAAAGATTAAGTGATTTCCACTTGTTAGTAAGTTTCTGACACTAGATTTGAACTCAAGAAGATGAGTCTTCCTGATTCCAAGGCTAGGACACTGTTTACTAGATAATTTAGTTTTTATTCAAAATTAATTTAATTTAAAGGGTGCATTTTCAGAGACAGAATAGCTAATTGACATTCACTTGAATTTTCAACATTATTTATCCTAACAATAATCCTATTATAAAACTTTCTTCTTTCAAACAGGTTGTAGGAGGAAAGATGACTGAATCAGGTCGACTCTGTGCATTTATCACCAAAGTTAAAAAAGGAAGTTTAGCTGATACTGTGGGGCATCTTAGACCAGGTATGTTTGTATCATGAATTGTTTGTTGGAGATCTTGGACTTGAAAAATATGAAAATATAGTAGTTTAGAATGTATTTTGATTAGTAGTGAAATGCTCACTCATGTTTCATATAAATCTTCAGTCATTAATGAGATTATTACTAGGATATTACTAAAGCACACAGTATAAATTTTTTAAATGAGTTTTTTTTTCATTTTTAAATGTTATACTTGTGTTAGCTAATGTTCCCCTTTAGTTCATAATAGTACTGCATTATAAATTCTGGTTTATGGGAGAAAAATAACTTTTTGTAGGAAATTTGGCAAATTTCTAGTTTGAAAAAAGGCAAAATCTGTGGGATATCCTAAAATCTCATAAACGCTTACACACACACACACACACACACACACACACACACATTTATCTGTATACATATATGTGTGTATCTAGAAATATACTCTAAATACACACTTAAATTTTTACACAAATAACACATTTTGATTTTTATGAAGTCTAGAACTTTATACAAATACAATACATAATAATACACATAATGCAAAGATATTATAGATGTTTTTATCATAATGTTCCTTTTCTGTTGTTGCTTATTTCATATAAAACTTGTCTCTTATTCATGAATATGCTAATTCTCTTGGCTAGTCATATTTTAAGTCACTGGAATTATTCTACTCTATTTTATCCTCATAGTTTCATTTATTTATTTATTTATTTTGGTCCTGGGTAGTTCCATGGCACCAGGGTATCATTTATGTTTTGAATTAAACTCTTGAGGTTAGTTGTTCTTCTAAGATTATTCCTGCTGCAAACTACAGGTGATGAAGTATTAGAATGGAATGGAAGGCTACTACAGGGAGCTACATTTGAGGAAGTTTACAATATCATTCTAGAATCTAAACCAGAGCCACAAGTGGAACTTGTAGTTTCAAGGCCTATTGGGTAAGTTGGTTTTCCATTACTTTAAATTTCCAATAATGATACAATTTGATATTCTCTGTATTCTGCATCAATAAATTTTTTTAAATTGTTATCTCCTACATAAAGAATCCAAAATATTGTTCCAGTCATGTCCAAAAAATATTGAATTTTATAAAGAGTATGTCACACTCATACATTCTCTCTCTCTCTCTCTCTTTCTCTCTCTCTCTGTCTCTGTCTCTCTCTCTCTCTGTCTCTCTCTCTCTCTCTCACACACACACACACACACACACACATCTCTTACTTGCCTTCATTCAGGGAGCTCCTCCTATCAGCTGATTCTTTATTTGGATTCATTTACTAATAATACGTGATCTCCTACCTTGTCTCTTCCCCCCACCCCACACACAATATATTAAATCCTAGACTACCAAAACTAACTTCAACCCCTTCCTTGTTACCCCAGCCATTCTTCAGCTTTTGATTGATGCTTGTTCACTCATTTCCATCCACCTCAATCCTATGGTATTGTTTTTCCTTATAGCCACTATCAGATTCTCCCTCTCAGTGGCTCTGCGTTGAGTGTGTCCTTTGGAAAAACTCAGATAAGACCCATATTCAAGAACTAACCCTCAGTGATTCCTAAGAAAGGGATTAAAAACTTACATCTGTTAGTGTCAATTTGTTCATCTGCTGATCCCTTAGCTCTTTTATTGCAACTTTTTTTATCCTATTGATAAATTAATAAATGGAAGGCACACAAATAAATGAAAAATACAAGGAAACAACATACAAGAAAAACTATTACCTTAATATTATTTTGGCTTTCGTAATGTATTTGATACCAAAATAAAGAGTTAAAGTGATAGTCATTGTTTAATTAAAAAGTCTTACTACACTGATTCAAAGAATCAATACACAAATGTAAAATGAGGGATAAATGATGGGCTGAATTTCATGAGAAAAAAGTCTGGTGGGCTTAATAGAGTGCAAACTCAGTATGAATCAGCAATGTGAACTGGAAGTTTAAGGAAAAAAAATAACAAAGTGATCTTAACTATATTAAGAAAACCATAATATCAAGAAAGAATGATGGTTAATGGCCCTACTGTGTTTTGCCTTGGACAAACATCATATAGAATATTGTCTTTAATTGTGGGCACCACACTTTAGAAAAGGCCATTGCCAAGCTGGAGTCTCCAAAGGAGAGTAATAAAGATAGAGGAGGACACCAGACCTTGTTCTAAGGGGATAACTTGAAGGAAACAGTACAGAGAAGTTTTAGGAAACTCTGTGGGAGAGGGATTACACTTGTTCTGCTTGGAGTTGGCAGTAAGAATTATGAACAATGGATGAAAGTTTTGGGGAGCAAGATATAGGCTTATTTAAAAATGAATTCCTAATGATCAGAGATAAATGAAAATGTAGTAGACTTTCACATGGTAATGTGTTTCCCCTAATTTTGACTTCAATTAAATAGGAGATGATCCCATTTGGGGCTTATTATGGAAGCATCTGTATATATGAGTTGGATTAAAAGACTGCTGAAGTCCCTTCCAACTCTTATGTTTTGCAAAAGTAAATTCCTTAATGTTTAGGCTTTTGTTACAGTTCTTTCTCCATCTTTAGCTTCAAAAGAATATTATTTATGTAAAATGATTAGAATTATGTGAGAATAGCTAAAGACATCTTCAACATTATCACCATAAAATATGCTCTTGCATATGAAACCATGTAAAGATAGCTTTATAAAAATTGTCCTTATCCTATTAGAAGTTTATAAGCCAAGACAGATAAAGATAATATAAGCAATGACTAAATGTCATACAACTTAAATAAAAAAAGTAGAGAACTATAATTATTTTCTTATTCAATAGGCATTTATTAGCTACTATGTGAAGAGAAATAATATATAATTAATCAATATTAATAAAAACAAGGGGAATATAAGATTCAGGGTAGAATTTTTTTTAATTTTTAAATTAAATTAAGGTTAAAGCCCTATTGCCATAATGTATGCATGTATATATGTATTTATTTATTTTTGTTGAGGTATTTGGGGTTAAGTGACTTGCCCAGGGTCACACAGCTAGGAAGTGTTAAATGTCTGAGACCAGATTTGAACTCATGTCTTCCTGACTTCAGAGCTAGTGCTCTATCCACTGAGCTACCTAGCTGCCTCCCCCTCCCCGTGTACATTCTTTAAACATTAGAATTCTACCTAACCTGAACCTGAAATGAAGATAATCACTTATTTCTATTGAAGTATATCTTAAAATATACTTCCCTCAGGAAGCTTCACCCAACTTGTCTTATTTTGCAAACCTCTGATATGCCGATAGTTTATGATAATAAAGTGGTATTTTGAGGTTTTAATTTTCAATCTTTAAGGGATCTACTCTATGATATGATTTTTATATAATAACTTCTGTCATTTTTATATTTCTTAAATATTTTGGAATATTTATTCACATTATTGTAAATTGCTATAACTGACTTTAAGACTTATTACATGATTTATTAAATCACTCGGGTAAATCCAAGCTCAAGCAAAAATGCCCTTAATTATTTTTTGCACAGAAGAGATGGGGAACTTTTCAAATGGAACATACATTACTCGCAATACACACACACACACACACACACACACACACACACACACACACACACACTCATGCCAGTCCAAAATGTCCATCATGTTTAAATTTTTATCCTAAAGTATGGCTTAAGTTAGTAAAAAAAATTCAATAAATTCTAAGTGAATCTTACTAAACTGTCTTTTGATGTATTTGATTAACTGAAGTAGTGATAGTACATCTCTAAAGGACAAAAATAGGTCTACTTGTTTGATATTTATTAAGATGATAAACCATGTACCATGTATGCACAAATTCATAAATTTATAATTTATAAGTCCACAAACAATTTAATAATTTAATTGTAGAGTTAAATATTTTATTATTGGCCAAGATATTACTTATACCAATGTTTGAAAAAGTTTCCTATTATTTCCTTTTTCATTCTTTCAGAGACATCCCCAGAATCCCTGATAGTACACATGCACAACTGGAATCCAGTAAGTTTCATTTTTTTTTAAAGTGAGAATATAATGAAATTCATAATAAATAAATACAATAATTTCTATTTTTATAATAGTACAATGTGATAATTTAATACAAACTAATACAATAACAAAAGATGAACCACCAAATGAATTGAATCAACATTGATTTGTTATGGTAGAAATGTTTTCATGCATTCATGTTCTATTTGACAAAACATGATAGGGTCTCAGCAAATGTTTTCTAATTGAATGCTCCTGGGACAGCAGCTGGGAATCTCTAAAGCTCTAAGGCAATGGGGCTACAGAGCCCTGTCTACAGAGCACTCATTCTGAGATTCATTATAACAGTGAACTTTGAAAATGTCACAACCTTTAAAACATTGTAACAGGCATTTTGTATAAAATTTATAATTTCAAAGTTGCACTGTTAAATATAAATGAAGGGTTGCTGGTTCTATTCTAAATGCAAAATTATCATTTCAGGCTCTAGCTCTTTTGAATCTCAAAAAATGGATCGCCCTTCCATTTCTGTTACTTCTCCCATGAGTCCTGGAATGTTGAGGGATGTTCCACAATTCCTGTCTGGACAACTTTCAGTATGTACTCACTGAAATAATTTTTTTCTTGCTTTTTAAAATGCTTTTAGATATGATAATACTCTAGAGGAAGACATTCTGGCTAAAATATGACTTTTTGTGAATATAACTTTAGGTTTTCATTTAAAGGTCATTAAACTTCCCCCTACCTCCTATTTCTTGGTTCAAATGAAAAAGTAACTTTATTTAACCTAGATTCTTTTGAATTTAGAGAGTTCTAACTTTTTTTCTTTTTCTGTATTTAAGCCTTTTATCTCCTACTGTCATAACATTCAGGGTCATGGTCTTTTGTTCTCTATTCCATGGTAGCCAAGCCTTATCCTCAGACATATAAAGGAGGTAAAATGTTATATTACGTAAAGGCCTTATTTAAGCTAAAGGAATCTGTTATGCATTCTTCCTTCTTTATCTCTAAAACAATTCTATGAATTTTAGGATATTAGTAGTTTATTTATAGTTGTATATTTATAAAGGAATTTTAGTTTGTTTTCCAAATTAGTGAAGCATAGGGATGAGTAGAGCAAAGTTTTTAATATAGTACTAATTCCATGATATATGTTCATGCTATTTCTAACATATCACATTACATGGTAATTCTAAAAAAAATGAAAATTTCAGATATACACTTTTATTTTCAAATCAGAAAACTTTTGAATATTTCATTCTTTTAAAACATAATGCTTCATTACATATAATATCAATATTATTTATTCTGTTTTAGAGTGTTCTTTTTATAATGACTTTAAACTGTTTTGAAGAATCAGAAATTGAAATTCAACTTAAATTTTCAAAATTCACACATCAAATTGTACAATGTTTTCAGTAAAATTCTATATAATACTTTAAAAGAAATAGTGCTTTTATTTTGTTTTTTAACTTATGAAAGGGTTAATAAGAGTAAGTCATTTTGCTTTTTAAAATCACACTCATGAATTATAAAAAATGAAAAAATCCTAAATATTAAAATAAACAAATAATAACTAAATCATTTGGACAGCATGATTTGTAGTCTAATATGTTTGCATTTGCTGTTCTTTTTTAAAAGTAGATGGATTCTTGCTGATATTGATATGTTCCTCCTTCCCCACTCTCTCTCTCTCATTTTCTTCTATAAGCAAAATGTCCTTTTAATTTTTCATAGTAATGCTGTATGTCCTATTTTCCTTTATAAGCTGTATCTAATTATTCTTAAATATGATCTGGAAAAATAGAAGAATTAATATAGTCACAAATGCTGATTCAGGGGAGAGGAAAGAAAGAAAAAGAATAACACTTATGTAATAGGTATTTTAAGTCAGCCACTGGGCTAAGTGCTATTTTATAAATATGATCTCATTTGACCCTCACAAAAATGCTATAAGATAGGCATTACTATTATCCCAATTTTCTACTTGAGTAAACTAAGGCAAACAGTAGTTAAGTGCTTTCCCTAGGTCACACAATTAGTATTTGTAGCTATATTTATACTTAGTTCTTCTTGATTCTAAGCCTACCTTTCTATTCAGTGTGCCACCAGAACTACCTCATATGATTGTATATGTTCATGTGATTCTCCTTTCTTAAGACCATATCAAATTTCCTACATGGCAAGTGTAACACTTTCAAATTCCTGATCTTTAAAAGAGACCGAATGAGACAAATGAATAAACGTTTCCCTATCCTTTGAAGAATATGAAGTAAATGATGTTTTAATAAATCACTGGAATGTTCAGGTCAAATGTATAATTCAGGGAAATATTTCACCCTTACCTCAAAGTTTTTTATAATATGACTAAAGATCAAAAAAGCTAAAATTGGAAAATTTAGGAAGCAACATTAGCCTCCCTTAAATGTATAGAATTCAGATTTATTTTCTCAAAGTTATCATAAACTTAAAATCCATGGGATCTTTGTTTGAAAATGAGTGTCAATATCATGTCATTATTATTTGAAAGCCGTATGTTTTGTATTCAAGTCTTTACTATTATGCTAGATATTTTTCTTCCATCTACTAATGTTTCTGAAATTAATTTGAGCTATTCTTTTGCATCCAAGAGAACGTTAGCAATATGTTTATCTAGATAAAGAGGTATAAGAATCTCTCTTATCCTAATTCCAATATTTTCTTTTACAGGAAGCCTTAGACCAATAACACTATGCCAGTTATGCTCTAGCTGTACATATGCTGAGAAAAGGGGAATCTTAGGCATATGTGATGTATAGATAGTATGTTACCATTACAAAAGAAATTCCCTTTCCTTCTAATCCTCATCATGCTACACCTCCCTGTCAGTGACATTTAACTTAATGATACTAAATCTGTCAGATTATAACTATACTTTGTACATAGACAGAAATTGTTTCATCTTGTACTTTTATTATCCTAACACTAATTTATACCAAGCTTACTGTGCTATTTAACTCCTAGAGGGTCAAATAACAAAAAGAACAAAAAAAATAAAAACTTCTACCAACACATAATATTTTCATTTTCAATTACTATTTAACTCCCCTAGGATCCAGTGAACATCAGCTAAATTACATGTTAATCTATTCACTTAGAGAAATTTGTTTTTGCTAATTTTTCTTTTTTGCTTTCTTATTTTTTCTTTTCATTTGGGTTTCTCAATATAAGTACTTTTCTCTGTAAGAAAATGCCATTTTAGAACTTTAGACCATACAATTGGATGAGGTAGTATTAAATTTGTTTTTAGATTATATTGATGTGAAATACAACCTTTTTACACTTTCAAAATTGAGAATATACAACTCTGATTTTGTATTAGATTAAATAGACCAAAACTCATATTTATTGAACATAATAGTTCATTTTATTTGTGGTTGATTTTTTATTTATGAGTTTTTGTATTTGTTTTAGAAAATTTTCTTTCATTTCTCATTCTTTGTTTATACATAACTATTTGTATGCATTCTTTCAAAGACGTACCTGAATGAAGAATATATGTCCTCTATTACACTTTACTTTTCTTCTTTTTTAAACCAAAGTTATCATTGAACTTTGAATCTATTTGTTTCATTCCTGGTATTTCAACAATGGTGCATGAAAGGAATATTCCAGATACAACATTGAAGTGAATAATAGTAGGAAATGATCTTCAAAAATGGGAAAATAACTGAAGCATACAAAGCCAAATTTTACATTTGTAGTAATCAAAAAGTGATGCCCATTCTGCATAAAATGAATCAATGTACATAACTGACAATGGTCAGTTATAATTCATTTTTCTTGTGTTTTCAGTTATTAAAATACTATATTATATGCCTATTTAACACTATTAAAATTTTAGTTTCAAATAAATGTATGGTTCAGAAGATATCAGTGGTTGACTTCAGGAAGCTACATGCATTAATGGGGAATTCATACTATCTTCATCTTTTTGAAAGTAGTAAAAAAAAATGTGTATTTAATGAGAAAGCAGTTTCTTTTTAAGTATTCAGAGATTTACTTGCATAGCCTCCCCAACTCTAATATTCCTGGTACTTTTTTATAAGCCAAGAGAATTGAAGGCGAAGGTAAGAGAGCCCATCTTTCCCTGATGTTTAATCATTAGCTACATCTTGTGCCACTCAATCTTCCTGGTCCTTTTCAGTTTCTTATATTATGAAATGTGGATTGGATTAGATAATCCCTGAGATCTTCCTTAATTCTTGATCTGTGTATGTCCAGTTTTTCTCCTATTCTGTCACTTTCTTACCAAGCTTTACTAAATGTTGAGATTCATCTCCAATTAATAAATAACTGAGCTACTAAAATGAGATTATTAGCATTTCTAATTTATTTTACTACTTCATACATAAAATGGAATACTGCTTACTCTAGAGGGATATTACATTTATTTGTGAGACATAGAGACATGAATAAAGACTGAGAGAGGTAGAAAAGAGAGACAAATAGGGAAGAGAAAGAGGAGAGACAAATGGAGAAAGAGAAGAGAAAGATGAAAGAGACAGAAAGACAGAGACAGACAGACAGAAGCAGAGACACATACACAGAAAAACACAGAGAGACAGACACATGGACATAGAGATTGTGAATTTTTTTCAGGTGGTCAAAATTATTTACATTTAAGACTTCCTTTCTTTTCATATTTCCAGTTTTATTTTTCATGTTTACTGCTTAAACATCTTTGATTTAAGGGGCAAAGAGCCACTCAATTGCTTCTTTCCAGTACATTGCTCCTCTCTGCCCTGAGGTTAAAGGTTCAGTTATTACTTTGTAGATGGAAAATTAGGAGAGAAGCATGAAATGAGTTGAAAGGTACATCAGGCGCTACTGAACAAAAATATAATGAGTGCTCATTTGTTCTTCTTCAATGCTACTCAGTTTAAAGAAGTAGTTTATTTCTTTATTTTGACCAGGAAAACACACACACACACACACACACACACACACACACACACACACACACACACACATATATATATATATATATATATATATATATATATATATATATATATATATATATATATATATATATATTCTGGTTAGATGATGTCTTTTTTATTTGTTTTAAAGTAGATAAAATGATAAAAGAAGTGGAAATTACGTGGATAAAGCATTTTAAAAAATTATCCTAAGAATGTGTAATTGAATGAACATAAGAGTAGAAGTTAGGTCACCTGAATTTGATGTGTGATGATTGGTATGCTATTTACATTCTCTGGGCCTTGGATTTTTCATATGTAAAATGGGGATATTGCTTAAAATCTACATATTTTCGGAATCATCATAAGTTCAAAGGAAAAAATAAATATGAACATTTTGTCATCATATGATAAGCACTCAAGGTTTGGAAATACGTAAAATGCTTATCTAGTCTGAATGTTAGTAATTATTTTCTTTTAGATGAATAGTGATAAAATAAAAATGTTTCAGATTCTTTTCAAACTGGAAGCTGATGGAAATAAGAATAATTTAATAAAAACTACTAATGTAATTGAATTATAGACATATTTTATAGCCTTTGATGATTCTATTAGTACTTAATTTTTAAGTCTGACTCATTCTGAAAACAATGGCTATCATGGATTGCTTTTACTAATTTATCTATTACCCATTTTCCATCTAGTTTTTCTTCAGTTTTGCCTATGGTTCTCCAGTTTTGTCAATGATTTCTTCTATTTAGTTCATCTAAAGGTTAAATTTGAATTTCTTCATATTTCATTTCTAAGGCTCGGCTTTTATTATGCATTTGAAACTTTATATTCAGAAAGTTCATACCCGGATGTTAGGATTACTAAGTGAGAACTGAGGTTGTCTGGATAGTTACAAGGTGAGAACTCAGGTTGACTTGGTAGAAGGAGCAAGCCCATTGGCTGGGGTGGTTCTTCCCAGAAGCCCCTGCATTATGCCACGCCCATTCTCTGGGAGAATAAGAGAGGACTCTCAGAGAAAGAAGAAGACTCTCTGCATTGCATCAGGCCTGACGGGGCTCTCTGCAGGAAGGGAAGTCACTTCTTTGGACAAGAGTTAACAGCAACTGCCTGGAGACAACGGTTCGTTACAGGAAGAAGAATCTGTCGGAGAGATTTGAGTAGTAGACACAGCAGATCTCTTCCCAGAGAGCGATCCAGCAGCTTCTGGAGACGACAGCTCGTTACACCCGAATGTTATTTCTCATTCACTTCTAATTTGTTACTTTATTGAATGTGATTTTAAAATCTATTTCAAGTAAATTAAATTTTTATATCTTATCATTTTTTGGCCAAATTTACACATTCCATTAGAATATTTAAATTTAAATATATATTGTAAGGGGGATAATTATTTTTAAGGTTATAGTAGTGTGTGTTGGTTTTTACTTTTGGTCTTTTAGTTCCAGCGTGTTGTCCTTTTTGGTTTTGTTTTATTGCTTTTTTCTTTAATTTTGCTTACCAGAGCCAAAGCCTTAGTAGAAGAACAACGCCTTTTGTTCCTAGGGTTCAGGTAAAGGCCTTGTCTGCCTGACAGAAACTAAAATTGTGCTTAAAAGTTTATTTATTTGTTAATTTTTGGAAAATGCATTGTAGGAAAATGTTATTGTTTTGGTATGTTGCTTTAACCCATATCATCTACTGAGCAGCTTGTAAAGTTCTGCATGGGGGTTGAAATATTGAATTTAATTTAAAGAGACAACTGGCTACAAGTTTTGTTATTGAGTTTATGATGTATTCTGTATTTAAACTTGGGCTCCAGAAGGATTTAGACTAAAGATTATACCCATAAATGTATCCAAGTTAATATAGTAAAAGAAATGGCTAATTTTGTGCTGTTGATCTTTGACCTTATTACACTAAGGTTGCTGTCTCTTTAAATCATTCATTAGTATTTATATTAGTATAAAATTGCATTTTCCAATTAATAGCTCCCTGAGTAGAAGATTGGCAAATAAATTTGTACTTGAACAAAAATATGAATTGTGATCATATATATTTACATATATATGAGGCATGTATTAAATGTTCAAATAATAAAAATATTATATAATCTTAAAATATATTTTTGTTATAAGTCATTGATAACGTTTATTTTTGGTAACATTTTGGTACACATTATTTGCCTCTTTTCATTAGGAAATGATTAAGTGGTAGATTAACTGAACTGTAGGTTTTACTAATATGTCAGTGCTTATCTTGCTTTGCTGCATGATTTTCTATTTGTTTTGAATACTATATTAAAATATTTTACTTATTAAATAATTTCTTGTTTGTATTAAACTAAACGAATTTACTCCTGTTATGCAGACACTACCTAAAATATTTTAAATGTTATTGTGATTAGGTTATGATGATGATTCTATATAAATTTTTAAAAGTTTATATTAAAAATAACATTCTTGGCTAAAACACCAAGAACAAATAAATTTGTATTCATTAAGATATGTTGATTTATTTTTTAAATCAACAAACTATTTTAATACATTATTTAGAGGCACAGTCTCAAAATTTAAATACAGGTTAAAATAATATAAAGAAAATTATATCATCTTGCTAATGCAAGCTGGATAGCTATTAAAACTTCAATGCAAATATTTAAAAATGCAATTGAAATAAAAAATACACAATTTTAGAAAATTCTGAAGAAATATATATTATTCATGAAATAAAATGTAGTTTCACATAAACTTGATTTATATATTGATTCACATAAATTGATTTTTAAAAATTGATAAGTTGAATTCATTATATGCTAAAATAAAGTTAAAATTTAAAGATCAAACACAATTTCTATTTTAATAAAACTCTAATGGTATTAATGATGTGAATAATTACTATTTTACATAAGAAAATGTGTAGGAAAGTGATATAAATTTAAATTTTTATACATATATTTTATTCACATAAAATCTATTTTATTATGTTGAAATATATGTTAAATTCCTATCTGCTAAAGATTTTAATGAAGGTAAAAGTAACATATTTATAGAAATTCAAGCACGAGTCTCAGCATGCAAAATGTCTTAAAGCTATTAAATTGGCTATTAATAATGAGATGTATTCAGTTTAGCTTTTATTTCTTCAGCTTGGAGGTTCATTTTAAATGTCTTCATGTAGTTTTTGCAGTATTAATGTACTAAATATTCAGTGCAATGGTCAGAGAAATGAAAAGATGGGGCTTTCATATAATCTGAAGTCAATGGAAATGAGGATAGCCATATTTCCCAATATTGCTATATTTAATTTAGAAGATCAAATCACGTCATTAATTGGTTTTGTCAGTATAAGCAGAAACAAAAAATTTCTATAGATTGAAGGATAAAAGCCTATCTCACTCTTTAATCTCATGAAGAAACAGAAGCATCTTTTTGGGTCTTTTTTATGTATTTTATTTGCTTCTAAATATTCATCTATACTACATATGTATATATTTATGATCTACTGTCATAATGCACAAAATTATTTTAAAATTTAACATTCTATCATAGATTTTTTTTTTACTTTGGTCAAGATTTGTTTTACTACATATAATCCAACACAAACGACTACATGAGAAACTAATGCATGATAATGTTTATCTTGTAAAAGCATTATTTTTTAATTATCATAGTCAGCCCCAATTTTCTACATTTTTTGGACCTATATGTAGAGTGAAATTTAGGCTAGAGAGAATAGATGCTAATGAATGACATGTGACATTTCTTCTTGTTCCCTAGGTCATTATCCTTTTCCCCAAATTCTGCTTCCCTCTTAATTTCTGAGATAGGGACCAAAGTAGAGTACAGTTCTGAGTCAAAACCTGGACTTAATTCTTGCTACCACAACTAATGAACCATATTCAAACAGAAGAAGGCTAATGTCATAACTCAATACAAATGGATTCATCACTAAGTAATGAGTTGCTAATTTCTGACCTTGTACTTATGAGATTATGTCAAGGTTCCTCATCTGAAATGAAGTCAACATTCCTGTAGCATTCTAAGTCAGTGACGAATATATTTTTCTACAAAAATGAAATTTATTTCCTGAAGTATTTTAATTTTAAGGTCTGATAGCATAGGAGCATTCATTGCATGAAACTTCTATTTAACCCCACTTTAAATCTTTGAATTGTTTTCTATGTAATAACCCAAAATACTTCTAAAAATTCCTTTTGAACTTTGTCAACAGGTTACCAATGTAGAATACAAAAACATCCTTTTTGTTGCTACTGAATTGAGATGTGGCACCATTTAGATAAATTTTACCCTTGGCACAGTAAAATAATTTTTAAAAGTTATACAAAAACAAGTGTTTAATCAGAAATCTAAGTATATTCTAAATTACTTCTACAAACAAAATTCTAAGTAATTTGCATAGACTTCAAAATAAATTATGCTGTTTGATATATACAAATTGATAATTTTAGCACATTGAAGTTATTATAGCATATCCTTTTATTTTTTCCAACATAACTTGCAAATGGAACAGTATAATTTGAATTCTGTGCTAATCTAAAAATAAGTTGGTAAGGTGACAAGATGAACTTGATAGGTGGGGTTATAAGCATTATGCTATCTTATTAAAAATAAGGACGGATTAATGTTTTTGTTTTGTTTTGTTTTTTTCCTTTTCAGATAAAACTGTGGTATGACAAAGTTGGTCATCAATTGATAGTTACAATTCTGGGAGCAAAGGATCTCCCTTCCAGGGAAGATGGGAGACCACGGAATCCCTATGTCAAAATTTACTTTCTTCCGGATAGAAGGTAGGGGCAAAAGAGAAAAAAATAAAGTATTTTTAAAAACAAGCACAAAAATAAATTTTTTTAAAAAGGTGTTACAAAGGCTGTCTTTTTTGTTTGTTTATATGCAATAAGCTGATTCTATATAGAATATTTATATAACTTGAGAGAGCCAAAAATTAAAATACATTATATATAATTTCATCATTATTATAAACTTTCTCTATGAATATTATCTGTAATGCTTCTATAATTTTGTAGACTAGATGAAGACTAAGGCTGTGATAGGTTAGTAACTTGCTCACTGCCATATAACTACTGCATATTAGAAGTGAGCCTTGAATCAAAGTCTGACTCCCATTGACTAGCACTTTTTCCACCAAGGCATACTTTTTTTTAAGCAATACAAATGTAAACAAATTAATCAAAATGTAATAATTATCTACTCTGTTCAAATCAATTGTGCTAGGCACTAGGGATACAAAAATTACACAATTTCCTGCCCTTAAAAAAATCTTTGAGTGTATAAGAAGAGACAACATGTAAACAATACATACAAAATAGATATATAAACACAGTTGTGTATGTATATAAAAGGCATTAACAGAGGACATAAATGTAATTTCAGGTAGTAAGCCAAACAGAATCATATTCTTTAAGAAAATTTAAAAGTTTTTAGTGAACACTCTGCACTCTTTTCCCACACAAACTCATTTGATTCTTTAACTTGCTCTTAGGTAAATGAATGAAAAAACATTATATTATTCCTATGGCCCAATTAGTAGGCATTACCTCATACCAGGTGATCTTAACTACACATCAATCTTTTTCTTATTTTTTAAAAATATTTTGATAATTGTACTTCAGTATAATTGGTTTGCCTTATAATCCTGTATATTTTATATTTTTAAAAATGTTAGTCTGAGGTGAGGTCCATAAGTTACATCAGGCTGCCAACAAGATTCATACCGAAAATGATTAAGAACCCCTTTATTATGCCATTAGATTACTAAAAAACATTGGTTCTGGGAACAACTTCTTCAGGATGCTACTAATTCTATATTCTCCAGAGTTACTATTAACTCCACATTAAAAAAAACAAAAAAAACAAAAAAACAAAAACAAAAAACTCCACATACTGATTGGCAAATTTTGCAGCTAGATTGTGATTACCTTTTTATTTATCAATATCATATAGGTAAGATTTTAAACCTTAATTTTAAAGGCAAAATGGAGCTAACTCCCTTGAGTCAAAAAGACCTATTATCCTTCTTCTAAAAAATAATGACTATGTCATCCAGAAGAAGTCACAGGTCTGCTCCAATAAAGAAATTTCCCCCCGCTGCTGATTACATATATTTTTGTACTTAAACTTTAAAATTTTAGATAGCCCATGGAATATAGTAATATTTTACCTATTGGAAAAGACTATTATTCTTAAAGCTTTCAGCAGCAAAGTATGTCAAATGATTGAGAAAACAATGAAATGATCTTGAACTGGCTATTACCATGGATTCAATAAATTATATCCTTCCTTTTTGTCTAGTGTTCCAGGCTAAATACATATTATTCAGAGTTATAATTTGCTGAGACTGAATTAACAAGGCAAATGGCCAAAAAAACTTCAAACCCAAAACCTAAACTCAAACCAAAATGCAATCCTCTTCTCATAGATAACAAGTATAAATGTGATCCCTTAATGATATGTAATGCATTAATCAGTGAAACGTTATAGTTCCACCCCACCTTGTCACCCTGTCATATTCTCCATAAAACATATGATAATCTTTAAAATGGGGGAAATAATAGCTGATTCCTTCCAGACTGGTAATGAAGAGCAAACGAGATACTGTCTTTGAAGAGCTTTGCAAACCTTAATGCACTATATAAATGCTAGCTATATTACTGGGTATCATTATTACAGACTATGCTTTACCTAATGGGCTGGAAACTTTTTCTAGGCCTTTTTTACATTTTGGGGGTATCATTGTAGCTATTATTCTTTGATCTTTCTATATATGATGGCTCACCTCCTCTACTTACAAATACCATGCATTTCTGTATTGTCTTCATTTTCCACAGCTTTTACGCCTTCAGATATTGTGGTTCAAAAACATTTTTAATGATTTCATATCACCAAGACAACACTTGTGTTGAATTTTCATCCAAATACCTTCTTAGGAATTATTTTTTCAAAAAGGAACAATATGATTTTTATATGTGTGAAAAAAACAAGAGCTATGTGTTTTTTTCATTCCAGTACTGCCTCTGACTCTATAGGAGCAGATACTTTATTGAGAGAACATGATTAATATTGATCTCAAAAGGTTAAGTATCTACCTTGAATATGTTTCATTTCTTCTTGTGGGACAGTTATATATTCATGAATTTAAATAAATTCTTCCTGAAACTTCTTTTTAAACAGTCAGCTTATAAACAATTTATTTATACTACATATATTAAGCATGTATTTATTTCAAAGACTTTTCCATGAAGATTTGACAGGCATTATTCTGAGGTTTCAGGCAGTCAGGCAACAAGTAGGAGAGGGGAACAGGAAGGTTAAAAGGTGGGGAAGGAGGAAAACAGAAGAAGGAAAGAAAGAAGAAAGGAGAACAAAAAGAAGGAGGAGAAGGAAGGAAAAGAAGAAGGAGGAGGAGGAGAAGGAGAAATAGGAGGAGAAAGAGGAGAAGAATAAAGAAAGAAAAAAAGAAGAGAGACACATACAGAGAAAAACACCCCCCACAGACACACACACACAGACTTTTTTTTTTCCCTGTAGATGATTCAGTAGGAGAGATGATCCAAGGAGGAGTAATGAGTAATTAAAAACTTGCAAAGAAAGAAGGCTAAGGCCCCCAATTAATTACACTTTGAATAGTAGCAGAATTCACTAAAGATAACTCATTTAGAATAATAAAATTACACAACTAGAAAATATCACAGGGATCATCAAGTCTAATTCCCTCCCTTAATGCATGAATTTAGAAGTGAACAGTTGAATAAGATGAGGTGTGAGAATTGTATTTGGAGTTTAGATCCATGGCTTAAAGTATAATGACAGACTTTTAGCTATGGATGGAATCTCCCTAACAAGAGTCATTGTAGTGCCTGTAAGATCAGAAGAACTCTTATCCCAAATCCCATTCTCTTTGATAAGTTTTATACTCAAAGAAACTCAGAACACATAATCTTTACTTCCCAGGCATAGTACTTGGAACGTGTTAACACTTGTTCAAATATATTTTTTTTTTCCGTTTACTCATTGAAGGTCCCAACTTAAATACAGAAGTTATAGGGGCATGTGGAAAGATAATACATTATTATTCACTAATATTAAAACAAAATAAAGAGGCTTTATGGTAGAGTACTGGACAAGTATTTCATAGTCCTATCTTGTGCTACTCACTAGCTATGTGATTTGATGCAAATTACTTAACTTTTCTGCAACAATTCATCTACTTATGAGGGAGTTGGATTAAATGATATTAATGGTCACTTATTGTTATGATCCAGAACTCTGAACTTGAAAGAAAGGATTCTTACAAGGTACTTAATCAGTGGAATTGATAGAGACAATAGCAATCTAATTTAGCATGGTTCAGTATGGTTGATTTAATCCTATAAGGAGAAGGAGATGTTATGGGCCAAAACTTGAAATAAGGTATTAAGTAGAATTGAGGAGAGAGTGGTTAAATCTACTTTAGCATTGATTTAATCCTACAACAAATAATGGTTTCCTAGTGATATAATGATTAGTTTGTACTCATTGTGTAGAATATAAACTAGAAGCCTCAGCCAGGGAGATTCAGTGATTCAAAGACAAGTGCACTAGCTCTCAGAAGTTCAGACAGATTCATTCCATCGCCCACCTTGTGGCTGGAGGCTGAAGCACAAACCTTTGGAGTCAGGGAGATTCAGAAGCCAGAGAAAGCAGGTGGGAGCTCAAGCTCTCAGAACCATGGAGAGAAATAGGCCTCCAGAAAAATTAGCCGAGCCCCAAGTGTAGGAGACAAGACTTTGAAGGAGACAATAAAGGATTGGACTTTAACCCCTGGCTACTCATGTGATGATTACTGAACTGAAACAAAGGCTGCTCCCAGAGACCTCTAGGAAACCGAAACAGAGAACATTACAACTTTTTTTCCAGTTTTAAAGTTCTCTTTAAGTGGTTATATATTATGTATCTGGGTTCTGTTCAGAGCTCTGCTCCTCACTATATGACACGGAACCAAGTCAAAACCTCTTTAGGCTTTAGTTGTCTTATCTGTAAAATGATGGGATTTTCTATGTGGTGCCTCTCTATCTTTAAAAATTCTTTGATTTAGGGCAGCTAGGTGGTGCAGTGGATAGAGCACCAGCCCTGAATTCAGGAAGACCCAAGTTCAAATCTGGTCTCAGACACTAAACACTTCCTACCTGTGTGACCCTGGGCAAGTCACTTAACCCCAGCCTCAAAAAAAAAAAAAAAAAAAAAAATTTCCTTTGTTCAAACTGAGAACAATAGCTTTTTAGGTTATCTAATTTTCTAGTCAGGCCCTAGAATAGGACATAGAACCTTTTAAGTCTTAATTACATTAACCTAGGAAATCAGGAGTAGGGAAATCAGAGTAGGGAACACTAATTATTTGGGGACAACATAAAAAGGAATGCTAACAAGGACAATACTAGGAAAAGGCAATTTCATGGAGGGAAAAGAGCATTGGACCCTGAGAAAACCTGAGTTTTATGCCCATTTGGTCTAATAGCTAGGTTTGTAATCTATGTAAGTCATTATCTTCTATGATCATTTAATTTCTTTTTCCATAGAATAAGAAGCTTGTACTAGGAGCTGTTTAGTCTTTTTCAACTCTATAGTTCTATGCCTGGAAGAACAGTAAAACAATTTGTCTACTTCACAGCTTTGCTTGAGGCCCACCACTGTCACAGAACTGGGCTGTATGGGTCATTTATTTGACATAGTATGTATGACATTTATTTTAATGCAATATGATATGAACTCCATCATGGCAGTAGATTATGGATAATATCTTTACTTTGTATTTCACCAAATGCAGAAGCCACTGAAGATTCATAAGCATGGAATGACATGGACAGACTTTTAGGAAACTAATACAATAGTCAATGTGAGAGGAAATGAATATCTGAACTAAAATAGTTGCTAGGGAAACAAGGGGAGAGATTCAAGAGATAAATAAAATAAACAGGGCCAGGAAACTTAATGAATAAGTAGATAAGGGAGAGAAAAATAAAGAATGACCCTGAGATTGTGAACCTTGATTGTTTTGAAGAATGGTGGTACCCTCAATAGAAGAGAAGTTTGTAGAAGGGGTGAGTTTTGATAGGAAAATTAGAAGCTAAAAATCTTGATTAACTCTGATTAAACTGTATCTGATCCAGACCTGTGATTGTATTGGGGTAAGAAACTATTTTTTTCTTATGCATCATGTGGTAACAGAGATTTTACGGATTCTGAAAGGTTAAATAATTTGCTCAGGGTCACATGGACAATATGTATCTTTAGCTAGAACTAAATTCAGGTCTTCCCAAGTAAGAGAACAGCTCAGTATTCAGATACTAGACTGTTTCTCCTTGAATAAATTACTCTAGATTTAGAATCACCTGTAACTAACCAGGCTGACATGACATAATTGAATTTATGAAGAGAGGAAATTATTAATGTAGAAAGGCAGTAAAATCATGGAAAGAGTAGTGGTTCTAAAGTCAGAGGACCTAGCAAATAGCGACTCCCAACTTTGTGACTTTGGGTAAGTATTTTTAAAAAGTAAAATAGGGAAGTTATATCATCTCTAAAGATCTTTCAACTCTAACATCCTATAATCTTTTGATCCTTGAGGACTTGAGAGGGTTTACCAAAGGATTTGCACCAAACGTTTATAAAGGTGAAACATTGACCTTTCCTTATTCTCACAGCATGTCTCTCCTATTCTGGCTGCATTTGACCAATTTTGATGCCAAGGTTTGCCATTCCACTGTAGATCAAGATCCTCAAATATCTCACATCTAATCAGTAGCATCTTTTACCATTCCTAATTTACTAATGATCTATAGCTTGGGATAACCCTCCCTGTTTGTTTTATTTACCTCTGGTTCTGTTCTCTATATTGTATATACACATAGTTGTTTGCATGTTATCTCCACCATTAAGAAGATTAAGAACAGGAGTTGTTTTGACCTTTACAGGTTTAGCTTTTAGCTGACACATACTAAATGCTTGATAAATGCTTGCTGACAGGTAACTCCTTCACTGGAGAGCTGAGAGAATTAATCATCCTAGTAGCTCCAAATATAATTTGTAATACAGCTTCATGCTATACCGTTCCTTATATCATGTATGTTATTTTTATTTATTGAGACTATGAGGCTTCTAAAGTATTCATTATTTTAGATGAAACATCCTAGTAATTTCAAATTAAGTAGCATGTTTGCAAAAAAATTTTTTTTATTCAAATTTTCAGAGCATAAAATGTTTAATGAAAATAGTCTAGGACATTAATACACTTTTTACTCTGTGACAAATCAAAAAAATTATATTCAGAATTTCATATTCTACTTAATATTTATTAAATAATTATTAAGTTAAATTATTAAAATTCTTTTAATACTGGTTAATTCAGATGTTCTAAAGTTTAGATGACATTGCCTTTGTTTATAGACAATCATATATAGCTATGTAGCACAATTTAAACTTTTGTAAAAGCTAACAAATCTTTTATTATCCTTTGTAGTGATAAAAATAAACGAAGAACTAAAACAGTAAAGAAAACATTGGAACCCAAATGGAATCAAACGTTCATTTACTCTCCAGTTCATCGGAGAGAATTTCGAGAAAGAATGTTGGAGATTACTCTTTGGGATCAAGCTCGAGTTCGAGAGGAAGAAAGTGAATTTTTAGGAGAGGTATGTGGAATTATTTATAAACTTAAACTATTGGTAACTTGTTAAATAATGTTAGTTTTTTAAATGCCAGTAAAAGAATTTCAAAAACTTTTAAGTAATTGAGCAAAAGTACATTATTTTTATAAGAAAAATGCTCTGAGAGTTTTCTCCTACTTTTTATATTTTTTTTATCAAAGCCAATAAAAAATCAGAGGTAAATACTGTGTTTTTAATTTGCTTCCTTAAGCTGTTACAAAAATTAAAGTATTGTTGGGTAAATATTGGTTTATATTTAAATCCCATTTTATGTCATCTTATTTCATTTTTGTAAATTTTATTTTATTTATTTCTTTATTTATTTCATATCACTTTTGGCCTCATGAGGTCTTTTGCATACCTTGATTTTTCAGAGTAAAAGGATTCTTGGGAATAAACAGTCAAATTAAATCCTAATAGCAGAGATTTCAGAAAAGTAGAGTGACCACTTTTTGGAATAAGATAGAAAATCAGTTTATACTGTTTCATAGCCATGTTATATATCAAAAGATGATCTCCTTGATTAAGTAAAATTAGGTTAATTAACTAGAATTCATTTCCATGACTTCTCTGATGCTTTGAATATAATTCTGTTACCTAACTAGAAATGTTCTTATTTGGTACTTCAGGTATCATGTAGAAATTCTTAATTTTTTTTATTCCTTTCTGAGAGTACTTTCAGAGAGAAGTCCCCAGAAGAATCAGACCTCAAAGTAATCATTTATTTAGTGTCCTATAAATTAAATTGTGTTTTCTTGTAAGTTGAGGAAATCATAGAGCTGATTAATAATTGTATCTGTTGCTTTCCCTTATCATATATCAAACTCAGTGCAAATTCCTAATGATCTGTTTGTAAAAATCTCTAATATTTATCTATTTTAGGAATTTAACCAACTTATTAGTCAGAGGTTAAGAATTTATTAATACAAGTTTACATGTACAGGGTTTTTGTCACATTGCAAATCATGTAGAATAGAAATTGTCTTATTTATTTTTGTGTTTCCCTCAGTGTCTTGTATATAGAAATATGCAATAAATGTTCACTGAATTAATGAGTGACTAATAGAATTTTTCTGATTCTAAAAAGAAGTACTTTGTTTATTCCCAATATTTTCTTAGTTGCAGACATTAGTTACTTGATGGATATTAAAGAGCTGAGGGAGTAGCTTCGATGATTCTTGCCACTCTCTGGGTCATTTCAAGTCACATTTCAGACCTTTTTAGGGCCTCAAGAAGAATAAGAAGGATTTTCCAATGAATAATTACAAAGTAATCAGCTGTAATTATCAATGTGAGACAAACAGTTCATTTCCCATCTACCTTTCACCTCACGCTTTATTTAAAATTCAAAAGAAATCTTTTTCTCCTCTTTTCTGTTCTATTTTTTTACTTATCATTTTTAAATAAAGCTTCATTCATTATAATTGTTATTAGATTTTAATTGGCTGCAGAATTCTCACACCATTAGTTAATGTTGAATCCTATAAACTTTTCTAGTAAGCTAAATAGAAAATGAAAACTGAAATTCTTATTTACTTAGAGCAGATAAAGATGTTTTAGATTTCTCCCTAATTTGTCGACATGTATGAAAAATCTCTTTAAAATTTTTACTTTTAAATTACTATAATACTTTTAAACTTATTCCAAAAGATGTGACCATGTAAGAAAATTTGTTTGCTCTTTCTGCTTGCTTTTGTAACAACCACCATGCCTGTTACTTCTATAGATTCTAATTGAATTAGAGACAGCATTATTAGATGATGAGCCTCATTGGTATAAACTTCAGACACATGATGTTTCTTCATTGCCACTTCCTCACCCGTCTCCATATTTGCCACGCCGACAGCCACATGGGGAGAGCCCAACGCGAAGATTGCAAAGTAGGTTTCAGTATTTCTTATTTCTTATTGGAATATTTCTCATTTTTGACTCTATAAAATTATAAGTTGTTGTATATCTTGTGGTTATTTTATAGATTTATAATGTTCTATTCAAGGCTACTAAAAGCTGTTTTGAATTGTATAAAAACAAAGTTATATTGCGTGTGTAAAATTCATGGAATAATTTTTATAAAGGTTGTTGCATTTTCTTCAAATCTATAACTCCAGATGAAGAAAATTTGATATATTTTAACTTTAGCATATAAAGTCTTAAATACAGTAATTAGTTAAACTATACAGTGACATTTTGTTTGGAAAAAAAAAACAATTATCCAAATAAATATGCCCTTGTTTCCTTAATTTTGTATTTCTCTTATAGAAATATTTATTATTTTTGCTTTGTTCCCTTGATATAACCCTCAAAAAGTGACTATAAGTATCCTGGTATTTTTCAAAGATTATTTCCAATTCAGAGAATGTTGTTTTATCTGTAACAAATAATTCTATCACTTACTTTAAGCAATAAACTTCCTCTAACAGCATTTAGAACAGGTATCCCTCTTAACTCTGAAGTTACAAGACTTTTCTTAATGAAGGTATTGTAATTCTGTTACCATATTGTGATTGTTTCTGGACTAGGCCTAATTGAAGCTGATCACATCTTAGTATTACAGCATATTTTCTATTATATGTGTTTAGAGACTTGATTTTGAAACTTCTGGAGAATTTAATCCTAATTCATAATAGAATGATTTATTTGCAAATTATAAAGACTGTTTATTAATTTACCAGGGGAGATATACTTGCCATGATAACTATTACTTTTAATTTCCAGGAAATACTTCCTTCTAAGTGGGTAGGGTAAGATGAGGAAAATAAATTATGACTAAACATGTTGCTTGATAATGGAATCAGAGTAGATGAAATTTGGTAATGTTGAGAAGAAATTAATAAAGTTCTGCCACAATAAAGACTACAAAATTAATCCTTCTCCATGAATATTCATATTCACCAAACTCAGTATCTTTGTCTCTCTCTTTCTTTCACAGTATTCCCCAGATTGTCTCTTTCTAATATCCCCAAAGACAATTCAACCTCCTGTTTACATTTGCCAGTACAACATGCCCTTATGGTATGTTTACAATTTTTGAAATTACCATTTATTTTACTTTAATTATTTTTAGGTGATAACTTTCTGGCACTTTAATTTTATCAGCAAATGATTTCCAAATCATGTTGTTCAATAGGTCTTCATCATGGGTCTTCAAATTAGAGTAATACTGCTACTGAGCCTGTATTTTGGAACTATGATTTTACCCTTGAATCCTATATTCACTTCTCTGAAGGACAGAAATTTAAACCATATGTGTAATTGTTAAAAGTATTCTCATGGCATTTCTGAAACCAATAGGAAAATGGTTGTTGAGAATATAAGTAAACAATAAGGGCTAAGAAATATATGTTAGAGCTGTTTACAATAAACTTTTTTCCCTCATGACACTTTTTCACCTTACATTTTTTTTTTACCCCAGGTATATAAAATAGATAAATCAAGCATTTACTGATAATAAATTATAATTTCACAACTCTTACTTTCAGTTAAGAGTCCCAATATGGAGTCATGAACCACATTTTAAGAAGTTAGGCTATATACAATACTCATTATTGACAAGAAGACCACTTCTTAAATACTATATTCTTGATAGAAGGCAATTACATATGCATACATCCTGAAAACGATGAAATTACATCATTTAAAATTATCTTTATTAAATAAGAGTTCGGTTGAGAATAAAGAAAGAAATCATCATCATTCAGTAATTAATAAGTATTCATAATGGAAAATTAGCTTATGTTATATAGTTCTAGTAATCCAAGATTAAGTCATCTAAAGATATAAACTCTGTTTTCCTACATGAAGGCTAATACTCTAATAGTTTTAGAGATTATATGAACCTGAGTATTAAGATAAGTCAATGACATTAATGAAAATTACCTTTTTCCAACATACATATTTAAATTTTTTAAAGAATTCAAATTGATTTTTGCAAACATTATAAAAATTTTGGAAATTCATTTCTAAAAGATTCGTTGGTTTTATAATTATTAACTTCAGCATAAAAGCCTCTTTTTAGTGAGATAAAAAGTCATCTTGGAAATATTTATAATCTTTGAAAAGGTTGTCCAAAGAGGCATTAATATTAAAAAGTAAGAATGTGTAAGAGACTGTTGCCTTTTCTAAGTAAAAGAAATGTTTCATATAATAATATAATTGCATTGGTATTCATATATTCTAAATATCAGGACATAAACAATTAGTTTATGGACAAGTTAGAATTTTAATGCATATGGAGGTTTTCTATAGCTTACTTTTATATTTTTTTTAAAGATGTGAATGCTCATTGCCCACAGAAGGAATAATTGTAGTGCTGCTGATGAATATGAGCAATATCACTAGAGCTTTTTATGAGTAAGCTGGCTGATAACATTTAAAAAAAATATGCACCAAGACTGAAATTTTGCTTTGAAATTATTAAAATGTCTGATTCTTGAAGTGGTATTAATTTTTCAACTTATCCAGTTTTCTAATTTACTAATTCATTAATAAGGGTGATTCATGATAGTGAATTCACTAAATGTGCAAGATACTGTGAAACACATCAGCTCCTTGAAAATCTGGAACTTGTGTTGAGAAATTTCTTATGCTTTTTAACTTTTAAAATTTAAATATAAAAATTTAACATTTTAACAAAATATCTACTTTTTATAATAAAATTTCTGCTTTACACATTTAATTTTTTTTATTATTCTTTACTCTTAAAGCAGTATTCAAGTCATTGATATTGTAATTTAATTCCTTTCTCTGTGTCAAGGTAACTGGATTAACGTTTGACTTATTACATATTTGATTATTACTTAGTGTTTTTTGAAAGTAATAGCCATCTTTATAACCACTTCACTTCTTCCAGTATGCATAACATTGTCCAGCTTAAAGTCTTCAAAAGAAAAAATGTATTACATTAGGAACAGAGAAATGATGCTGTTGGTTCAGTACTGTGGGCAGACAGATGAAAACATAAAATGGTTTAGTCTTTATTAATTGGATGAACTTTTTCTTATCCCTTATTTTTAATGTTATTAGTCTAAAACAGAGGTGTCAGACACACTGATGCAGGTACTCCTGACTGTTTACAAATTAGATGAAAATGTGTTTGGGAAATATTAAAATAAATAAAATGACAATGAAATATAGATAAGTGATTTTTGAGTGAATATATGACCCTTAGACTATATTATGAATGGTTTAGTAGTTAAACACCAATGGTATATAAGAGATTTTATTTTTGGTGGCATCTATGTAATTATTTAATATTTTGCGATTTTCTTAGTTACTCTGTAAAAAACTATCGATCAGAGATATCTGGGGGAAAAAACTAGGGGGAGCCATGATGGCCAAGAAACTGCTCAAACTTTCCCAGTTTCTATTGAAAAAACAACTTGACACCAAGCCTTTGAACAGTCTTAAATGACAGAGCCTACAAAGGGAAGAGAGAGAATGAAACATTGTTCCAGCTCTAGACAGGTTGGAAGGACTTTTAAAAGGTCAGTCTCACTGAGTGCAGCCCAAATGAAGTAGTATATCTGAAAGCCTGCGAGAGTATCTTAAGAACTGCCAATCAACAACTGAGACCTGTAGTCCTAGATCAGTAGAACAGTAGCAGGGAAGACCAGTGGGGCAGTCTCCAGTCTCAGTGAAGAAGGCAAATTCCCAGTCTGGGAAACCAAACAACAGGTAGGACAAAACCAAATCTCAAAGCTACACAAAAAGCTTGGAAAAGTACTCTGTGTCCCAGAAGCAGAGCTCACCTTCAAAAATCATGAAATAGGAAGAAAAGAAAAAGAAAGAAAATGAGCAAGAAACAAAAAAAGAACCTTGACTATGAAAAGTTACTGTGGTGACAGGGAAGATCAAAATACCAACTTAGAGGAGGACAAAATTCCTACATGAAAAATTTCAAAGTACAATATGAATTGATATCAAGCACAAAGAACCTTCTTGAAAGAGCTTACAGAGGATTTCAAACATCAAATAAAAAAGGTATAAGAGAATTGTTAAAGTGAATAAGAGATATGCAAGAGAGAGTCAACAACTTGGAAAAGGAAAGCAATTCTTTAAAACATACAACTGGCCAAATGCAAAAAAACAAACAAACAAACAAAACAAAAATCTACTGAAGAAAATAATACCTTTAAAAGTAGAATTAGTCAAAACTAACTGAAGAATAATCATACATTAAAAAGTAGAACTGGGCAAATGAAAGCTACTGAGTATGAGAAATCAAGAATCACTCAAACAAAAAAGAATGAAAGAAAATAGAAGAAAATGTAAAATACCTTATTGGAAAAACAACTGACCTGGAAAATAGATCCAGGAGAGAAAATTTAAAACTTATTGGACTACCTGAAATCCACTACCAAAACACATGGTCCTGGACAGCATTCTTCAAGAAATCATCAAAAAACAAGCAAACAAACAAACTACAACTGTAAAGGGGTTAAAACTCTGAGCAGATGCACTTAACCTAGATAACCTAGCACTTAATGCTAATTACCAATTGGACAATTCTATATTAACATGTTTGAAGGATAACCCTACTTGACTCTGTGCTGGCTTGATCTTTGGGTGTGGACAGGGAAGTGAGGAGAGATCAGAGGGTGGAATAGGAGAAGCAGTCTCATTCTTTGGCGGTGGAGAGAGAGGAAGGAAGTATGGAAATTCCTATCTAATCCCCTGACAGCGACCCCAGAAGACCAAGAATAAAGAATTTTGCTTATCTTGACTCTGGCTGATTCTAAGATATCCAGGGTCTCAACATACAACTATAACCAGAGGGAAAAATAGTCATTGAAAGAACCATTGATCACCTCCTGAAAGTCATCCCATAAGGAAAACTACAAGAAATATTGTAGCAAAATTCTGGAACTATAAGGTCAAGGAGAAAATACTATAAGCTACTGGAAAGAAACAATTCAAGTATGTAGGAGACACAGTGAAGACTACCCAGGATGGGGTAACTTATATTATAATGTATTAGAGGGCCCAGAATGCCATCTTCTAGAGGGCGAAGGATCTTGGATTACAACCAAGAATCACCTACTCAGCTGGACTGAGCAGAATCTTTCAGACGGGACTTTCAGTCATTTCTATTGAAAAGACCAGAACTAAACCAAATTTTTAATCTTCAAATATAAGACTCAAGCAAAGCACAAAAAAGTAAACAGGATGAAAACAATAACAACATATTATTTTTAAGGGTTAAACTGTTTATATCCCTACATGGGAAGATCTTATTTGTAATACTTGAGAACTGTATTGTTTATTAGGGTAGTTGGAAGGGGTATATATAGAGAATGTGGGTATAAGTTGACTTTGATATGATGATATTTAAAAAAAAAGACATTGAGGGGTAGAAAAAGGATTACATTGGGAGAAGAGGGAAAGGGAGGTAAAATGGGGGTAAATTAGATAACATGAAGAGGCACAAACATTCTATTATAATAGAAGAAAAGAAAGGAAGAGGATTTACATTGTCTGAAGATTAATATCATATTTGGTTCAAAGAGAAAATAATATAGTCAGGTGGGAATAGAAATTGATCTTACCCTTTAATGAAGTAGGAGGAGAAAGGGGGGGAAAAGGGAGAAGCTGAATAGAAAGGAAGGTGGAAACAGTAGGACAAAAGGGTTAAGAAAAGAGAGAGGTGGGGTGATAGAAAGGAGGGCAGATTGAAAGTGCAGGAATGATCTGAAACAAAACATTGGTGAGGAAGGATAGGATAGAGAGAGGGAAAAAAGGGTATATTCAGAGGAGAAAATAACATGGAAGGAAATACACAAACATACAGCTAGTCATCATAACTCTGAGTATGAATGGGTTGAATTCTTCCATAAAATGGAAGTACATAGCAGAATGGATTAAAAACCAGAATCCTACATGTTGCTTACAATAAATACATTTAAAACAGAGAGGTACACACATAGTAAGGATAAAAGACTAGAGCAAGATATATTATGTTTAGACTGAAGGAAAAAAAAAGTAGGGATAGAACTTCTGATTTCAGACAACACAAAACAAAATCAAAAATAGATCTAATAAAAAGAGATAAGGAAGTTCCCTCTTTTTAAAAATTACCCTAGACAATGAAGTAATATCAATACTAAACACATATGCATCAGGTGATAAAGCATCTAAATTCTTAGAGAAGTTAAAATTAGTTACAAGAAGATATAGACAGCAAAACTTCTAGTAGGGGATTTTCCCCTCTCAGAATTAAATAAATCTAACCCCCAAATTAAGAAGAAAGAAATTTAAATTAATTGAATCTTATAAAATTTAGATGATTATATGCTAGGAAGTACCTTGGGTTAAGTCTTGACTTTCCCTTTGATAGAAGGGTTTTTTTGAGGGCAAAAGCAACAAAATGCTTTTAATCAATTACAATAATAAATAGCATTGATTTAGTGCTTTCAGATTTACAAAGAACTTTTAAAATATTATCTATTGATCCTCATAATAACTCTGTGAAGTAGACATTATTATTTTCTGCATTTTATAGCTGAAAGTATGAAAGGATACATTTCTTGCCCAGCATCATACAGCTATATTAAATGTCTGAGTAAATGTTTTAACTTGGGTTTTCCTGACTCCTGGCTGGTACTATTTACATAATGCTACCATGTTGGTCATAGGCATCTTAGTGCAACTAAGTTAATTAACTAATCTCACTGCCTAGTTATCCCTTAGTGGAGTGGTTCCTTTTTTGTAACTTCTTTGTTGTTGGGTTGTTTTTTTTTTTTTTCAAACTATGACTTAAGAGCAGGTTCAGCAAGGGTTATGAAAGACTAAACGAAGATAAGGATTCTTCCAGTAGCAACTTTCTTTGCTTAACACCTTTCTCATTGCAGTTGCCAAAAGGTAGTACTAGATATGACAACCTGGCATCTACTTATATAGAGCAAATCCAAAGAAACAAAAGAACATTAGAATGAGAATTCTGAAGTACATCTACCCCAAGTAAGCTTCCTTCAGAACCAGGGACTTTTTGCTGAGGAAAAAATAGGTATGGTTTCTACTTGCCTGCTAGGGTCCTTGACTACAGGGACACTATAGACCCAGACCCAGACTCCTCACAATTAGTGGATGCACATAAAGAAATCCAGGCTGGTATTAAAGCAGGAAATGCCAGAATCTGATTGAGTCAAATTTTAGTATGTGAGCCCAAACTCTTCATAGACTTTCAATAAGCAAAGATAAATCTAGGACAAAAAATCCTCTATGGTCATAGGGCAATAATATATTGACAGCACTGCCAAAATGTCATGGCAACAGATCATACCTTTCCCCCCCCCCCCCCCTGAGGCTGGGGTTAAGTGACTTGCCCAGGGTCACTAAGCTAGGAAGTGTTAAATGTCTGAGATCAGATTTGAACTCATGTCCTCCTGAATTCAAGGCTGGTGCTCTATCCACTTCACCACATAGCTTCCACCATCATACTGTTTTAATTTGGAAATCAATGCAGCTGAAAGTACAATGGAAAGAGAAATGGGCCAGAAGTCAGGAAAACTAAGTTCCAATCTGGTCTCAGAGACTTGGTAACTGGGTGACCCTGGGCAAGTAACTTAACTCTGTTTACTCCAGTTTCCTCAACTGTAAAATGATATGGAGAAGGAAATGACAAAGCACTCTATTTTTTTGCCAATAAAATTCCAAATGGGGTTATGGAGAGTCAGGCTAAAATGGACAGCCAGCAAGTTAAGTGACATCAACAAAAGTCTTATTTATTGCTTAATTTTAGGGTGGAGTGGTTCAGGATCTTGGTTTCATTTTTATAGGGAAGTTCTAGTGAGGAAATTTCCTCTACCAATAAAGATCAGCACTTACTTTGAATTTGATCATCTTAGAAAGTTTCTGAGCAATTAATGAGGAGCCTCTGAAGGTTTTTCTTTTTGGGTTCCATATTTTAAGGAACTTAAGGTTAAAAACCTTATGTAAGGAATATTGGTGAATAATGAACAGGATGAATTTGGAAAGCAAAGATTGGAGGCAGAAGACCTGTTAACTTAGGTGAGGAAAGATCAGGACATAAATCTATTGTGGTTTCAAGAGAAGGTGACTTGATAAGACATAGGAGTTTATTAGATTTGTGGGTTTGGGAGGATGTCACAGATGGTCCCAAAGTTATAAAGTTTTGTTATTTGGAGAATGGTGCAGGCATCAAAAGAAATAAATGGGAGGGGGAAACTTTTTGGAAAAGATGAAGAATTTAGTTTAGACACTTTGAGTGTGAGATACCAGCATATCATGTGGGTACTGGATCCCTAGGGGGCACATATTTCATATTCATATGCATAGAATTGATAATTGAAGCTTTGAGAATAGATGAAATCCTCAAGGAAGATAGCATAAATTTATAGGGTACTCAGTGAGCACAGTTATATGACTTCTTCCAAGGATGTATAGTATCACATGGGTAAAAGTAAAGACACAGATGATGGAAATAGTCAGATACCATAGTACAAAGAATCATGGGATTAAAGAAGAGAAGATAGTAGGAGTTGAGTAAATCTGGGAACTAACTGGGAAGTAAGTATATTTTAGTCAATACTAGTATATGTAAGTTAAAGTTCTATAATATGAGGGAAGAAGTATAGTTGAATGGATACTGATTTAAAAATGGATCCTGAGAAAGAAAGATGACTGCCCTATAGTTTAATAGAATTAACCTCAAAGATTAGTTGATCAATTTTCCTAGAGTGGCCCTCAAAAAAGGAGAAATTGCTTAGTGATAATAGGCAAGTAATAAGCATTTATCAAGTAATTTCTATGTTCTACAACCTGGTTGGAGAGAGAGATTCGAGAAGTAGTAATAAGGAACAAGTAGAGTTCCAACTCTACCATTGAAATTGGAGTATGAGAGATAGTACTACTAGTACTGGAAAGGATGGTCTGTGATGGAGTGTCACAAATGAACCAAGTGAGAGTACCTTATAAAACACAATATTAGTTTCCAGTTTATAAATTTGTTCAATAATTTGAGACCAAATGTGGAGAAGATTATAAAGGATATTGAAATGAACAAAACCTGACTGAAATTAATTTTAAAACAACATACATTATTATTATTGAATTTAAAAAGAATTAGCAAAATAATTTATTTTAATGGAAAATGCTTTAATTGCCATTGTTTTAAATTAACTGTTAATAAAATAAAAATGCTTTGATTTTGTGAAATAGTACATGTGATTAAATTCAATTCATTATTTAAAAATAACTTATTTATAAAACCTTAAATCAAGATTAATATTTTAGGAGGATATACTCATTGGGACCATAAAACTCATAATTATTATGAGTTTTATAAAACTCATATTTAAGAAAGTCTCATATGTAAATGTTTGAATCTTCAAAATTATTGGGTTATTTTATTTTACAGTGTTTGGAAATTAAATGATATTTCCATTTAAGGGATTAATTTATTCCTAACTTTTGCTACTTCCTAATTTTCTATTTTTATACAATCACAGTGTCAAATTAAATTATTGAGAGTACAAACTCACATTTGTGGCTATAATTATAGACAGTGGAAGAAAGTGTTGGGATTTGAAGTCAGATCAACAGCGTTTAAACTATGGCTCTGAAACTATCTATGTATCCTTGAGTTCCTTAATAATTGATAGCATATATAGTGCTTTTAGGTTTGCAAAATATCTTTTAAATATTTTTTCAAATGTCACATGTTTAACATACACTGGATCACTTGCTGATTGGGGTAGGAAGTAAACAAATGAAGGGGGAAAATTAAAACACAGATTTTGTAGGGATAAATGTTGGAAATTATCTATGTATATATTTTGAAAATAAAAAAGCTTTAACTAAAAAAATATTCTTTTATTTTATCTTTATAACAATCCTGGAAGGCAGATGATATTATTATCATCATTTTATAGAGTCATTTTATATGAATCAGACAGATTAAATGGTTTGTTAACAGTCACATAGAGAGTAAGACTTTGAATCTGTATTGTAACTCAGGTCTTTCTGATTCCCAGGTACAATGAACTAACCATGGTGTCACCTAGGTATAAAATGAGAAGGGTATGTTTGACTAATTTAAATGGAAATCCCTTCAAGCTACAAATCTTGATAATTTGATAGTAACTTTTAAAAAAAGAAATGCTTGTGGCAGCTAAATGGTACAGTGGATAGCATCAGGCCCTGAAGACAGGAAGACCTTAGTTCAAACTTGACCTCAGACACTTAACACTTCCTAGCAGTGTGACCCTAGGAAGTCACTTAACCCTAATTGCCTCAGCAAAAAACAAACAAACAAAACAAACAACAACAACAACAACAAACAAACATAAAAGAAATGCTCAATTTTTCTTATGTATTATTAGAGTAGACTTTAAAATATGGACTAATTATTCTACGTCCTTTGAGTCATAAGTAGCGTTTAAGGTTCTATACTATAAAACTCTACAAAATGATCCTGAAGTAAATACCATTGAAAGTATCTTCAAAAAACGGGCTTAGTGTTCAGATTCCCCTAGACAGAATAGATCTTGGAGAGAAATCTTCAGATATAAGGACATTTCAAGGGACAGGGAGGAGAGAAAACCATGGGAAACTTCTACTTTAATATGCAACAAAGACCATGGAATACTAGTAATTTTCAGGACCTTCAACCTAGGGACATACAAGATTGATATTAAGGAGGACCTCTAAGGACTTGACTAAGATAAAGTTAGTAGAATATGAAGAAGGAAATAGTGGAAGGATATCATCTTATACCTTACTATTTAATCTAATTATTCTTGTTAAATAGTTGTTCAGTTCAAATGTTTCTACCCATTGAAGGATTATAGGCACTAAGAGGACCTTCTAAATTTTAGTTTGTCCTTTGCCAAAAGTCCAGTTACCTTATCCTAGTTATTGTCTTTGAGCTAGCATAGAATAGATACCTTATAAATACTGCTAAATAAATAAATACCTTCTATGGAAAATATTATTCAGTAGATATAGTTTTAATAGAGTATTCAAAGTGATATCTTTGAAATAGGTGATGTAGTATTTTTGGGACTATGCATAGATGGAATTTATTTAATAAAAGATAGTTTTCAAAAGCTATTTAGGGGCCTATAAAGGTCAGTTCTTTTCAATTAGTACTTTTGAGTAGAAATAGTCACAGTGGTTGTGTATAAATAATTTCAGCCTATTTAACCACCTAGTTTCTTCAAGATGTGAAATAGACACAAAAGAACATTTTTTCAAATTGTACTTTGAATTCATAAATGTCTCTAAAGTGTTCTTTAAAAAAGATTTTATAAACATTGAAGTTTTATTACTAGGTAGCATTATGGGGTCTTTTACATGTAGATGTCCTGATATACTTCAGAACAATATTATGAAACTGGTGGTTTGTTATTAATATTTATTTTTGAAGGACTGCAGTCAACTGGTAAGTCATTTTCATTTTCTACCATTCTTTGATCTAAATTTTGGGCATGTTACATTGGCATGTTTTTATTTTATGTTGCTTATCAGGATATAAATAATACATTTTATTATACATGGATCAGCTATTAAATCCTTTAATAAAAAGGAATTTAACATGATACAGGGATGTCTAAAGGTTATCTTACTCTATTGAAATACTGAGAAGTAATATTAAGAAAATCCATTAAATACTGTTTTGATTTATAAAATGCTATCCTGTTTTTAAAGGTCTATCCATATTTGTAATTAGGGAAATTCATATCTAAACTCATCCCTGTCCTTATTTTGGTGAAATCAACTTGTGATAACACTTGATAACAGAATCTCAAAGTTTATTAGATAAATATTTATATTGAAAACCAGAATTGGCCAAATATAATGACATTTTATTTTATTAAAATGAAGACACTATTTTTAAATAATGATAAATCCTAGATATAATTTATAATTTAAATTTGTTAATTGTCCTAATGTGTTTAATATTTTTTCTTAAAAATATGATTCCCCACTAATTACCTTCTCTAAAGAAACTAGAAACAATTTATTTTTGTTACTGATGGCTATAACCCTAATTAATTGATAGAATGATTTCATTTGCATATGCAAAAAAGCTAAAGAAATTATTTCTGCATCTAAATAAAAATAAATATTATCATTCAGAAATAAAATTTATAAATTCTTTCAAAATTTAAATTTGATAATTTAAGATTTAATTAAATAATGAATTCTTAAAAGGAAAATTATCATGTGAATATCTTTATCATTTTGGTTTCTGATTATAGTGTTGGCTAAGGGATACTTCTGGTTAATTCTTTCTAGCCACATTGGATAATACAGTACAATAATATCTTTGGAATAAAAGGTAATTCACTAATTGCAGTGCCTAATTTGCAGCTAGGCAGTCTATAAATGCTCATGGTATTGAGTTAGTTAACTAATATTTTACTTTTTTAAGACATGTGACTGATATTTATATAGTAAAAACTCATTAAATTGTGCCCCATTGACTTATAATTAATAATAAATTTACATAATATATGTGATTCTTATTGAATAAACATGTGTACTAATATATTCTATTGGAAAATGTCAAGGCTTAAAGCTACACGAGATAGAACAAAGTCTAAAATCAATTACTTTCTCCAAGGATTCAAGAAATTAAGGATTCCTTCAATTTCTCTATTCATGTCAGAGTATATAACATGATATGTTAGTGTCATTAATAATATGGCCCTATTATTAATTTAAAATATTTAATTTACCTTATTTAACTTATTTGAAAGTAGTAAAATTTTCTTAAATATATCTTTCAGTCGAAAATATAGGTGGCAAGTCTTACTATAGTTATTTTTTTTTAATTGGTGTTTTGCTGTATTTAAAAATGAATATGGTAAACTGCATTCCCAATTACTAAGCAGAACTAGTTTCTCAACATCCCTGTTGCATGTAGAGATTTCATGTATTTTTCCTGACATCACTTCATTTTAATATTTGTTTTCCAGATAAAGGCTTTTATTCATATAATTCAGGTAAATTTATAGCATGCCCCATATGTTGACTGTATACATACATATATATGCACAGTTTAATTTGGCATTGCTGTTATTGTGCTTGTTTGGTCTATTAAGCATATGTTAAAATACTAAACATTTCCATAGTTAGCAAGTAGCTTTATGCTTATATTTTTCTTATCCAGATATTAAAAAACATTTTATGATTCAGTGGCATATTTCAGTGGATTTGATGGTATCTTTTATCTTCTGACAGAAGTTAATTGTAATTTAAGTATTTAAGTTCATTCTTCAAATATATGGAATTTATGTTCTTACATTATGTAAATTTAGCAATTTAAGAATTTTTCTATAAGGATGACAATAGAGCAATATAGTGTTTGAATTGAAATGATGTAAATAACATGATTTTAGGTATTTTAGAATACTAATTCTCTATTTTTGGAGAAAAAATAGATTAACTTTCTTTTCTTTTCACTCTTACATATATATTTTTTAAATATTTCAAACTCCCAAAGCACAAACTGTATACTGATTTAGAGCTGGTCTAAATAATATCTACGCTCTTCAGTAACACACTGGGGACTTTTCCAGATCACAAAACAGCTTTGCTTTTGACAACTTCTTTAAGATATGTCCAACTTAATTATCTTTTAGTTATGTTTAATGAACATCACATTCTATATCAGAAAAGCAGAGGAAAGTTAATTAAATGAAAAGACCTCAGGGGCAGATAAGTTGCCAAATAAAACTAATTACTTATTTGTGTGAATTTTGGCATTATCTTCTTTTTATACCAATTTTTGTTTCAGTTATTTTGTCTAAGGATTATGTTTCCTAATAATATCACCATTTCAGCTTTTATTCTTATATTTTCTTGTATTCCTCTTTAAGTTGATTTATAACTCTCAGATAGCACTAGCAAATAATAGATTCCAGTGGGCAAAACAAGAGTTCTTTAAGTTAGGAACAAAGTAGCATACTTTCAGTGATTTAATCTGTTCTTGTGAATTTAATAATAACTTTCAGACTTGATTCCTAAATGTGTTGCCAAATCTTAATTCTATCTCCCTCATCGCCTCTATTCAGACTATTTCAATAGCTTCTTAATTGTCTCATTTTCTCAAGTCTTTCCCCTGACCAATACATTCTCATTATATATATATATATATGAAAGTGATTTTGTTAAAATGCATACCTGACTTTGCCATTCTAAACTACTGCTGCTGTTGCTACTACTACTACGACTACGACTACTACGACTACGACTACTACTACTAAACTACTAAACATAGATGACTTTTCTTATTTATAGGATCCTCTGACTTTTTTTTAGCCTTTTACAATCTGGTGCCAATTTTCCTTTTTCAACTTTATTATCTGTTATTTCTCTTGACTTCTTCCATCTATTCAAATTGCCATCCTTGCTGGGCCTCACATATGATACTCTATTTCTCTTTTTCCTTATGATTTTTACTGTCTCCCAAGCCTTGAATATACTCCCTTAACATCGCAGATTCCTAAAATCCCTAGTTTACTTCAAAGTTAAGTACCACGTCTTACCAGATTCTCCCAATTGTTGGTATCTTCCCCTCAAAATTAGTTTGTATTTCATGGAATTATAATGACTTAGTGATAGAAAGAGCTTTAGAAGTCCATCTTGTCCAATCTCGCTCATTTTATAGAGAGCTGAGGTCCAGATAAGTATTTGGGACAGTATTTAAACCCAGATATTCAATGCTTTATCCACTTTACTGTACTGCCTTTATATTTTTATTTTTATGTACATGTATGTGTACATGCTGTTTATTGCAGTAATCTTCCTTAAGTTTTGGTTCCTGGAAAGCTTATACAAAATATCACCAACTAGCTGGATTTGTTGATTAGAGGCTGAATAATTTGAATAACATAACTGAAAATTAAAATTCTTTTAGTATCTAAGGAAGAATGCTTACTAATAACAGATTCAACTTTCTAGATTCTAGCTTAAACAGTTTTTCAGGCATATATAGAGTACATTGTTCATTAGCAATAATTTGTGGCAATTTAAGATAGACAAGTAATAAGTGGAAGAGATAAACAAGTAGAGAAAGAACAAATCAAGAGAAAACAAGAAGATTTGGGGGGAATATTTGGCAGTCAGTTGGAAGAAATTGTTATCAGGATGAGAAAATATTTCATGCTAAATGATAGCACAGAAGAGGAAGTGACCAAATACTTTTATTATTCTTAATGTAGTCTCTTTGATTTAAGATAGGTTAAAATAACCATTTAGACAAAGCTGAAGGACAAATTTAAGGACAATAGTTTTTACAACAGTAGTTTAGAGCCTCTAATTTTGGTGTCCTTATATAGTTTATCATATTTTATTTCCCCATTAAGAATAAAGATAATTATTTTTTCCGTGTATTTTAGGATTTAGCACAATGCTCAACATATAACAAGCACCTAATAAATACCTGAAACTTTGGTACTCAGAAATACAAATGTGTTTTATTAATGAGGTAGGTCAAAAAGTTTGCACAGAATTTCAAATTTTGGACTTTCCATACTTGTAGGAAAGAGGTAGTAAAATTGAAGGCTTTAAAAGATAAAACTTTTGGTCCTGTGTCTGTGAGGTCACTAATGTGACTCTTTCATAATTCCTACTTCTTTTTTATGATGAAAAAGTTGCTTTATTTTATGACATATAAAATAACATTCTTTGACTGGATTAAAGGTTTAAGGGAAATTGAACACAACATTTTCTACATTGTATAGTTTCTTCCTTTTTTCCTCATTAGAAAAAAATTAATTATAGATGTTTTAACACCTTGATATATTTTTTCTATTAAATTAAAAAAAAAACTATCCTCTTAGTACCACTACATAACCATCTTAGAGATTATTTATCCTTCCTTTCTAGATAGCATATGGTGGTTATAATTATGATTGCTTCATTTATCTAAACTAGATCTTTGCTAGAATAGCAAACAACATGTACTTATGTAGAAGAAATATTGAGTGACTAATATTTACTTCATAGACAGGTTATCACACTAATTTACTGAGTGTCACTTTAATTTTGTAGATGATTTCATGTAATATCTCAAAGATGTTTTAAAACTGAAATGAATGAGGTAAAATTATGGTATTTGAATTAGGTGAGTAGCTTCACTAATCAGGAAGATCTGATTTCAATTCTCATCTCTGACATATTGTTTTTGTGACCTTAGGCAAGTCACCCTCTCAGTGATCTAGACATTCTTCTAAAACTATATATTTTAAAAGAATTTCTTATCTGAATTTTCACTTCTGAGGATTTAGTAAGTGATAAAATCACAGGGATGGACCATCCCTCCCCCAAAAAAGAAGGGAGAGAGAGAAAGTGAGAGAGAGAGACAGAGAGAGAGACAGAGAGAGAGAGACAGAGAGAGAGAGAGAGAGAGAGAGAGAGAGAGAGAGAGAGAGAGAGAGAGAGAGAGAGAGAGAGAGAGAGAGAGAGAGAGATTGAGAGAGGAGGGAGAGAAGAGAAGAGAGAGGGGGGAGGGAAAGGGAGGGAAGAAATTGTAATTGTAATTGTAATTGATTAAAGTTGATTACATTCCCTAAAAATTTCTATCAAAATGTATAATTTCATGGATGTTAAAGTAACCAAGTTATTACTTTTAATCTAGTTCTACTCTGCCTCTTTTATCCTCTAAGATTGTTCTGGTAACTAGATGGTCTTGCTCTAGTGACTATTCTGCTCATATTATGTTATCCCTTTATCTTTTCCTTTTCATTGCTCCCTCTCCCACCCAAACTCCTATTTCCCAGTCACCATGTTGTACTTCCAGTATCTATAATCTATAATCAAGGAATTCTTCCCTCCCCAAATGTGCTGCATTAACTTATTAAATTATAGTATTGGATATTGAAATTAAAGAAAGTTGTGAATTTAAAATATTTCTGTACTGTACCAACATCTTAGTAGTATTATTAATAATTCATCCTAGAAATATTTCTTTAAACAACATATTTTAGCATAATAGCAAAGTTTTCAAAGTTTAAATAATCATTTTAAAACTTTTTCAATAAGTTAATAGCATGTGAAAGCATGTCCCCATGATTCTGGTGAATACATAATTTTCCTATGAAACAAATTTATGATCAGATTTAGAAATGCTCTTACAATTCATGCTTAGTGGTGAGGCCGAAGCCAGAGAGTGAACTCCTGAGAGAAGTGTGTCTCACAAGTATGGTTTTTTTGGTAAGTCTCAGTAATTACACCGCAGAAAAATAACAAACCCAAACCAAACCTTTATATTACCAAAATTCTGAATTTTCTTTAGAGAATATGTGGCTATTAGAAAAACCTTTAAAAGATTCTAAGTGAGAAAAGGATTAAGAAAGGCCAGAAATAAAGATTCTGTCTTCTGCCACATATATAATATATATATATATATATATATATATACACACATATACATATTATGTGTGTATGTAAACACACATCCCTCATTGTGATCTCACTATTAATATGTAACATGAAAAAAATAACATGAGGATGATACCATAAAAGCAGCTTTATACTTTTAATCAAAGTTTTAGGGTATAATAATATTTGGAGCCATAAACCAGAGTAATACATACAATACAAGCATGTGTATATATATATATATATATATATATATATATATATATATATATATATATATATATATATATATACATATTTAATAAGTTTTATGCAGGTTTTTTTCCAAGACTATTTTTGTTCAGGCTCACAGGTGTGAGGTTGTGAGTACTGGTATATGTTTATGGGGTTTCTGGGCTTACTTGAAAGGTGGAGTCGATCAAGAGGGAAGAAATATACTCTTAGATGAAAGAAAAGTAGTCTAGACAGGATAATTAACAAGTAGATCAGCCAAAGTGTAAGAAGCAAGTGTGAATTTTTACTGTTAAGTTCTCAAGTGAATAAATAACAGTGACAGTGGACATTTTGTTTTTAAGTTTGTAAAGCAAGTTACATATGCCTTTTTATTTCATTTGAACCTTGAAACAGACCTGTGAATTTAGTACTATCATCATTCCCATTTTACAGATAAAAAAAAAATTAGGCAGAGAATGTTTAAACCTTTGCTTAATGCTATGTAGCTGGTAAGTATTGAAGTTAGTATTTGAACTTGGGTTTTTCTGATTATGCCCAACATTCGCCTCAAGCAAGAGAAGTTACTCAATGAAAAGTTAGTGGAAATGATATAATGTACCAGAGCAAAGCTACAAGATAAAATTGAAGGTTACAGAAAACTCTAGGGAAAACAAAACAAAAAATATAATTGTAGAGGTAGCAGTATTTTGATGAGTAAGAACCCTTTGGAGAAATCTTATTCTGGAGGAGAGGTAGTGATCCTTTCTCTTATTTCTCATATATGGACAAGCCAAAATTTTCTTATTGTCACAAATTAAGTACAATTTTCAGCCATAACCTGAAACAGTAGTTCTCAAATATATTCTCATATTAAAATGACCTTTATACTCTTGATACTCTACTCATTCTGAATGCATCCATACATCCATAGTTGAAAAGATTATTTCATAAATGTGGATACTCCCTCAAAGAGATTTTTCCAGTATACTGTGGAATTTTTGACTATTTCTTCTGTAAATTCTACTATTACTAGTCTTTTCTTTAGAGCTGTTACTATGCATTGAACAAACTAGATATTAATTCTTGATCTCACTAAATGACTAAGCCACCACCTTTAAAAATCATCGCTCTTTGATGAACAGTTTATGCTTTTCATTGTATTTAGTTTTATAATATTTTAATAGTATTCAGTGAAGGCAAGTGCTGCAGTCTGTCAATGCTTCTAGCCATTACCCTTTGAGTGACCTTCAATTTCAGTTCTTTTCATTAAGATTTTCAGTGATTTAGAATCACTGGAGGAATATTGGTATTAAAAATGAGATTATCTAGAGAGAATCTTGGAGTCATTAAAAGCACAGTACAATTTCCCAAAGACAATGCTACCCTCTGTGTCCTAGTCAATTCTAAGCCTATGTAAGTCTGATAAATATGTACTGATTTTGGGTGGACTGTATGAATTATTTGTCTAGCCACTTAACTTATTTTAAACGTAAACTTATTTTATTTCAATCTTCCCTCCTTTATTTTTTTCTTTCTAGATGGTTAGGCTAAACATTTTTGTTTGATTATATATCTCAATTAGGAGGTTCTCTTGTGTTTGGGAGCTTGATGCAATAAACACAATTCCAT